>NW_022111358.1:5413207-5465390 GCF_000313985.2 Echinops telfairi
GCACATAGATCTATTTCCCCATCCTCATATATAAATATATTTACATTTGTACATGCCTTTATCTAGACCTCTATAAATGACCTTGGCCATCTTTAAAGAAAGTAGATGAACTGTCTTATAGCAACATGACAGTAAGGTTGTTGAAATACTTGATCCAAAGGAGCCCACAGTGATCAAACACTCAAGAATGCATGCAATCTTCTGAGAAAACCACTGGGTTTTACTGGCTGTGCCTGAATTGCCTTTAGCACTGGTTTCTAACATCTCCGTGGCCATATCTAAGCCTTGAACTTTGAGGTATTGATTTCAGAGTCCATCAGTGTTTCTCACATCCCTGTAGCCCCCAGTTATGATGATCAAATTGCTTCCTTTTGGTTAGATGCGAACTCTAGGTTTGTGGAGAACACAAGCACCATTTTCAAAATGTATGTGCGGATGGGGAGTCATCCTAACCTAGACCTCCTCATTCGAGTTGGGGCATGTACATTTTGGTGCTACATCAGTACAGTCTATTAACAGGAGTGAAGTGCGTGGTGTGTACGAGAGAGAGACAATAATATATGTGTGAGTTTCAGGTCTGGGAAAAGTAGACTATTCTTACTGGCCAAAATGCCTTCCCATAGGCAACTCTTTCCATCACTCTGGTGAAGCTAGCCCTCATTTTATATTTATAGTGAAGGTATATTATTGCTTAGGAAAGAGAATCTTGGAGTGAGCATTACAAAACTTGGCTCAAGGGCAGAGGGAGGGTGGGTTTGAAAGGGTGAACCGATTATAGGGATCTACATGTGACCTCCTCCCTGGAAGACAGACAACAGAAAAGTGGGTGAAGGGAGATGTCGGACAGTAAGATATGACAAAATAATAATCCATAAATTATCTAGGGTTCATGAGGGAGTGGGGAGCAAGAAGGGAGGGGAGAAATGAGGAGCTAATGCCAGGGGCTTTAGTAGAGAGCAAATGTTTTGAGAATGATGAGGGAAATGAATGTACAAATGTGCTTTACACAATTCATGTATGTATGGATTGTGATAAGAGTTGTATGAGCCCCTAATGAAACGATTAAAAAAAAAACTTGGTTCAAATTCAAACACTGTCATTACTACGCTTGGGAAAGCCACTTGATAATGGATTGGTTGTCTCATGTATAGAATAAAGACTGCATCAAATAGACTTCCTTTCCTGCCAACATCATAAGTCAGATATGTGTATTTCCAGAGTAGATCCTAGTTTTACATTCAACAATGAAACATCATAAATCAGATATGTGTATCTCCAGAGCAGATCCTAGTTTTACATTCAACAATGAAATATCATAAATCAGATATGTGTATTTCCAGAGCAGATCCTAGTTTTACATTCAACAATGAATACACACTCTGATTCAACTCATCTACTGCAATCCCCTTAATGCACCGTCCTTTATCCTATTTCCTTCCTGTGGTCATTTTTCCTTTCTTTCCTAACCCTCTGCATTTTGTCCTCAGGTAAATGCTACCTTTTTTATCACAATTGTTTGATCAGTCTAATGAGAGTGGCGAGTTCCGTTCCAGACACGAAGGGCAAGGACCATCGTCCTGGGGCTCCCAGCAGTCTTTATCATTGACAGTCACAACATGCACCCAGTGCCAGGCCTCGGGGCGGGTGTAGGGAAATACAGACATGTTTAATGGGCAAAAGACATGTAAACAAGCAGAGCCACAGGCTAATGAGCAGAGATAGAGAACAAACGGGGAGAGTGACAATTTTAAGACCTGAAGGTGACTGGAAATGGGATGTGGTAAGCAGGGAGTTTGCGAAAATCAATTGAGTAAATGTCAAGGCTACCTGGCGCTTTTAAATGATTACTTCTTGTTCAAATTTCTGATTTACAGAAGTGCATCCTGCCAAGTGCACCGGAACTAAGGCCAAGAGAGTGATGATGTCTACACATAATTAATCCCATCAAACTGTACATAAGAGAAATGTGGAAAGGGAAAATGTTTTGTGATACATTATTTTACCACAATTACAAATTAAAAGGCTAGGTTTCACTTCAGTCTAGAATAGTCTTAAGCTTTCTCTTTTTCTACATTTGTACGCATGTTACAAAGAGCCAGTTCCATTGTGCCAGGAGCGCTCCAGCAAGGTACCCATTACTGAGCGAGTGGTCAGCCCTGGCTGCCCCGGAAAGAGAAATTGCTCGAGAGGCTGTTCCCTAACCCGGGCTTTTCCCCTCGAGGTCACCGGCCTTTGTTGTTGAAGCCAGCCTGGGTGCAAAATACCAGGGACAGAAAAGAAGTTTGTATTTTTTATCATGTCCAATAGAATAAATTTGCGTAAGAAAGGATGCTTAGGGAAAAAAGGACCTTAAAACATGTCTGTTTAGCAGTTAGTTTCCCCCAATTCCCCCAACATTCATACACTTTTTTTCTCTTCAAAATGCATCAGGCTCATTTTCTGTTCGGTTGGCAGGTCTGTAAGTCACTTAGCAGCGCAGGAATGAGCAGCGGTCACTGTAAGCCAGCAGGACGGGCGCGTTCTGTTATATAGGGCACTCTGGTAAATGACGATGGTTAGCAGTCAGGGAGATGAGACCAGAAAGGCCTTCTGACATGATATATACCACAGTCACTACAAGCCAACTGCACCGTGCTGGGCACCACAGGTCATGCTAGTTTCCACCTTAACATCCAGGCAAGAAGCCCCCGTAATTGGGTATGCAAAATGCCGAGACCACAGGTAACCCTTGAACTCACCGCCTATAAAAGAGGAAGTGCATTCTCTGGCATACTTTCACTCTATTAAACATTACGTTATGGCTCCCGTGATACAGAAGCAAATTTCGTTCCAGCAAAAACATTATTTCTGACACTATTAGCCGGGCGCAACAAGACGAAAAATGAAGATCTAAACCGTGTAACATGCACACAAGGACTGAGGGTAACACTAGAATTTCAGTCCTTTGAGGACCACGACAGGTTCCGGGATGGGCAGATGGTCTAGAATCTTTTCCTAGAGGCTAGTAACACTAAACACAAGTAAGTTTTCACCTGTCCCACAGCCGGGGGCCACAAGTGACACAGTTCTGGGCAATGACACCTGAGTAGAAGTTTTCTGGGGAGGTTACTGGGAAAGCTTTTGCTGATCAAAAGCACAAACATTACTAGTGCTTTTCCCCCACCCTTCCCCCTCCCTCCTCCCTTTTCTTGTTCTGAATGTGGATTATGATTTCTGGACAAGCTATAGTTATCTTACCACCATGAAGTGACAAGGAAGAAGGTAGAAGGGCCAGCAGTCTAGAGAGGACAGAGAAGAAAAGAGGAAAAAACCTGGACACTTGATGACATAACTGAGCAGCTAGGCCAGCTCCAGACTGTCTATCTCTGGATTTTTTGGAAGGAGGAAAAACGGACTCATTTCTATAAGCTGCTGTAGCAAGGTGTTTACCATTTTTATATTACTTGTAACGACACATTCCACAGCAATCAGGTACCTTCCGAATATATTTTTCATGAAGCAATTTGAGAATGCTCTTTCTAGAACTATTGCTATGCTAGTAGAATGTAGCCCTGGGTGACAGGCCCCATCTTTGACTGCACATGGAGACAGCCTGCAGGAAAGTGAAGCCCACACCAGCCAGGCGGGCAGAGGAGAGGAGAGCCAGACACAAGCATCAGTTGAGCACCTGGGTCCACCAAGGCCTGAAGTTAGTTGTAGCTCCAGGCTTTTCTGTTACATGAGCCAGAATGCTCGCTTTTTGGCTTACTCTAGTTTGACCTGAGTCTCACAGGAGAGAGTCCTAATATACCACCTGGAGCTATGTGAACTAAGCAACGGACACAAGTAAATTAGAATTTAAAACTCCAAGAACAGAGCAAATGAGCATCTCCTCCTGTATATGCACACGTATAATTTTTGAAGCCCCACTAAATCATGCTGTCTGCTTGAACAAACATATGTGAATCAACGCAGGGGAAATGTCCCTGGAAAAAGATGTTCAGATTAATTCAGGAGAGAAGGGGTACAGCAGTTGAGAGACTTTCTGGAAAGCTTTTTTTTTAGAAGTATTCACACGTTACATGAGAATATAAAAGTCAAATTAAAAAAAATAACAACAATGAAACTTGTGAAGGCAGAGTAAAATACTGATATGAGCATAGGTTTTTAAGAGTTGACACTGGGTTAGGAGCTTAAGGATTCTTATTTAACCTCTTTAATCTCCAATCTATAACAGGGAACAACAGTGGGGCATCAGGCTGTTGGTGTGAGGATTCAATGAGTGAATGCACACAATCAGTGCTTAAGATAATATCTCATACATTGCAAACTCCTAATTATTGTTATTAAGAGAGTGGTAATTTCCACCTAACTGAGTAACCAAGTCAATGGACCTATGTCAAAGAAGCTTAGTTTTCTCTTTCTAGACCAACCAAATAACTTATGTTGACTATTTAGAAGTATTTCTCAGGAGCTCAAATACAGTTAATCTAAAAGCTTACACTAAGTAATTTAGGATAAATATAGTAAGATAACTTCTTGTCCTTGTGAAGACCTCCAATTAGCTGAAGTAGTTTCCTGAGGATTCTGAGAGCCTTTTTTAAAGTCAGAGCTTCTTTCTGTGTGCAGGGATTGGTATTTTGGGTAAATACATGTACTGTGTTATATACATCTCATTCTGTCGCATGCATAAACTTAACAGGAATTCCATACAACGCTTTTCCGTAGTTTTTGGTAAAGAACATTTATCATGTGAAGGATATTTTCAAATGAGACTTTTCTCATTAAAAATGTCACAATTTGTTGTTGGGCCATCCTTGCATTCTTGGGGTAAAGCCCACATTCATAAGTACTGATTAAAAAAGTCATAAGCCAACAGAAAAGTGGGTGAAGGGAGACGTCGGACAGGGCAAGATATGACAAAATAATAATTTATAAATTATCAAGGGCTCATGAGGGAGTGGGGAGGGAGGGGAAAAAATGAGGACCTGATGCCAGGGGCTTAAGTGGAGAGCAAATGTTTTGAGAATGATGAGGGCAATGAATGTACAACAATCGATATATGTATGGATTGTGATAAGAGTTGTATGAGCCCCTAATAAAACAATAAAAATAAATAAAAATTAAAAAGTCACAAGCTGGAGCTACTATTTTAGATTGGCAAATTCAGCCTATTACAAAGGGAGGATTTATCAGAAAAATTGAATTAATGATATTCTTGAACTGAGAACAGGTAGCATATGATAATATAGGTAAGATAAAAATCAACTAACCAATCAATAAGTGATCACTAGCATTCATTATAATAATGTTTAACATTTATTAAGTGCTTAGTATGTATCAGGCACACAACATCGTTTTAACATACAGTATCTCTTCATCATCGTCACAATCTAATGAAGTAGGTACCAAGCTTATGCCATGACAGATGAATGACTCGGACACACAAAGAGGTCAAGTACTCTGCCTAAAGTCACATGTTGAGTTGCCGTAAGGGACAGAATTTACACTCACGCAGCTTACCTCTCAACATCATCCACAATGCGGTGCAATACAGACAGCCTGAGACCGATCCCAGGGAAACACAGATTGAGTGCAATGTCCTGTGCAGAGTACTATACCTTTCACCAAATGGCATGATGCACAGAACTACATCAGAGATGTGAATAGTATATAGTAAGCTTTTAAAGTTTTATGTATATATTTGAATACCAAATAAACTAGTGTGGAGGTGTGTGTTTTTCAATCTCAGCTCTAACAGTTAAAACATGAATGGCAATATTCTCAAGGAACTGCTAACAGGCTAACAAGAGGCATCCTGGGCCGTAGGAGGGAAAAATGCTGAATCTGAGTAGTAGCTGAAGTCATAAGCGTTAAGGTCCTGTTGATGACTGTTGAGAACACTAATGGTAAAAAGACCAAGTAATAAATGTAGGCAAAAGTCTGAAGTTTTAGGGGGAATATAAGAACCAACCAATACACCAGGTTCGGCTATATTCATGGATATACAGTAGGCATAACTTACTTTACACAAATAGACTTAATGTTCAAAGATAACAAAAACTTCAGAAGACTACCTCCAACACTGGATAAAATAGACTAAAAATAAGGTGGCGTTTAAAGTCTGTGCTAATGGTTTTGAAGAATCCTGGTGGCACTATGGGATAGGTGCTGAGCAACTAAGTTGGCAGTTCAAGCCCACTACAGGGTATTGATAAATCAAGATCATGGAGGCATAGTTGTTAAAGCTGTTAATCAAAAGGGTCGCTATTTGAACTCATAAGCTGCCTTATGAGAGGAAGATTTGGCAGTCTGCTTCCATAAAGATACACATCTCAGAAAACCTTTGGGGGCAGTTTGTTCCATCCTACAGGGTCTCTATGAGTTGAAATTGACTTGATGTCAGTGTTTAAAAGTATTTTTTTTCTTATTCATAATTAGTTTAATGTTCTGATGCTGGCTGACCATTAGAACATAGACAGCCTGTTAGTTCTTTCTACCATATAGTCCCTTTCTCCAAGTTATGACTTACTGTACTCTTCTCCGGGTGCTCGGGTCTCCAATTATTTCTAGTTCTGAACTAAATGCACAAGAAGGCTGTAACTGTCAGGGATCTAGTTGAAATACGCACACCTGTATACCAGCTCTGGGGATTTTAGAAGATAACACATTTTACATCACGGCCCTTTATGTCTGCAGAAATGGAAATTCGGCAGTCACGCTAGAGCTACAGAGAAGGAACTGCAAGAGGGCAAGGCTTTGTCCAAATGGAAGCAAGGAGAGTCACACATAGCGTGTCTTTTGGTACCATCAATTAGATCAGCAGTTCTCAACCTGTGGGTCGTGACCCTTTTGGGGGTTGAATGACCCTTTCACAGAGGTCATCTGATTCATAACAGTAGCAAAATGACAGTGTTGAAGTAGCAACAAAAATAATGTTACGGTTGGGGGTCAGCACCACATGCGGAACTGTCTGAAAGGGCTGCGGCATTAGGAAGGTTGAGAACCACTGAATTAGATCATCTGAGTGCTCAATCATGGTAAAACCCAAGAAAAGCAGTTGTCCCGCCTTCCTGCTCAGGTCTTCTGTCCCACATGCTCCAGGAAAAGAATGTCCTTTCCTCACCTGACGCCATCAAACTGTTTTGTCAGTAAGAGAACAAGCAAAGAGAACAAGTTTGTAAAAAAGCCAACAGGGTGGAGATCTCAACCATCCTCTCTTTCTCGGCAGCGAGGTGGCTGGCTGCACGTAATACTGATCAGTGCAAATCTGGCAACCTCTCACCACACCTCCTTCTCTAACAAGATGCACATCTGATTCTGAGCTGGTAGCAAGAGGATAATAGTAACAGCTTGACATGGCTTGCTGGAATATGAGACCCTCAGGTACGTGGGCTCAGTAGGTAGAAGACAAATTCTTGATATACATGCGTGACATAATGGCACTGAGGTTACTAAGCCCCACCCCACTCACTTTCCCTATGTAAATCGATAAAACAAAAGATACAAGGCCAGGAGTCGCCCATTAGCAAAGGCACCACAAAAGTACAAGCTTTCTTCTATGGCACTGCACGGACCATAGTTTCTTATGCATTTATGATCAAGACACCAAAAATAAGGAAAACCCTCAACAACTGACAAGTGACATGTTCTTAAGAAATTCGAAGAACATTCTTCTAGTTGAAGGGAGTTTCTGCCCAGATGGTTACCCGATCCGGACACCACCCACTTATGTTTATGAGGTACACCAGCAAACAAACCCCACTCTGCTTACCTGTTTATGAGGACCCCTGAGTATGTGTGCCTTAGCGCCTTCACAAGCCGTCCTCATTGCTTCCAGTGATGGTGTGCCCAAGAGATCTGTGATCAAATCCAACTACAAGAAAACACAGAATAGAGATGGACGTATAATAATCCCTCACTAAAACCACCTATCATTATTCTTGGATCACAGCTGTAAAGATGGAGACCAAATCAGGTGGGAAAAAATGTAGCTCAATTTCCAGATTCATTGATCGGAGTCCTTTTGGAAGCCACCTTCTAGAGTATTTACACAAAGAAAAAAACATCTGATAAGGGATTCAGGGTCCATCTGTGGGAAATTGGACATCCCCTTGCAGAAGGGCTGCGGGGAGGCGACGAGCAAGTCAGGAAGCAGAAGCAGTAAAGCAACAATGAAATACCCAATTTTCCTCTAGTTCTTGAATGCTTCCTCCCCACCTACTATCATGATCCCAATTCTACCTTACATATCCGGCTGGACCGGAGGATGTACACTGGCACAGATAGGAACTAGAAACACAGGGAATCCAGGACAGATGAACCCCTCAGGACCAGTGGTGAGAGTGGCGATATCGGGAGAGTGGAGGGAAGGTGAGGGAGAAAGGGGGAACAGATTACAAGGTCTACATATTACCTCCTCCCTGGGGGACGGACTGCGGAGAAGTGTGTGAGGGGAGACGTCGGATGGTATAAGATATGACAAAATAATAATAATTTATAAATGATCAAGGATTCAGGGGGGAGCAGGGAGGGAGGGGAAAAATGAGGAGCTGATACCAAAGGCTCAAGTAGAAAGCAGGTGTTTTGAAAATGACGATGACAACATATGTACAAATGTGCTTGACACAATTGATGTATATAGGGATTGTGATAAGAGTTGTATGAGCCCCTAATAAAATGATTAAAAAATATATATAGAAAACTCCAATAGAATGTAAATGTTTAGAAAATAATGATGGCGACACATATGCAAATATGCTTGATACAATTGATGTATGGTTATAAGAGGTGTAAGAGTTCCCAAAATGATCTTTAAATATATATGGTATCTAGAGTAATTTAGACGTCTGAGTCTGCCAACCCTGTGTTTTGGTAACGCAGCCTCATAACATAATCCTTGTTCATGGCTATTACCTATTCTTTTTAAATAGTTATGGAATGGATTCTGATATTTCAAATGGATTTCAGCTCATTATGCAGTTAATCCACAAATCAAGACAGTTGTGATTTAATAAATACTCAATGTTCACACCTGAAATCTCCGCATTTGGCCAGTGCACACCGTTTATGTTCTAGTCAAGCCTAGAAATCTCTGACGCTGGCAGAAAAAAACTGCAGTACCTAGAAAATTAAGAAGCTGCCTACGGCCACACGTTGGCTAGTATGGCCCAATAAAAGCAACGGTCTCGCTAACAAGTCTCTGTAGGTAGCAAACTACCTAAACAATTTTCCCTAGTGCTACCACTGTTTTAACTTCATAGCACAATCAGTAATAACATTTCATTCCGATAGCTGGAGAATACCCTTTCCCCTGGTTCTGCACCTGTCTAAACCATGGGGTAGCCATCAACATCACTGCTGTCTGGGGGAATGGGGAAACTTGAGATGCTTGCTTTCAGCAGAAGCAAAGATCGCCATCCAAAGGATAAAGGGTGTGGGTGACACTTTGGGACCTCTGAGAACCACACTAAAGGCAGAAAGAATGTGTTGGACTGTGGAAACATGCAGCTTCCTGAGATGGGTCAAATTCATGGATGAGAAGCATTTAACAAGGTTTCCTAGTACTACGGTAGCTGAGGTATTGATTTCACAGAGATACAGAGGAAATGCTACAGAAATCATTACCCCACTGAGAGGAGTTGGAGTCTTTCTACTCTCTGCCTCAATTTCTCACCCCAAGTACACTAACAGATATTGAGGGGCTCTCCTTCACTGGCCATGGTAGCCTGGCAAACTCAAGATGGATGTATTTCCAGAGAAAATTCGATATCCAAATCCTTTAGCTGTTCTACACTTTTTTCAGCCTTTCAGCATAAATCTGAGATATCTGTCGAATACAGAGGACTAAAACACTTCCCTAATTTGTACTTCAGCTTTTCTGTGTATAAATAAGAAGAGACCCTAAGGGCACCACTCTGAGTTGATTCTGACGCACAGTGATCCCAAAGGACAAAGTGAAGCGGCCTCCAGGGGTCTGCAACGCTGTCAGCTTCAAGGGACCGTACCGCAGCATCTTTCTCCTGGGGAGCAGCTGCGGGGTTTGAACCACTGCCTTTTTGTTTAGCAGTTGAGTGCTTAACCAATGGGCCACCAGAACTCGCTATGTGAAGTTCTACCGTCATTCACTTTGTAGAATGACCAAACATGGCAGTCTCACAGATAACTGGAGGGAGTTGAACTCTATTTTCTTTCTTTTTAAAAAATTATTTTCTGGCAAATTAGTATCCACACGTTTTTTTCTTCATGATTGTGAAGTGATGTCATCAATGTCACATAAAATATTTTCCTCACTTGCTTCTATTCACATCTTCGTGACCCATTCATTTTTTTCCTTCCCAAATGTTGTACATCACACTTGAAGCAATGAAGAATTCTCAAAGTCCATTGAACCTTCATCCAGATAGACGTCTATGGTGCAATTCTTGGTTCCACCTGTAAGGGAAAACCATCCTTGTGGTTTTTCCATAGCTGTTCTTCTTGGTAAAATTTTGATGACCTTTATGTATCTTCAAAGCTCAGACTTCTTGTATCTTGAAGAGTCCAGCTGTGGCGCCCTGGGCTCCACTGATGAAACCCAGCCACGTGGCTGAAGCTGGATAGAGCATCTTCCCCGTTCCGCAGTCACGCTGAAAAGGCTGAACTTTATTTTTCACATTTAGAATACAGTGTAGCTTCTTACAACCACATATATTTACACGGAAATATATAATATACTAACTCTCTCAGAGTGTGAACAGTAAAAGTAGGTGTGTTAGTCTGGGTTGACTAGATAAACAAATTCATAGACACTCGTGTATAAGAAAGAGTTTTCTATCAAAGAGTCATTGTATATGAGAAAACATCCCAGCCCAGACCAGATCAAGTCCATACGTCCAATCTTAGCCCATATGTCTGATACCAGTCTGTAAAGTCCTCTTCAGACTCCTGCAACACATGCAATGACACAGAATGCAGGAAGATCACAGGCCAGTGGGTGGAAAATCTTGTGGATCCAATGGTGGTGGAAGCATCTCAGTGCTGGTGTGGGCCTCCACGTGGCTCCTCCAGCTCCAGGGCTCTGGCTTTATCAGCGTAGCTCCGTGTAGTTTGTCAACAGGAATACGAAGCAGAGAAAGTGTATCTGGTCTCCAGTGAGCTATTTATCTCCATAGTGCCTCCATATGGGGTCATCAAGCTGTGACCTGATCGACAGGCTAAGCTCCACGCCTTCACTCTTGATAGTCTCAAGTTGACATCAGATAATGTAACTATCACAGCATAGTTTTGGTTGTATGAAGGGCTTTATGATTACTGCAATTTGACTTCTCTAAGCATTCTCTGAATGACATTACTTTTTTAAAGAAATAATTCTGAAGTTTTCAAGAAACTGAATAAAGTGAATATTGTCAATAGCACCCACATTTTAGTGGTTAACTCTGCGCCCCTGATAATTTTCTTTCACCAGGGTACATTTTTAAGCATCAATGTGTGTGTGTGTGTGTGTGTGTGTGTGTGTGTGTGTGTGTGTGTGTGTGAAGTTTGAATGAATGAAAACAAACAAACAAGCAAACAGTTGCAGTCAGGTTGAATCCGACTCCTGGTGACCCCGTGTGTCAGAAAGCAACCGTGTTCCATAGGGTTGGCAGTGGCAGATTTTTCTGAATCAGATTGATAGGTCTTTCTTAAGAGGAGGTCCTGAATGGACTCAAACCTTCGACCTGTTGCTTAGCACCACTTAGTTGGCTCCAACTTTGAGCAGCCTAAGTTTAATCCACAAGTAAAGAAATAATTTTAAGTGTTCACCACTGCCTATATAGTTTCTAATACACTAGTCAACAATTTGTAGAGAGCATGAAAGAGATGATTCCATTTTTGGTCACCGGCATGCATTTGTAAAGATACACAGCAGTCACTGTGGCCTTTTAAAAAATTTATCAAAAGCCTTTACACAGCTTTCCCTTACACTTAGATAAACCCAAAGTCCTTATCAGGCCGAACAGGGTCAGGCCTCTGACTTTCCGACCTTGCCTCCTACTCATTCTTCCTAGGGCATGCTCGCCCAGCCACGGGGCCTTGCTAGTCTTCAAATATGCCACGGTCGTACCTGCCTCACAGGCTGGCTATCCTATGGCTGCAGTAGGAAACCAATATTTATAACACCTTTCTTAGGCTATATTGGTCAAACATTTAATTAACTCACCCCTAATGTGATGGCTGGAACGGCTTCTTTTTAGCAAGGCGTGTGTTGTTAGCTGCTATTGATGATTTTGTGAGCTTTATATGGCCTGTGGGCCAGACATTCCCATTCTCTGCTCTATGGGAATCTTGCTCCTCAACGTATTAGTTGCTCCCTAGTTTTATTTGGCTCATTCCTCAAAGAATTCTTTAACAGTGCTCTACCTACTATCATTTTCTATCCCCATTTCTTTCTAAAGTTTGTCTTTTGTAGAATTTACCATGAGTTCAGTTATGTTTATTTGTATAAATGCTTATTTTAGGTTTCATGTAAAAGTTTCACAAAGGCAGGGACTAACTTTGTTTTACTTACCACATACCACCATCCTCAGAACTGAGGGCATTTACTGAGTGGTAGGCTGCATGTTCACCTTCATTTAACCTGCAGAATAGCCAATAGGACAATCCGAGACCAAATGGAAATCAGGGAACTGAGAAGGTCAGTAATTCTGTGCCAGACGAACAGCTGGGTAACAGTTGGGTAAGTGGCAGAGCTAGAATTTTTTTTTTTTTAGAGCTAGGATTTGTGCTGTCATCAATGTGATGCCACAGTTTGAGCTCATCACCACTGCTCTTAGGTAAGCAATGCCATTAAATAAATAAGAACTATACCAAGAAAACATCCTTATGAATGAATTAACTAAGTACCAGGGACACTCTCCTAAAGCTACACTTTATTCAGCTTTTGACCGTCTCCATCATATTAAGATATTTGGATATCTTAATAAAAATGCTCACCATCTTTTCTAAATATCCACATTTTAAACCAGCACTCAAAATTTATATTCGAAGCACAAAGTAAATACATTAAGTCACCCAACACATTTTCAAGTCAGAGCCATTCAGCTACAGAACACGGGCCCTCCAACAGCGGATTATACCTGTGCAAATTGGTACAGCAGAGGCTGCGGCCATGCATCAGTGCATGTAGTAAAAGTCAGCATCCTAATATGCTTGTAAGTTACAAAATGAATCTCTGTAATCTTCAACTTCAAATTCATCCTGAATTTTAAGTGAACTTGAATTTGCTGAAAGCAAATTAGTACAATGAATAAGCTCAAGACACGTGTGCAGGATGGATTTTACCTTCAGATCCGTCACAGAACTGAAAGCCACAGAAGCCTACAATAGGAATCGTACCTGCTGAATGGGGCTCTGCGCCTGAAACAGTATTCTCCGTCCCAGCAGTTCCGCAAAGATGCAGCCGACAGACCAGATGTCAATAGCATTGCTGTAATGACGGCTGCCCATCAGGATTTCTGGAGCTCGGTAATACTGAGTAACAACTTCCTGAGTCATATGACGGGATTCATCTAATTCTTCCACTCTGGCCAATCCAAAATCACAAATCTAAATAGAAAAAGTGACCAAAGCACCATCAAATCAATACATCTAAAAACGCAAACATTAAAACAAACACCCGCCCCCGCCCCCCACACCCAACCTTGCTAGATTGCGGAACTCTTTAAAACACTTATTGGTATCGATATACAATCTGACCTTATCTAGAGGCGAGGGAAGGGAAACCTCCACACATCCATGTTTCTGTGTAAACTAATGTATCGTAGGAATAGTCTTGTAATGCTTAGCCTGTTTCAATCATAACTCAACAGAAAACACACTGGAGGCACATTCTTAAATTTAATGTACACACACCCAAGTTATCAGTTTTCAAGGCTGGCTTATGGAGGGAGGTGGACGTTAGCAGCAGTATGTACTGCAGACCTCCTGGGCAGACTGTGCGGACCATGTTTATGGATTATTCACAGCCGTGGTTCTCAACCTTCCTGATGCTGCGACCCTTTCGTACAATTCCTCATGTGGTGGTGGGCCCCCCAACCAGAAAATTATGTTCGCTGCTACTTCATAACTGCAATTCTGCTGTTATGAATCGGGCGACTCTTGTGAAAGGGTCATTCGACCCCCCAAAGGGGTCACGACCCATGGGCTGAGAACCGCTAACTTATAGTAAAAGGTCTTTGAAACTGTAGGTTGAGTCCCGCTGAATCTAGGTCTGAGGAAGTACACAACAGGGGGTCCACAAACACTTTATTCAAACTCACATGTACAGTTGACCCTTGAACACAGGACTAATCTGCCAGGGTCCATTAATACATGGATTAAAAAAAAAATCATTGTGTGAAACTAATGGTGCATTAATAGTTTGTCCCACCAGTGAATCGTGTACCACAGTTAAAAGTGACCTCTCATGTTCTCCCGAGTGTAATTCCACAAACCCTGAACATCTTGAGACCCATGTGAAGTGCCACCAATGGTGCTTGAAGTGCTGTCAGAAAAGCAGAGGAGTCAGGACATTACAAGTAAAGATGGAAGGGCTTGATGATGTCCCCCACTCTTAGATCAAGTCTGCTGCTGCAGATGCCCCCCATTCAAAGTAAGGGAACCCAGAGAAATGAACATTGTAAAAACCAAAACAAAACAAAAAAATGGAGAGAGAAGGAAATTTGGGGAGCTGATGATACGTACTAAAGTCTTGCCCTTTTTGAAAATTAATTTATCTTGTATTGAAAATGCAGCTCTTTGGTGCAGCATATAATACATATATAACATCCAAAATATATGCTAATTGACTATGTTATCAGTAAGTTAAAAAGTTATCTAGTCCCCAGTAGGCTTTTAAGTAGCTAAGTTTTGGGGGTGTCAAAAGCTATACATAGATGTGACGCCTCTAGTCCCTGCACGGCTCAAGGATCAGTGAAATCTATTTCAAATACCAATCCACACTACAATGCGTTCTAAGTCAAAATGTGGTACACTGAAGGATGCCAAATGCCACTAGTTTATGCTTCTGGTATTTAGCAGAGAGCCAGTTCTGTCGGTGACAGCATGCTAAAATCTGGAGAAGCAGCCGTCGGTAAGAAAGACGGTTTAATTTCTGTTCAGACCTAGAAATAAATATTTTCGTGCAATTTCTACTTAACTGGAAAGTATTCAAGGTCGCAAGGTGATTTGTTACAAACACCACCATTAACAACAACTGGTGCTTATCTCAAGGAATTAAGATGCCCCTGATACTGGGCCACCCAGACTAAACACAAACCCTGGGAGCACAGGGTGAGATAAGATAGAGAAGGCCATCTCACCAGATTTCAAATTTTAATCGCAAACGCTCCTGTGTTCTTTTTGTCACTCAATATTATAGTGCCCAATGATGACATACCACTTTTTATCTGCTTTTCAAGCTGAGGTCAGAACATAGAATTTTACTTGGTTAAACGAAGGAAAAATCTGGAAACCATTACTTTAAAGGAATGAAGATTGTTCTCTAATTTTTGGCAATCCTGTCTGTCTTAAAACTAATATGCTTGGTCACACCAAATGGATTTATGTGCACGCAATGAAAAATCAGTGGAAACAAACAATTTTAAAAGTTAAAAAATGAAGGAAGAATTTGCAGACCACGGAGAAAAAGCATTTTTTTAAAAGGCATCCAAAGGCTGGTATTTTAACAATATATAGGTCTATTATTTGGCCTTGAAATTTTAGGTTATCTTTTAAAGGCAAACCAAGTCATAGAAAATAACTTAAAAACCCCTTTCCTAACTTTGATGTCCCCCAAAATTACATACTTTACCTGTACAGGCAACACACCTGCAATATAAAATAACGCTGATGTAAAAAAGAAATAATTTTGTCATAATTATCATTGATGGATTTGTACATTCAGGAAGAAAGATTCACTACCCTCTCCTCTCATTGACATTTAAAGTTCAAAGGAGCAAGCTTTCGGGTTGTTCTGATTGGTATAGTGTTTGCATTTTCCTCGGGTATCCCATCCACGTCACCAGAGATTGCAATGATACCATAACAAACAATTTGGACATCAGGCATTTGATGGCATCGAGCACGACAGACCCCACAAAATCCTTTTGTTAAAATTTTCAATCAAAACCCATCATATCAGGAAACTGATATAAATTGTCTTCAGTGAACCAGTTCTAGAGCATGAACTCAATGACATATGGAAGGAGTAGTGAGTGACTTTAGTGGCTCTTGGGGACAATGCATTTCTCTGTGGAGACAAGGCTGAACTACAATGTCAGCTACTTTCATTAAAATATGAAAAACTATCTTTCAAGAGTTAAAACAGAAACATGGCTCTTCAGTAGTGTAACAACGGGAGAATTTTTACTCAGTAATACAATCTAACAACTTTTAAAGAGAATTGTCCCATGGTTCAAAGAGAGAATTTAAAACAAAAAATGAAATTCGTTTGTATAGCAAACTTCAATGCTTAGTTCAACTGTCTATAATTAATGTTATTACTATTAGGTGTGGTTGAGTGAGCTCCAACTACTCGTCCCAACCTAATGTTCAAACCGTGACCAGTCCTGCATCGATCTTGTCCTCTCAGTCTCACTGCTGTCCTTTGTCTGAGTCCACAGTGGTAGCCCCTGTGCAATCCATCTCACTGAAGGTAGTTCTATTTCTTACTGACCCTCTATTTTACCACGCACGATGCCCTTCTGCAGAGATCACTCTTTCTGGATTACATGTCCAACATGGGTGAACAGAAGTCCTGCCATCCTCACTTCTACAGTGCGTTCTGGTTGTGCTTTGTCCAAGACAGATTTGTTGTTCTTGCAGTCCATGGTGCATTTAACATTCTGCTCAAACACTATGGTTCAAAGACATCAGTTCTTCATCAGTCTTTCTAGACATTGTGCAGTTTCCCATGCATATGAAGCCATTGCTTTATAGTCGATGGCTTAAGTCAGACACACTTTAGTCCTCAGAGTGACATCTTTTAATAGAGTACATTTTAATACTTTAAAAGAAATCTTTAGCGGCAGATTTGCTCAATGCAATGAATCATCTGAGTTCCAGGCTGCTGCTTCCATGAGCAGTAAATGTGACCCCAAGTAAAATAAAATCCCCCACAACTTCCACATTTATTGTGGTGCCTCAAATTCTACCTATTGAAGGATAATCCATCATCCATGGTAGTTAAAAAACCCCCAACATTTTATTGGGTTTCATGTGGGAGTTAAAATCACAAAATAGTTCAATTTACACAATCAATTAATTCCACTGCAAACCTGCAATGTGTCAGCATTCTGTTTCCTTCCTCTGTTGCCCTTATTCATTTGTCTGGTTTCCCTGTCCCTTATTGTCTTCTCATCCTTCATTCTGAGCAAATATTGTCCCTTTGACCTTCTATACAAGGGGATTACCCCTGTTCTCCCCCACCCACCCCCAAAAGGAAAAAAAGCTCCCCTGGGCTGAGGTTTCATAGTATGAGTTAGTGCACCCAGTGGCATCACTTTGGAAGGTTCTCTCTGGTCACAGTGAATTTTTTTTGTAAAAGCAATTTCTCTCAAACCTTATTTTTGATTTAAGAGACCAGCGCTTTGGCTGTGAAATTTTGCTCCCTACTTGGGAAAGATGCCACAGAAACTGTTGATGTTGAACACAGCTTACAAGGACAGTGCTATGGAACAAACTCAAGTGTATGAGTGGTTTCCTCATTTCAAAAACAGTGAAATCTCAATTGATGGCAAACCTTGGTCTAAACTTACATCAACTTCCCAAATAAAACTGTTAACAAAATTTGTGCATTTGTGCTCAAAGACCTATGACAGCTCACTGAAAAGATGGGGAAGTGATCTGGACTATCTTGGAGCTTGGTTCAGTGAATGTTAATGGAAAATTTGTGAACAAGAAGGGTTGCTGCAAAATTTGTGCCTCGGTTTCTGACTGACCAGGAAAGAGAGTGTTGAGTGGAAACATGCTGAGCTTTGAAAGAACAGCTCTGAAATGACCCAGACCTTTTCCCCAAGGTCATTACTGGTGACAAGACATGGTGCTATTCTTACGACCCCGAAAGTAAACATCAATCAAGTCAGTGGAAGACGCCACTGTCACCTTGCCCCCCAAAAGCGCGTCAAAGGAAATCAGAGATTAAGACTGTGCTCATTTGTTTTTTTGATGCGAGGGGGATAGTGCATTTGGAGTTCATTCCACCAGGTCAGACTGTTAATCAAGCTTTCTATTTAGAGGTTCTGAAAAGATTACATAACAGTGTGTGACAAAAAAAGGTCCAATTTGTAGCAGATGGGGTACTGGTTTTGCCACAACAATGTACCTGCTCACACAGCCTTCTCAGTGTGACAGTTTTGGGCAAAAACCAGCATGCTTCTCTTGCCTCACCTTTTTCACCTGACCTAGCTGTGCAACTTCTTTGTGATTCCACAAACAAAGAGGGACATGAAAGGACAGCGATTTGATAATGTAGAAGAGGTGAAGAAAAAAACGAGGGAGGTGCTGTCAGCCATCCAAACAGATGGGTTTGAAAAATGTTCCAAGAATGGAATTGCAGATTAGACAAATGTATTAAGTGCAATGGAGAGCACTTTGCAGGTGATAAGAATAGCTTATGGGCAGCGGTGGCATGATGTTTTTATTTTTGGGGTGTGTGTGTGGGGGTACCTCTTTGTACCTAGTTAATTGTTTTAAGGAGGACATTCTTCATGGGTTTTATAATCCTATTTATTATTTGTCTATGAGGTCTCTAGTTTCAGGTTGGAAGGCTTTCTCAAGGTAAAAGTCTCCAGGGTTCCTACATATATTTTTTTTCCCATTCTAACTAGGACTTCCTCTTGTGGTGTTAGAGTGGTTGTAGGTAGTAGCTGGGTGCCACCTAGTCCTTCTGGTATCAGAGTTGAGGGTGGCTGCAGTCTGTGTGGCTCATCAGACCTTATGACTAATCACTTCCTTGACTATTTGGTTTTCTTAATTCTCCTTTGCTCCAGGAGGGAAGAAACCAATGGCCACTTCTTAGATGGCAACCCACAGACGCCAGATGCTACTCCCCAGAGTAGGATGCAGAGCATAATCTTTAAGAATGGTGTTTTGCCAATAGGCCTATATGCCCACGATTACGGTCTTTGAATTCCAAGCCTAGTGATCAGTTCTGACGTCTGTTTCTATAACTGTGCCACCTCCCCATGTGCTCTGAGTATGTGTGGAACATCTACACATGTCATGCTATCGAGTCAGTTCGGACTTAACAAGCCTACAGGACAGAGTAGAACTGCCCCTGTGGGTTTCTAAGACTACAAATCTTTGCTGAATGAGAAAGCCTCATTTCCCACCCCCTCCCCCAGCTGGTAGTTTCAAACTGCTGACCTTATGGTTAACAGCCTAATGTGTGACCCAGTGTTATCACCAATGTGCCTGTAAATTTTAATGGGAGCAGAAAGCCTCATCTTTCTCCCTCAGAGCAGCTGGTGGTTTTGAGCTCATGTGATTAGCAGCCCAATTTTTAATCATTATTCTACCAGGGATCATTTGTAGGTAGGAATATCTACCACCATACCTATATGGTGTACTATATAGTACCTTTCTCATGTATTTGGCGTGAACACTTACTTACAAATCTACTCCGTTTATTACAGCTATTATTGCTGTGGGAAGAATATGGTACAGCATTGACCACAGTTGCTTATTTTTATATACCTTTTAGTGACTTCCTTTGCCTTGGTCAAGACAGGTTGAATTCACCCAAAATTGTGTACTGTCTTTCCGTTCATACAGTATGTCTTTAGTGATGATTCCCTATTGGTAACCATAAAATGATGTTGTCTGTGTGCAAGTGTATTCTTTACGTTTTATAGTTGAGGTCTTATACAATCTGTCCTTTGGTGATGTATCTCACTTAGCATTGTGTCCTTCAGATGCATCCTTGTTGTCAGATGTTTCATGGATTTAACATTATTTTTTATTGTTGTCTAGTGCTGCATTAAGACGCAGGTCACAAATTGGGTTGCTACCCCAAGGTCAGCAGTCTGAAACCACCAGCTGCATCTCGGGAGAACGATGGGGGTTTCTACTCCTGTAAAGAGTTACCGTCTCAGAAACTCGCAGGTGCAGTTGTACCCTGTCCTGTATGGTTGCTAAGGATCAGATCTGACTCGATGGCAGGGAGTCAGTTTGGTTTGAGTGCTGCATTGTATGTATAGATCACAAACTGCTCATCCATCACCTGCCGATGGACATTTAGGTTGTTTTCATTTTATGCTACTGAGAACAGTGCTGCAATGAGCATGCGGGTGGAGACAGGTCTATTTGCCTCACTGCCCGTATTTCTCTAGAGCATATATCTAGGAGTGGGATTAATGGGGTGTATGAGCCTTTCTAGTTTTAGCTTTTTTAAGGAAGTGCAACCTCACTTTCCGTAGTGGCTGTACCATTTTTGCAGCTCTATTGGCAAGGTATTAGAGTTCCAGTCTCACCACACCCTGCCAGCATTTGTCCTCTTGATTTTGAATCAGAGCCATTATTACTGGGTGGGACTGTATCCCCTTGGAGTTGTAATTTGCATCTCCCTAGTGGGTAAGAAAGGAGTTGTGGTTGTGTTGTGTATTATGTTTAGGGTGCTGAACACAGGTCTGCAGTTCGAACTCATGAGGCTTTCTGGTCCCGAAAATATTTATAGCCTTGGTAATCCAAAGGGGCAGTTTTACTGTCTTGTCAGGGCCGCTATGAGTCAGAATCGACTTGATAGTAGCGAGCTTGTTTTTTGGTTTTGCTTTTAGTGGCTAATGACAGTGCTGTCAGGTGGTGTTGCCCTGGTGGAGCTGTCAGGTCAGTGTTGGCTGGCTAACAGCAAGGTGGTGGCTCCTCAGGAGAAAGATGAGGCTGTCAGCTTGCGTAAAGGTTTATAGTTCAGGAAACCTTATAAAGGGCTACTATGAGTTAGAACTGACTCAACACCTGTGGGTTTGCAAAGGCTAATGATCATGAGCATCTTCTCACTGTTAGCCTGAATATCCTCTCCATGCCTTTCACCTATTTTTAAATTGGATTGTTTACTTTTCCATTACGTATTCTATAAAATTTAGAGATTAGACCCCCAAATTCCCCATCCTCCAATTTTTAGGGATTTTTTTAAAAATCTTTTTGATGAGCTTAAATGTTGAATTTTTGGAGATTCCAGTTATAGTTTATCTTCCACTGTTTGTATGTTCTCAGCTACGTTTGGTAGTCAGTTCATGCCTTCTATTAGGGCCCCTTGCATTGTCCCTATATTTTCTTGCACGGTCTTTATACTTTTAGGTCTCACACTGAAGTCTTTGATGCAGTCACAGCAGGCTGGCACGGAACACAGTCCTTTCCTTCCAAGTCCAGCAGCTGAGATGCTAACAACACTTACTGGAGCTCAGGAAATACCTGGACATTGACATTTGTTTTTACAGGTGACTCAGCTCTAGGAAGATACACATCTCAACGCCTTAGATCGAGGGCCATATGTTGAAACTCTATTTTAGGGGTTTTGCCCAGACTTCCATCAGGAAGAGGTGGGTAACTCTATGTGGATTTTGCTATTTGTTAGCCCTTCTAGGAAAAGATAGTGGAAGGGTGGTAGTAAAGTTGAAATTGGTAACTTGAGAGTTTGGGGCTACCAACTATAATTAATCAATTAAAATTCTGAGTAATAATTGAGGAATGGTTACTCTATTTTGAGAAAAAAATGTTTAATATCTGCATACATCATTTTCTGACTTAGCATCAATATGAAGACAATCTTTGAAAACTTATCCCCCCCCCCCCCATACAAATAATGGTTTGCTGGGCTTACGATATATTTCTTTTGAAACACACACACACCACAAACCCCTCTTCCATTACTAAAGGAGAGTCACCTTTTCTTCTTTTTAGCTGCACTGTAATTCCAATTTCCAAACCATGTGCAAACTATCAGGAAGAAACCATGAGCCAAGACTACAAAAGTTACTAGAGGCAGCGAGGCACTCTCTCTTGAGTCAGAATCAACTCGATGGCAGTCAATTTGGTTTTGGTTTGTGTACTCTTGGGCAAAGTAGTTGAAATAAATTTTCTTTCACAAAAACGTGTTCTTAAAATCTGCCTTGGCATTCTGAATTTCTTCCTCCTTTTCCTTCAGACCCTGAAATATATGGAAAAGCTACCTTTAGAACACAGTTGCTGTTCACAAGGAGATTCCCTGGTTTAATGTCTCGATGTAAAATGCCAGCTGAATGGAGATATTTCAAACCTGAAATGACAGACAGATTTACTTGCAGACACTTCGTTTCTTTTACTTGAGCAATGACTCAGGAAAATCTTAGGAGGAAACAGAGAGCAGGAGATTGAACATTGTTCCTTAAATAACTACCCAATGAACATTATAAACATTAGTAAAGACTTGACTTAGTTCCATCTCAAAAAAGCCAATTTTGCTACAGTAAATTAAAATGTCAAAAAACAAATTTTGCTACAGTAAATTAAAAAGTATAGGTCATATCTATACTTCAAGAGAGTATTTAGTTTTAATACAGAGGAGGCACTGGAGTTAAGACAGACTCAACCTACATCCTTGTGTGGCTACAAGTAGCTCCCTACTGATTCCACCTCTGACTCTAAACCTGCTCCAACAAAGAAGTGCCATCAACCAAAAGGGGTTTTCCCCGGGAGTCTTCTCACTGCCCAGATCTGGCAGTTGAATTTTCCAGCACCAAGAATCTAGAGGATAATTAATCACTTTTTAAGTATATTTGACATCTTAAAAGACTGGGGGCTACAGTACTGCTAGATAAAGGTCACAGCCTCAAGGTGGAATCTTCTTTGAATAGAAAGCAGCAAATGACATTTAATAAAAAATTTTTAAAAAATCAAGTGTAAAGGAGTTAATATATTCCCCTCTAGCACCACCTCGGGATAGCAAGGATATCAGAGGGGAGCATTCTAGTTTTGCTTACATGTTTTAATCCTCTGGGAGATATTTTTCCATCTTTATAAAGAATGTCTTAATTCTATGAATTTCTTTGGTGAGGGTGATTTTATTTGATGGGGGAGGAGGAATGATTTTATTCGGTGTGAAAGCTCTTTCAGTTTTAATAAATTTCCAAGTGTAACAGTAAAATTATGAAGGACATAAATGGTGGCCAGAAAGTGGCACCATCAACATAATTCCAAATCACTTCTCAATTAAGTCAACGCACTTTAATGAGAGCTTATTTAGATGGCTCTACTGGTCTCCTGCATCTGCTTTGGTTTTAAAGGTCATTTTGTTTCTCTAGACTTGGGTATACCAGGCAATAGTGACACGGCTCACTGACTGCTGGCTTATAGGATAGCTGTCAGCCATAGGAGATAGTGCCACTCTTCAGTCTAGTCACTTGATGCCACAAGCGCCTACTCTGTCAAGCACGAAAGACTGCTTAATGGAACCTTTGTGACAAACCATTCCTACTATTCACTCCCCCACCATCCTAAATAATTCATCTACTCTCCTGTCTAATGAATTAGCCAGGCAAGTCTCTGCTATCACCAAATAAATAAGGACCATATGGCTGCCCTTAAAAGCCGCCTTTAACATCAAATACAGCGCTTACTAAAGATACCTTGACCGACAGATAAAAGGCTCAGGCATGGAAGAAAATCTTAGAAGGTCAGATTAGTTAAAATTTAAACGAAAAGCAAAACATTTCATTTATATAGTCGCATTGCTCTTTTTCTTCATAAAGAAAACCTTACCTCGTAAAATCTGATAAAGAAAAACTTTGACATGATCGGAGCTGAGTGGTTGAGGAGAGACGATAATTTTATGTAGGTCACTCTGCATCAATTCTGTGACAACATATCTTAAGGTCTTAAGTTAAGGAGCCAGTTCACTTGAAGTCATTGCTCAGGCTAAAATAAATAACTTCTAGTCTCTGGAAAGGGGTATCCATATAGCATGGTGGAGGGGAGAATGCCAGCCCTCACAGGATAGAGCTTTGCCAAAGCAAAATACTTTACCTGCTCAAAAATAGGTGGTAGAAGTAAACAACTGGCCCGAAATTAGCATTATAAATGAAAAAGACAAAGGCAAACGGCTTTGGACACAGCAAGCACCAAGAACAAACAAACAACACAATGTCCAGGTGACCTGGCCAGGCTGGCGGTTTCACATATCTCTGACATGAATGACAAGAGGGCTTATGTTCCCTCATAAGTAACGAGGCGCACAGAAATGTGGAAAATGGTCATTTTTGCCATAATCTCAGAAATCTGATGCTTTTGTTAACTTTTCATACATTCAGGATGCTGTCATTAGGAAAAGTCGAGCTTTCTATGCTCCTGACTCCAGTGCTGTGTCCTCAGGGCTTGGCTCAGTCAACATACGGCAGATGGTCAAAGGCTTCAAGGAGCCATGGAGGTGAATTCAGAACTTTTGTGAAGTCTTACAGACATTAAAGAATCATCTTTTTCCACATCAATAAAATACATCCCTGTTTTGCCCAGCCTACAGTTAAGAATTCACTTACGTTTCAGAGAATTTTATGATTTAAGTATAGCTTTCTGTAAAACAATGAGATGAGGCTCTTGACTTTAGGATGTTCCCACCAGGCTTACAATTCTTTTGCTATCTTGTTAGCATTACATTCTCTCTGAACAAATGACCAAACGAACATCACTGAGTGCCCAGTGCAAATGAAAGCTCCACCTCCCCCTGCCCCGCCCCCCAAAGGCCTAAAAACCTAAACAAGACCGCAGAGCTTATTAGCCAGGCTGCAGTGTGGTGTGATCTTGCGTGGTTCTTCAGATTCTACCTTCTTTCGTCCGGAGAGATTATAGCAGCTCTACAAAGACCAACCCTGGAGGACCCCTCTTCATCTAGCCCTCTGTTACCTAGGGCTGAAAGAAGGCAAAGCCATCTCATAGGGCAGCTGTAGCACTTACGTGAAAGAACTGAACAGCAACAAAGCGAACAAAGCGACTACCCGGATTCTAAATTAACATGTGGTCCTATCTACTTTATCCACGAGGACTTCCCAAAGTTCATTGATCCTTTTCTTGTCTTTCCATTAACTTTTTAAAGCACTCTCCTTATCTATCCCATTATTCATCCCTCCTTCCATCCGTGAATTTAACTTTTTTTTTTGGGGGGGGGGGGTGTTGTTTGTCAGTCTTCTACAAAGACTTCCCATGACACATAAAGCCAAACTCCTGACAGGCCATAAACGATCTGGCGCAAAATGCTATTTTCATCGCTTCTCCTGCCACTTTTCATCTTGAACAAGCTAAGCATATTCTAACCTTAGGCATCCATTGCTCACTGCTCCCTCTGCCAAGAACGCACTTGGAAAGATCTCTCCAGGCATGCCTTCTTTTGTCATGCTTTGCTGTATTGTACTTCAGATACATTTAAAAGTAAATTTTAGCTTTGGGACCTCCCTGCCTTAGCAAATTATTCAGCGTCACTTTTCAATGGGATGTGGTCACCTGGTGTAAGCATCACTTGTGTAAGTACCAGCAGGGAAAGTTCATGTGACTCACTTTACAGCGGTGGGATGGAAGTGAACCTGCATTATCTCTGAGATCTTCCTGTACTTAACTCTCACTTCCTGGGTATTTCTGCTCACCTTCCAATGTTGCCTACCGTGACCATTCTACCAGTTTCCTGCACCCCCATCCAGTCACCAACTGCCAACCTCTAACACACATCTTTTTCTATTTCTCTGAAGTATTTATTTTCTAATACTAACTATGTTTGCTTGTTCCTCCAAAATTCCTCCTCAAAGTAAATGGTTTCTATTTTGTTTGCTAAGTGCATCCCAGATTCTCAGAATAATGACTGCAAAGTAATCCCCTACGGACCGCTGGTAGTACAAAGAACTCAGTACTTGGCTGCTGTGAGAGTGGCAGGGTAAACCCACCCAGCAACTAAAGAAAGACCGGTGAGATGTTCTGAAAACAGCCAAGGAAACCCAAGGGTGGGGTGTGTGGGCGCATGTGCGCATACTCTGTCAATACCTAGCTTGACCATTAATCATGTTCTAGTTTTGTTCCCTGCATCCCTTTTCATTGAAGGAGAGGAAAGGAAGGGTTGGAGTAATTAAAATGTCTAATAAGGGGCAGAGCAAAAAAGATTGGCAAAAAAGTTAATTGCTAAAATACATGATAAAGCTCTAAAAAGTTTATGGGGGAAAAAAAGGAATTAAAATATAATGGAATATTTCCACAAACTTTTAAAAGGTCCCTCATATATAATACATATCAAAGTATAAAAATACTTTTATATATAATTTTTGAAAATTTCTATAAACATTAAAAAAACTTTATGGTAGGAAACTGAGGGAGCTATAAAGAAGCAAAAGCATATAAAATTTACCCAGAATCCCTTTTGTGAAACTATAACATTTTGACAAAAATGTTATGTACATCTGTATATTTAACAACAAAATTGAGATTATGATATACCTACAGCTTTGCTACCTGTTTCTTAATAATTATTTATTAAAAAGAAATATTTTACTTGTCTTTTAATATTTTAATAAAGCAGGGTTTTAATGATTCATAGTGTTCTATGATTATAAAGATATTTAAGGCTTTAGTATTATTTTTCATTTAATGAAAGTATCATTATTGAAAGTCTAAGTTCTTAAAAAAAATTCTAAATAATCCTGATATAAGCAACATAAGCACATACAAGTAAAAAAGTATTATTATAAAATCAAAGCTTTTATTAAACAAAGTAATGTTTAAAATGTGAAGCTAGTGTTTCTCAGTTGATCTTCCATCTAGGTCTACACACATCTGAAGGTGGTGTTTCAGTCCTTCTAAAACAGCAGTTCTCAACCTGTGGGTTGCAACCCTTTTGGGGGTAAAATGACCCTTTCCCAGGGGTCGCCTGATTCATAATAGCAAAATTACAGCGATGAAGTAGCAATGAAAATAATATTATGGTTGGGGCAGGGGCTGTCACCACAACATGAGGGACTGTATTAAAGGGTCACGGCATGAGGAAGGTTGAGAACCACTGCGCTACTAGCCCTTCCTTGAAGAATGCTGTGCACTTTGATTTTCATCAAGCCAAAATGGCAGTTTTAGTAACATCAGGTCTCAGAGTGTGTTCCTTTCATTTCAGGGAACAAAAAGAATTCTGAAAGGACAAAATCAAGGCCATAGGGTAGACGGTAGATGGAGCAAGATTCTTAATGAAGTTCACGTAGGAGAGAACTTGCGCCTCTTGAAGAATAAGCATTGTGGTGGAGGGAAAAGATCCCTCAGGGCAACTCTCCTAGCCTGTCTCATTAATGATAACGCCTTAGAACTCGCCTGTGTCCTCTGACAAAAATTATCAAGGGTAACCCTTTAAATCAATCCCTCCCCAACCCATCCCCCAGCCTCCTCCCCTGCAAAAAAAAACCCAAAAGTGTTGCTAAAACATTTTGGGCTGACTTCTAAATCTCCTCAGAAGCTACTACTCTGTTTCTCCGAAAGTAAGGCATCCCCCGAAAATAAGACCTACTTACAGTTTTGCCTCTTGCTGAAATATAAAGGCATCCCCTAGAAAATAAGGCCCCCGAAGCTACCGTAACTCTGGACCATACTGGCGGGTGTCGCTGCACAGCTCACTGTTAGCCGCGGTGCAACCAGAGCAGACAGGAAGTGCGAGGTCTCTTTTAATAAAACAATAAATGTGTACCATATTCTTCTTCATGGAACAATAAGACATCCCTTGAAAATAAGACCTGCCGCATCTTTGGGAGCAAAAATTAATATAAGACACTGTCTTATTTTTGGGGAAATGGTATTTTGCTTGGACCCTTTTTCTAGAAGTCATACTAAGGAGATTAAGTGTATTACTGAAAGGACTCGTCTGTAGCCATTCACCAATGTAAGAGACATGTTTAAACATGTTTCATTTGGAAGAATCATGTATGTATGAACCAAGTTAATACTTTTTTACTTACCTTCATATCTTTTTAAAAAAAATCATTTGGTGGGGGGCTCTTACAATTCTTATCACAATCCATACATACATCCATTGTGTCAAGCACATGTGTACATGTGTTGCCATCACCATTCTCAAACATTTTCTTTCTACTTGAGCCCTTGTTATCAGTTCATTATTCCCCCTCCCTCTTTCATGCTCCCTTCCAGAACCCTTAATAATTTACAAATTATTATTTTTTCATGCCTTACACTGACCGATGTCTTCCTTCACCCACTTTTCTGTTGCGTGTCCCCCTGGGAGGGGGTTATATGTAGATGGCTATGATCGGTTCCCCCTCTTTTCCCCACCTTTCCCTTATCCTCCTGGTATTGCGACTCTCGTTATTGGTCCTGAGGGGTTTATTTGTCCTGGATTCCGTTTTCAGCTCTTATCTGTACCAGTGTACCTCCTCTGGTCTAGCTGGATTTGTAAGGTAGAACTGGGATCATGATAGTGAGGGGGGGGGGTAGGAAGCATTAAAGAACTAGAGGAAGGGGAACGGACAAAAGAAAAGTGGGTGAAGGAAGTCGGACACTGTAAGACATGACAAAATAATAATTTATAAATTATCAAGGGTTTGTGAGGGAGAGATGGTGGGGAGGGAGGAGAAAAAATGAGGAGCTGATACCAAGGGCTCAAGTAGAAAGAAAATGTTTTGAGAATGAGGATGGCAACAAATATACAAATGTGCTTGACACAATGGACGTAAATATGGATTGTGATGAGTTGCATGAGCCCCCAATAAAATGATTAACAACAAAAGAACTAGAAGAAAGTTGTATGTTTCAATGGTGCTATACTGCACCCTGACTGGCTCGTCTCCTTCCCAAGACCCTTTCTGTAAGGGGATGTCCAGTTGCCTACAGATGGGCTTTGGGCCTCCACTGCGCAATCCCCAACCTTCATGTCTTTATGGGAATCTGATTATTTAAAAATGATGAAAAACTTCAAATAGAATTATGGTGTTGATGTATATTTAAGGCTTTGTGTACACACACAATATAAATGGACAAGCTCTGGAATCTGATCTGAGTTTAAATTTTAGTTTAGCCATTTACTGACTTTGTTATCTTGAACCTTAATTTCATTTCCCAAGCCAGATTTCTCATCTGTAAAAATATATATTAAACTCATCTCTGTTATAAATCTACTGTGAGGAGTACAGGAGGAATACAATGTTATTAGCAAAGTAGTGATCAAATAGTTAAGTACCGTATATACTAGAGTATAAGCTGACCCAAATATCAGCTGAGGCACCAAATTTTACCACAAAAACTGCATACAAAACATGCTGAAAAACTTGGCTTATACATGAGTGTATATGGTAATAATAAATGCTAACTATTGCTCATGGTAAGCTAAACATACTTCCCAAAGTCAATGAGCATGTTTCAATCTCCTTTTGAACATTTCTCAATCTCTTTCTTGGTGATCTTCATTAATTTTCATTGTTTCCCCCCCACACTTATTATTGAATTGATCTTAGATCAATCACTGTAAGAAATTTAGAAAGTACAAATCAGTAAGAAAGAATTAAGGTAAAATCCACCCGCCCTAATCTCACAAATAACATCTGGTATATTTGCATGTGATCTTTTTTTTCTCTTCTATGTAATCAGAAAATACAAATTTTAAAAATACATAAGTAGGATCACATTGTAGTTTAAGAAGCACTCATCAGCATCTATCTTCCCATGGTACTGTATGTTAGTTTACATAGTTTTAAGAGCTTACATAAAAGGGTTTGGGGTAACTACCCTTTCATGTAACATGTCACAATTGAGGCCACCCCACTGCTGGATGCTCAGGTGATTACTACTTCACTGTGGTGTGCTCTGTGGGAGCGCTGGAGCTTTACAGGGTGACCTAGAAAGCCTGCTTCATGAAGGACTCTCAATTATGCATAGATTCTCTCTTGGGTTAATCCATTTTTCTGGGGAAAAAAATCTCCATTCTTCTGTCTGGGAAGGCATCGGGGCCAGGATTGGCAGGGTTCTGTGTGAAAGAGGGAAGGGTTCAATGATGCCATAGCTCAGCTCAGCGTGCTGTCTCCAGGAGACAAACGGTCAGTTTACTGCAGGGTAAGGGAAGATGATCTGGGTATTTCACTACTTCTTATACAAGTCTGCAGCCTACCTTCTACTTAGGCCCACCTACACCCCAAGTTTGAGGTTCCCGAAGAGTCCAATTTCTGAGCCTTTCTGATGTTCTGTATCAAGAACTAATCTGTTTCTGGGTTCCAATGAGTGCCAGCTGAGATCTTCATCTCTCTTGGTTGACAGTACAGATTTATGACCCACTAGCTTGTTCTCAGGTTGAAAGGTGTTTATGCTTACTGACCACACATAGGTGTGAGTATGGGAGAGACAGGAAATCATTCCTGTTTTTTGTTCAATTTTCTACTAAGAGTTATTTTTATGAGCTCTTCACAACGTTAAAGCGATTAACCCTCTTGTGTACCATCCATTTCCCCCCACCAGGAAGTGCTCATCACAGAACAGGGACAGGAAAAGTAAAACCACCTTGGCGGTTCGCTCCATTAAACCTTAATCAGAAATCTGCTTCTTGAGTTGCAGCCCATGCAGAGCTATCAGGGGACAAACGCCCAGGCACACTACACAGTAAACAAAGATGAAGGAGGGAACACTGCCTCCCCAGCAACTTCACAAACGCCATCACGTGTCAGTGACTCCAGGTGTGACACAGGAACACTACGAATCCTACAGAAAGAGTAGGAAGGACTGTTATCTACAAGGGATGTCAGGGACGACTGTTGAGTTTACTGACAGCTTTGTTTTTTTCTCTTGTTGTGGTTCCTACCGGGATTTGCAGAGTTCTAGCATGACTGTAAAGAGATATTCCGCCTTACATAGCTACAAAAAACGCCAGCCAAGCTCTGACGCCAACATCTTTACTGTTAGCAGTAACAGTTGGTATGCTTGCAAGCAGCAGAGGGAAAAAACCTCTTAATTTTCAAGTTATCAGGTTGAATTCATAGTGCTGGCACTTGGAAAATCTTGCTTTGACTCATTATAAGAAGAAATTGATAAAGAAAGAAGAAGAAAGCCCCAAACAGTGAATAAATATGAAATAACGTCATATGCTTTCTTCAACAGTGACTACATTTCCACAGAAGTGGAAAAGGAAAACATCATCTGGCTGGAACGGGGACTGTCCTGACCAATTGCTCGGTTCAGAACAGACAGCCTGGTGTTGCCACCCTGCGTCTACGGGGCAGAACCACTTAAACTGACAGCATCAGGCCTTTTTTGACCACCAAATATGACAGTCTCCTCTGATTCAGCAAGTAGAAAGGGCAGTGTTCCCTGTGCACACAGACAAAGTTATCACCAGATACGGAAAATCTGACGTATGGAATAAAATGCCTGAAACGAAGGCAGAGCGTAATTTCAAACGGCAAGTTGATTCCTCCATACCAAGGTCCCATAAAGATACACTTTCACAAAATAAAAACTTTCTGCTGCACGCAAATTACTAGATTGTCATGTTACTGCCCTCCGGTTCTGCGAACTTGAAAAACCGTTCCTTCAACCTTCAATTATAATAATCAAGAGAGTTGAGCAGAGTGTTCCTTTTGAATCTGTGCTTCTTGAGAAATTGGCAAGTTGGGTTAAAAGGGACTGGGGGAAGGTGAGCAATCTCTAGCTTATCTTAATCACGAAAGTTCATGGGAAAACCACAGAAAGCTCCCGCCCACCTTGACCACTTTCTGTGACTGGCATCCACCTGTCCCATTTTACCTTGGCACATAGGTGCCTTTCCATCCACAAAAGAGTAAACGACTTAAAATGCCTTCGTTTTGCCAACAGCCCCTTTGTAGGATTTAAGCTCTATCAAGTGTTAGCTTAGCAAAATAAAATTCTTGAGGGCACGAGCTTTCTCATTCTACACATGAAGTACCATATATACTCGAGTTATCAGCCAACACACCTAATTTTACCACAAAAGCGGCAATAAAAATGTGCTGAAAAACAGCTTATATAAGAGTATATACGGTAATTCCTCTTTTACTGAAAATGGGCCAAAACCAGGCCAACCTTTTAAAAGGCTATTCTTTTGGAAAATGTAACACCTGAATTTGAAGTTTTAACAGTTATGGCTGCAAATTTTTAGAAGCCACACACACCTCTTTATAAGGTTTCCACTTTGCTCCAGCCCAAATCCTCTGAAGTCTCAATCCCCTGCATAATGTCTCCCAGATGGCTCAACTAGTTGCCATGCCAACTAAAGCAGCTTAGATTAAATGAGGGCTTGGAAAGGCACCTGCATCACTCCAGGTCTGTTGCGCATTAAATAAAGCTCTCTTGACAGGGACTCAGAGGTGCCATTAACCCGAACAGCAGCTATCTGATTATTGTGTCTGAGCAGTCATTTAATGAGGGTCTCCAAACAAGAGTCAAAACAGGAAGCGCTTTCCCTTTGCTGGTCCTTCGAAATGGGACAGCCTCTCCAACAGCTGGTGCACCCACTGGTCAATGACTCTGCCATGGCCTTTTAAGTTACCATTTGGCAGAGCTAAAGTACAGAGCCAAAGTTAGGGCTTTCAGGAGACTATTAACAGATTAACCATTTCCCCCTACTGAAACTCATCATTAAAAATATGATCGTTAAAAACACACTGTGCGTGGTATGTCAACCTCAGAGTGATTTGAGCGCCACTGCTGTAAAATAAATTGCTGCTGATTGCAGCAATTAGTTAAGTAGCTCCATGAAATATGAATTTGAAAATGTAGTGATTTCCTTAAAAAATGAATGATGTAAATGAATAATTATAAATGCAGAGAGGGGCATGGTGACTGATGTCTTGGATCCCCAAGAGAAACAACAGTGCCCCTGTATTGCTTTAAGGACCAAACTTTGAAAAGTAATTTCTGGGGGATAACACTTTAGGAGCTTCTTTGTAACAGGCTAAAAACAAAACCAAAAACCCTTCGTGCTGTTTTCTGAAATCTTACTAGTCACTGGAGAATGTCATTTAACAAAAGCACCTTTGGCACAGGGATATGAGGCAACTGAACCACGGTCAGATTTCTCTGTCAAGGGCCAGGGTTAGTTCTGGTTGCCTGAGTCCCAGTCCAGTGCTCTCTCTAACCCACCAAGCTGCTTCCTATAGGACGTGGATTTTTCAAGCCTATCATTCCCATCTGTTAACTAATCACCAACTTGTAGAATCCTTTGAAATAAATGAGAGGAGCATTAACTGTGGGCTACGAGGAGAAAAGGTTTGTGTGTGTTTGTGTGTACACACACCCATATATACCTTTTAAGGGGACCCTGGATGGTGCAAATGGGTAAGTGCAGACTACTAATCAAAAGGTTGATACTCACCCAGCGCCACCTGGAAGAAAGGCTTGGTGATGTGTTAAGAGCATGATGGTCCTAGTAAAGGGCAGTTCTACTCGGAAACACATGAAGTCACCGTACTGAGATGTGAAAGCAGGTTTTTTTGTTTTTAATGTATCCATGCTACATTAAACCTCATACCACCTTATTTGTAACTACTCCAATTTAAGGGAAGGTGAAGTTAAGCTTCAGGACACATAGCTTGGGTTTAAAACCTGGGTTTTAATCATTCTACAGTCTGACAGTTTTAACAATTCTTCATGAAATTGTTGCCTTGTTGGAGAAAATGAAATTCACCACAATGACATTACTAATCAGTTGTAATCAATAACCAGGTTTTAAGCAAAAATCAGGGAAAAAACACTATTATTACATACATGGCATAGCTTTTAGAAAGCCTTCCTTATTGAGTTTTCAAAAAAAGAAGCTACTCTCATTTTTCAAAAAAACGATTTGGAGTCGTAACCTGTGCCAACACTATGCCACTACCATGGAATCATTCTGACATAATGCCCTACATGCAGGGTTTCTGAGACGGAAACTCTTTATGGGGAACCTCATCCTTCTCCTGTAGAGTGACGTGATGGGTTTGAACCACTGACCTTATGGTTAGCAGCACAACATTTAACCCATAGCACTACTTGGGTCCTCAGCACCATTCTAGGCACTGGGAATGCGGTGGTATTCCAGACACTCTCACTGAGTTTATAGCCTAGCAAGACAGAGACAATTAAACAAGCCATTACAACAGACTCACTCAAAGATTACAACAATGTTATGGCTATTAATCTCCTAAGGTCCCTTAGGCACGGCTTTGGAATTGGATGAGACAGATTTGCCAGTATAAACCAATAGGAATAAGAAAAACAAAGGAGGTCAAACAAGACAGATTCTGATTTAATGAGGTACATCAGAAAATTACTAAATTCCAATAGCCAAAGACTTAACCCTTTCGTTTAAACATGTAGTAAGAAACCAAAGATGATTTTAGTTCCTACTGAATTTCTAAATTAGATGCACACACTAACTGGGAACATATCTGTCTCTTCATAAACACTCAGATACACACTAATATTTGGTTTCCTAAAATGGTTCATCCTTTTAAACCACATGAGAAATAATAAAAATTAAATCAACTAATGTTTATGGAGTGCTTGCTAGGAGCCAGGCACTCTAACACTTGATTCATTGTTTCTAGCACCTGAATTTCAAGTCTTAGTTCCCAGAGTTTGCTACAAGGTTATTCTGTTTGCTAGAAAGTAATTTTGAGCCTACTATGTGTCATGTTAACGCAGGCCACCAGGTCACACAATGCCAATACCATTGCTAGGTTTGCTATGTGTCAGAATCAGCTTCTTGAATAGGTTCATATGCCTCATTACCTTTTTATATGTGTGACAGAAACTTTAAATATATATCTTTCATTTATAAAAGTCCCCTCCATCATTTAAAAAGTTCTCATGAAATATACCAAAACAAAACAAACTGACTGACATTGAGTCTGAATCACAATGACTCTGTAGGGCTGGGTAGAACTTTCCCAAACTGTAAATCTTTATAGGCTGGGGAAGCCTTAACTTTTTCCTGCTATGCAGCTGGTGGGTTTGATCCACTGATCTTGCAGTTAGCAACACAACACATAACACACGATACCACCAGGACTCCTACACATAAAATCTGAGTACATTTATTTAATAGGTACTCCTGCAGATGATTGTGGGGATAAGGGTAAGGGAGGAAATGAAGGTTAGGTGAGTGGCCTTAGTATGGGGGAAGGGAGGATTTTGTCCAAACTAGGGACTGCTAGAAGTAAAGGAGAGGCTTTTGGTGAGAAGACAAAGTTGCAGAGTATGGGAATCATTGGATATGGTTTTTCTATGAAATGGAATCCGTAAAAGATGAGCTTTTGTTTACCAACTTTCCCTTTGAATGAGGAAGATTTTTCTTTTCTGACTTTTACAACACCGAATATTAAAATAACTGAAACACCTCACCATGACTGGCTTATAAATTCAATTTTACCTATGTGACATTCTTTAGAAGTTCAGGTTGATGGCTGAGTCATCAATGCAGCCCCAAATCTAATATGCAGGCTATTCTGACAGACCCCTAGGAAGGAAGACAAAGGTTTCATGGAGGACAATGTTCAGAGCATGAAGATGCAAGAAAGAAGGAATTTTCCAAATATCAAAGAAGAGAGTTGGGAACATCAAAAAAAAAAGATTTTTCTTTTTAAGTTGTCAAAGTTTAGAACTAAAAAGAGGTTTGTAAAAGTTGTCTTTTAATGTAAAAACAATCATGGGTATGAAGACTAGGAAACTAATCCCGAGCCTGGAAGTCAACTACATCCTGAGGCCTGGTAAGCCTCCCCTGGCCACTTGTCCAGTGAAAACTAATTTGTCCCATGATCAATATCTGTTTAAACCGACTCTGTGATGCTGCTTCATTTCAGGACACATGATAATCAACCTCACGCCCACTGTCAAAGGTAATTCTGCAGAAAACGCTACACAATCACCACTCAAACAAATGCCAACATCAAATCCCGACCTTCATTCATGAGTCAGATGTCTGAGTCCTTGACTGTTTTAGGAAGTCATGACTACTCAGGTGGCCTCAGAGGCCACAGGGCTGCGGCCAACAGCATCTTTGCTTAACCATCATTAGCATCAAAATATACTGACTGGGCACCGGGCGGGTAGAGAATGCAAATTCACTGACAAGGCTGAGAGGGGAGATTGATGAGGGCAAGCCAACAGCCAAGAGGTTAGAAAAAGACTGAGGCGGATGTGTGAAAATCAAGTAGAGAAGACTGGAAGTGAAGATTTTACTACACACGGACACAGAAGCTTGGTTGAAACAAAGACAAAAGAGGGCTGATCTTTATTTGCAAGTTTTTTATGTACTAGGCACCCAGCTTTAAACTTATTTTGCTTCTATATTCCTGTTACAAAAAGCCCTGGGGGATGAATGTTAACTGTAAGATTGGCAGTTCAAGCCCACCAGATCCCCGTTTGAGGAAGGAGGAGTGGTCTGCTCCCGTAAGTAATTAGTCCTGGAGATTTTATACTGGGTCCTACGAGTCAGAATCAGATAAACCAGCGGTTCTCAACCAGTGGGTCGAGACCTCTTTGGGGGTCAAACGACCCTTTCACAGGGGTCACCCGATTCATAACAGTAGTAAAATGACAGTTATGAAGTAGCAATGAAAATAATTTTATGGTTGGGGGTCACCACCACATGAGGCACTGTATGAAAGGGTCGCGGTGTGAGGAAGGTCGAGAACCACTGAGATGGATGGTAGTGGGTATACTCCTAATTATTCCAAGCCCTTCGTCCTACTATGACTCCTGTTTACCAAATGACTGAAGAGGCTTAGAGAGGTGAAGGAACTAGGCAAAGCTAAAAGGTAGTAGCAACAGCGATGTAGCAGGTGTTCCTATCTGTATTCCATTCTCCGGATGATGATGTAAACTTCAGAGCCATAAAACAGTATAAAAAAATTCTGAAATAGAAGGGGAAATGGTCAGAGTTAATTAGGCTATGGAAGCATTAAAAAATAAAAAAGACCAGGGTTACAATCCCCAACTCTGCCATGTCTGAAGGTGAACAAATGCAAAATAATGCCTATGTTAAGGGCTACTGCAAGGACTGAGGTAATGTCTGGGAATCACATATAAATGCCTGGCATCCAGGGGCCAGGGTGCTGCCATTACCATCCTCATTAAGGGAAGGAGGCAGGATACAGTTTATTATACATCAATATGCTAGATGTGTGGTACACATTAATTCATTTATTCTTCTCAACAACCCTGCAAAGAGGCTCACGAAGGAATATCAAATAACTTTTCCAAGATAAAGTAGCTGGTAAGTGTGTGTGAGGTGGGAGAGGGGCCAGGACTGCCCCAAATTAAAGTCCATTCATTACCCCCCCCCAAAAAAAAAAGTATGACTGTTCTGATTTCTTACCAATATTTGAAGGTCGGGGATGGTAATGGAGTGACAGAATATATCAAAGAGAAAACTAGGTAACCAACCCAAAATTACCTTTTAAACCATTATGATCTTAAAAAGTGACAGGACTGCTGGAAGAAAAAGAAGCATTTTATTTGCTTCTTACTGAGTTGTTTGTTTTGGGGTGTTTTTTTTTGGGGGGGGATCACGGGGGTCACACCAAAAATATGAGTCAAGATTCCTTTACTGGTACAGATAGGAACTGAAAATACAGGGAATCCAGGGCAGATGATCCCTATAGGACCAGTGGAGTGAGAGGCAAAACAGGGAGGGTAGAGGGAGAGTGGGTAGGAAAGAGGGAACTGATTACAAGGAACTATATGTGACCTCCTCCCTGGGGGATGGACAACAGAAAAGTGGGTGAAGGGAGACGTCGGACAGGGCAAGATATGACAAAATACCAATTTATAAACTATCAAGGGCTCATGAGGGAGGAGAGGAGTGAGGAGGGAGGGGGAAAATGAGGACCTAATGTCGGGGGTTTAAGTGGAGAGAAAATGTTTTGAGAATGATGAGGGCAATGAATGTACAAATGCGCTTTACACAATTGATGTATGTATGGATTGTGATAAGAGTTGTATGAGCCCCTAATAAAACGATTAAAAAAAAAAAAGAAATGAGGCAAGAATGAAAAAAAAAATTCATTCATAAAGTTAGAACATCTTTGCTTAGACTAGAAAAAGTTTTCTACTGAGCATTTTTATACTTGAAAGGTTGGTTTGGGGAAAGAACAGAAACTCAAGGGAACAATGAAAAGTGCTGATCTCCATGAAACTTCTAGACCCTCCGTACAGCAAGCCCCGGTTTTGGTAAAGGTTAAGGGCTTCTAGTAACTTGAAGGGTTTCTCCTTCTTGAGCTCAAGGTGGTAAAGATTGGCTATAGGATTAGTATCCCGTAGCTGATTAATATTCCAGACAGTAACACATATAAAGAATAACATTTTAAAAATCAAAATTTGCTTGTTTAGGAAAAATGCCACTGTGACTCAATCTGATTTTCTACAATTTAGTTCTCTTGCTACCTATAAGTGATATTTATCAATAAAAGAAAAGGCTCTCAATTAAACACTGAACTATTAAACCAATTTTATCAATTGCATAATGAAGTGCTCTTGAATAATATTCAACGATACTGGGCATATATTATGCAGAGAGCCAACTGATAGGACAATAGCACACAAATAAATTGTACTCTCACTAAAATACAGACTTGTGCTAGTAAGCTGTAGGGCTGTAAGTCCCCTGAGGTACTCCTCTCAAATAAATTTAGTTAGTAGCAGGAGACTCAGCTGGTCTATGAAGTAGCTAAAAGCCTCACAGCTTCCCCCTATCCTCCAATTAAGACAGGTCTGATATATTTAGCGGCTTCTGAAACCTCCGGGTCTTTATGTTACACATGCCTCCTGGTGTCTACCAAGCTTAAAAAATATAAATACAGCTAGAATAGGGGACTATGACAAAAAGATCAAATAAAGAAAGTCCCATGGAGCACCTCTCAAACTCTCACACCTGAGTTAAGTATGTCATGAGGCTAATAATCAGAAGGTTACCCAGAAGGTTAAGCAGTTCAGGACAACGATAATAGGGTTATGAGGCTTTTCAAAAGCTTAAATTAGGTGTGGCTTGGCTGTTATTCAATATGACTCTCAAATAGTTGGGAGGCTTGTTAGTATTTCATTCCCACCAGCTGGGACGTTACATATATATTTCGAATAGAGAGGTGAAAAGACTTGATTCAGGCTTTAGAATTTTTAAGCTTCACCTGGAACACACGTGTTTCAAAGACTTGGTGCGAACAAGTTGCTCTAACTATAGCAACTGTCTTCAAAGCAGATGGGAGTAAAAAAAAAACACCTCCAATTGTGAGCTGAGGCTTTCAACGTCCCTTCTAAAACCACCCCTGGATTTACTACACAGCAAAGTCAAGGTAATCTTTATGCAGCAGGAAGGGCTTTCAAATGAAGAAGAGGAAGACTGACGACTTATTACAAGACATAGACTGCGGTAGAGGTGGAGGTGGGGGTGCTTCTTGGGATCTCAGGCTAAAGGAGTAAATGGTTTCACACCCTTCTAAGGTTTGCTAAAGGCACTGGAGCATGCGCCTGGTAAAATGGTTAAGCAGTGGACTACTATCAGAAACCTAGGTGCCTTGTGATCTGCTTCCAAGAGGTCCATTTTGAGAATCCTACAGAGCAATTCTGCTTCGCACACAAGGGTGAGTCAAGAGTTGGAATTGTCTCCACAGCACCAGAGACAACGGGAACACCAACAGAAGAGACAACACAGAAGCTGCCTGGGAAGAAGGCTTGAAGGTGCTGGTCAGCAACCATTCTGAACTATTGAAGTTGTGTATGGGAGCAGATTTAGGATGGTGTTTTGTGAAGAAAATGACCAATTAGGTCAAAACCCTAACTACAGTTCACAACCGGTTCTCTGACCTTTCAACTACACTGAAGGCTCTTAACAGTCACTATCCCAAGAACAATGAGCTACAGCAAATTATTGATGACATATTAAGAGCTGCTAGGTAGTGAAATAAGGGCATATGACTGGTTTTGTTGCATTGGGAGAAGAAAATGGAGATGGTGTTATATCAAATTATTTCCTACAGGATGGATATGGACAAAAGCTTTGGAAACCAATGGTAATCCCTACACTGTCTTTATTGATTTCAGATAACAGAAACTTGAAAAAAAATTCTGGACAGAAATGAATGCTAAGCCAAATTATGAAATATTTATCAAGTAGGCTCCATGTCGATCACAGATCTACAATTTCTTTTAACATTTCTTATCATTGTGGAACAACGATGAGTCAGGTGACTTCAAAGGGACACGGCAAATCTGTTTTAATAAATTGTAGATACCCAACTGTGGCCCTTCAAAAGGCATGCTTCTCCAAGTCCAAGCTGCCATCTAAAACATGCTGAACTACACGATAGGCACCAATTCTGGAATCCTGCCATTCCTGTGTGAAAGGAGAAAGTCCCACAATTATAAAACCCCTTTCTCTCTCTTTTTTCCATGTAAGATGAGATCCACAGAGCAACGAAATTTTAACCTAGATTGCAGATATGTGACTGCCTGATCTGAAATAAAAATGAGGGCATTAAACAGCATGGATAATGGAAATCTGGTTTATGGACACTGCTGATCTCAAACAATGCTCTTTCCATGTGAAAGAAAAATAGCAATGCATCACAGAGAGAACTGCTTTCTCTTGTAACAAATGGTCAGCTCTAAATCTCATCATCTTTGCAACAAAAAGCATGGGTGCCTTTGCAACCGGGAAAAAAAATCAGTGTGTGCTTCAATTAGAATCACTGACCTTTTCTGAAGCACGCCGGTGCTTCTCTATAGAAATCAATGGAATAAAAGGTCACACTGTAAAAATGTTTGAACACAACAATCTCATTCCCAGGCAAAGGCGAATTCCTTTTTTTTCCTTTCGTTAAAGTAACTCATCTGTTGTACAGGCTGTCAAAAATTAAAGCTACCTCAATTGCAATTTAAGACCAAAAAAAAAAAAAATCAATTCTACCACCGCAAAAGAAAAAATGGTGGAGTGCTGTTGTCCTACATATTCAGTCATGGTTGAATCCTTGTCAGCACGTATGTAACCAAACCGAAAGATAGTCTCGAGAAAATGATGTTTCAAATCTCTGCTCTCTTCTGCCCTGGAGAAGGCGCCTTGAAGGCAGGCTCTGTGTTGGTGAGGTGGAGAGGGTCAGCGCCTGGTAAGGCTCAGTCTTCCATTATCAAAACCTTCGCAAACCCTGGGGGCCAAAGCCCTAGCAGCCAAAGACTAGCACCAAATAAGACACCTGGCAGTCACTATCCTGAATAATAATAAGGTTATGCGAAAGTGGAGTCTCTGCCTAGATTAAAAACATTTTATTCCTTTTTGTTGTTGTTAAAGGACAGTTTAAGCATCTCTTAATCAATTCACATGGTAAAGGATGCACATATCAGACATATATATATGAACATCTTTAGCCAATGTAACACATCTTGCTGCCCAAGAGACTGAACCTTCAGATTAGACCCACTGGCCCTTCCTTTACAGGACTGAAAAACTTGCTTCTATGTCCAGACACTGGTTGCAAATGTCCTTGTGCCCAAAAGAATTTGAGAGCAATTGATTTCTCTGTGGTCTATTGTAAACCTGGGCATGAATGAGGTCATTAAGAGCCAAGAGCAGATTACTATCAGTGGTATTAACTGCCTCAAGTCTCCACACGGCTGCTGCAGATGATTCCTTACCCACCCAGCGCTCCCACCAGGAACCTGGGTTAGTTCATTTTTAACCCGAGCTTTTTAAACAAAGTTATTAAAAGGAACAGATCTAAAGGGCAGAGAAGATTCAGAGAACAAGAATGCAGGAGGATGAACTAAGAAAGGTACGTCATTACCGAGCTCTTTTGATGAGAGCTGAGAAGAACTAATGGTCCACTTAAAGCCATCTTCTATCCTAAAACAAAGCTAGTGCGCATTACTTCCTACTCAATTTTTCTTTCAAGTAGTAACTGTGCTTCTTGAAGGACTCCTCCTTTTACTCAAACTTCTTGAAGGACCCCTTTCACCCGCTCTTTCCACTTTCACACTCATTTATTTAGAAAACAAACAGTGAATACCTGTGACTTATAAGAAAATGCTAGGTGGTTTTGGAAATGCAAAGAAGAAGCCCACTGGGTTTCATCCTAAAGGGTCGCTTTAAGTCAGAATTTACTTGACGATAATGAGTCTGGTTTGATTTTGGTCTTTTAGGAAAACTTCTTAATGTGTTATAGACACACTTTTGGAAGAAACAAAGCCCAAGCCCACTGCACTGAGTTGGGAACCAATACCCTCATAAATATTCAGAGCCACCGATGCTTCCAAACTACCAAATTCAGCCACTACTCACAAATCTTTGAAGCTTCACCTACTTTATTCATGAAGTCATCGATGAGAAATTGTGATGTGCCAGAAGTATACTAAAAGCTAGCAATTGAAAGGACATGTACATTGCTGACCACCCCCCAATGTTCCTTTATTCTTTTGTAACTATATCGTCAGCACCCACCTCTTAGATTCCATGAGTTTGAATACTTTTCAAGGGACCTGGCCTACTCTCTCTGTATGGGGATCGCTTTCTCCTTCCACCTTTAAAGGCTGTCCTGGGAACACATCAGTGTCTTTGGGGCCTTCTCCCCAGATTCAATCATTTGCTCTGCAGCTTTCTGTTCTCCTTTCACCAGTCTGTGCATCTGTCACTCCCTCGTGGTTGCCAGTCAGGTCTTTGTTAATTTTTAAAAGCACGCTTCCAATTTTGCCATTCTCCAAAAAAAAAAAAAATCTTTCCCTGGGTCCCAAAGGCCTACCGAATCAACATCAATTTCATTAGTTCAACATTAGGGCTTTCCATGGCTTGGTCCCAGTCAGCTTAATATCTCATTATTCATGCATGCTAGACTCCAGCTAACTGGATGGTTTACCATTCCTCAAAGATGTTCCTGGTATTTACTCCCTCCATCGGGAATGTCAATCTTCCTCCACAAATGCTGTATGTCCAAGTACCTTCCGATCCTTTATCTGAAAGGCCTTTTTCTCCAGGCCATCTCCTTCTTGTTTGTTCTGCCCAAAAGTAATCACCCCTCCTTTTAAAATCCCAACCCAATCTTGGTCGATATTCTTTTGGGACACACTTTGACTTATAGGATATGTGTCTCTATACATCTATCTCCCCACAGGCTTGTTCATGGGTTATGAAGCTGTTACATTCAACAGACCATGCATCACTGTATACTCTTAAATGAAACATCTTATTCACACACAATTCATTAAGTTCTATATCTGGGGATTATTGCCTACCAAGGACCCTTCATTAGCAAAACCTGACATGTAAGTTATCACACTGCCTTTGAGACAGATTTGTTTGAATAGTGCCTGCACAGGTCAAACCTATCAAACAGATATGAATACACCTGAGAGACAAAGGAGGTAATTAATTATACCAGACATCGGGGAAGGCAGGACTGCCTAGGCAAAGACAGATGTGGTCACTCCATTAAATGTATGCAAGGGGTACCAAAAAAACCCCTGGCATTGTACTAGGTAGACCAAAACTTTCCTTGTACCGATTTTCCCTGCTAGGCCAGCATCAGGCAACTAGCTCTGAGTTAGTGCACCCAGTGGTGTCGCTTAGGAAGGTTCTCTCTGGTTTCAGTGAATTTTTTCATAAAAGCGTTTCGCTCAATCCTTGCTTTTTGTGATGACCAATTTAAGAGAACAGCATGCGGCTGTGAAATACTGTTTCCTGCTCGGGAAAAATGCTACAGAAACTGTTGTGATTGTTGAACACAGCATAATATACGGGAGCTTTTCTTGTTTCAAAAAAGGCGAAATGTCAATTGATGACAAACCTCATTCTGGACTTCTGTCAACTTCCTGAATGGCCAAAAAGGTCAACCCATAGTGCATTTGGAGTTCACCCTACCAGGTCAGACTGGTAGGGTGAAGCATTCTATTTGGAAGTTCTGAAAAGATTGCATAACAATGTGTAAACAAAAAGCCTTGATTTGTGGCAGACGGTGGACTGGTTTTGTCACCACGACAATGCACCTGCTCATGTGGCTATCTCAGTGTGCCAGTTTTTGGCAAAAAACAGTATATGCCTCTCTTGCCCCACTCACCTTACCACCTGACCTCACTCTGTGCGACTTCTTTGTGTTGCCGCAAATAAAGAGGTTCATGAAAGGACAGTGATTTGACAACATAGAAGAGGTGAAGAAAAAAATGAGGGAGTTGCTGTCAGCCATCCAAACACAAGTTTGAAAAATGTTTCCAAGACTGGAACTGCAGATTTGACAAATGCATTAAGTGTAATGGCAAATACTTTGAAGGTGATAAAGTTGTTTTGTAAAAAAATTTAAACATATAGCTTGGGAAAAAATTCCTTTTGGGGGTGGGGGCAGCCCCTTGTACATTTCCATTGGCTTTAACTGTAATCAGTTCCACACCTAAGCCCAGTACCACCACACCTGTTCTTCTCCATGAAATGCGAGGATTAATTTCTAATGCAGTAGGTATTTAGTACATTCAGGTGAAGGGCCTTTGATGCACATTGTGCTGGGTCCAGAATCATGAGTGAGGCATGATAAACTCTGTTTTTCAATAAAACCATTAGAACTGGCTTTTCTTGGATTAAATTTCAGTGGGCTCAAAGGGATTGTCAAACGGTTTTTAATGCAGTTTCAAAACGAAACTCAGAATTGCCAAATGATGGTACTTTAAAACAACTACAACTTAAGAGTCAGAAAAGTACATAAAGATTTCTTTTAAAATCTACCTAAAAGGGATCAAACGGACCTCAGCAACCTGAAAGGTTAGATGGGACCTTCAGGGAGGTGGTGAGTTTCATGTTCATGGGAAGGACCAACAGAAAGGAAGGTGAGAATGGCTGCACAACTGTAACACACTGTGTAACACACTGTGCAAGCAGGAATTACTGAACCGGTGTCTGTTCTGGCTGTGTATATTCTCAATGATAAAAATAAACTATATTAAATGTGACACATTTGTCTTCAATTTTTAGTTCTCAGCTTAGGAAATCATGATTTTCTCATTCAAAATGGCCAATATCAGTCCATTTCAGCTCACTCATGCCTGACATATTGATCTGTATTTGTTTCATTGCATTTTTTTATTGTAGTTTTTCTAGATTCATACTTCACACATTGTATGTTTCTATTAAAATGGATGTTTGCAGATAAAAAATAAAATAAAAATAAATAAATTATATTAAGAGTAATAAACCATAAACACAAAATTAATACTTGAGGCACAAAATGAACATAATGAATTAGTTAACTATTCAGTGAAGAGAACAAAAATCTCCCTGGTACTTATTAAATGCACCCATATTCCCCAACTTATATGAAAACACTACCTCCCTACAATTGGCCTATGTGTAGTAAAAAGTTAACTGTCCACAGCCTACACATTTCCAAGGTCTTTAGTCTGCCCTTAAATATCCTGCCCAAAATGGGTGGTTTTATATATCTGAGATGTTGATATACTCCAGAGAGTTTATGCTAACAATGTGATTTATGATGAGCACATCTTTTTACTGGGGCCCTAGTATCTGTCTGACCTTTTGGGGAGAATCCACATACCAGCTCAAAAATAGCTAAGGTCAGGCATTCCTGCCTACATGGCTTACCCACAATGAAAACCCTTAGTGCCAATGTTCAGGCTGGCTGGCAGTCACTGATATCCCATATCAATGCAGGAAGAAATGTGACTTAGTGTGATCTCACTAGCAGAAGACAACTAACTGTAAACGCATGCGGCGCCTTTTCCTTTTGCTTGTTTTAATCTGTATCTTCTCATCAATATACCCTACAATTACACGTACAAAGGCTTTTCTGAGTTCTCTTTGTCCTTCAAGTGAATCACTATGGTGGACTTGGGGACACCCAACACAACCAAGAATACAGTAAAATTCTTAACAAATGAGATCAATTCATTTATTTCAAGGTTTGGTGTCGGCAACGCTACTTCCAAAGAGGCAGAAATAAGAACGCCTTCTACGATGTGGATTCCCTTCCCACCAGTTAAAATTTGCTAACCAGATGTAGAAAAGTACTTCTGTTGAAAGAAATAAGGGCCAATCATTGCCATCAGATCCTTCCTTTTCTTCTGTGAGGATCCAGGCAGTTTTCAAGAAGTCTATGAAATAGGTCACTGACACACTATTGTTTTGCCATCGAGTTAACTGTGATTCGTGGCCAGCCCATGTGCTACACAAAGAGTAGAATTGCTCCACAGTGGAAGCAGATCCCTAGGCAGATACTTTCGTCCATGGCACTGCTGTGTGGCTGTAAACTACCAACGGTTTGGATGAACAGGGAACTAGAAATTGCTTCTGCCACTTAGGGACATTACTGACCTATAGTTGAGAACAAAACTTTTTAAATGATCCCACCCTTTGTACTTTTTCATTTGTTGTTAAAAGTGTGTCAAGTTTCCTAAGACCACCCACCCTCAAGTTTGAGGATTCACTAGAAAGACTCACAGGAGCAAAGAAAGCTATTGTATTTATGGGTATAGTTTATTACAGCAAAAGAACAGCAAAATAAGCAAAGGAAAAAACGGAGAATTCCACAGGGTGGAATCCAGGAGAAAACAAACACAAGGTTCCAGTTATCTTCTCTCCCACTGGGATCACATGGGAGCACTTAACTCTTCCAGCAACAAGGTGCCCAACAGGCAACACTCACATGAGCCTCTATGTCCAGGGCCTGTCAGGGTGACTGTGATAGTTAGGTTCATTGTGCTGACTAGGCCAATAAGAACATGTGGGTGGAATTTAATCAGGTTGCAGCTTGATTGGAGGATAACCAAAATAAATAAAGACAGCTGGCATTCCATCTCCTTTTTGCTCCCTGGAGATTGGACCAGTGTGCTGCAGCTTTAACTAGTTCTCTGCCTCAACCTGTGTGCTACACTGCCAGTGGGCCAAGTCAACCCACGATGAGGCTCCTTTGAGACTAGCTTCACCAAGCTGCTAATGCATACATAGCTAGAGCTGGAGGTTGTGGGCAGTGCTTGAGTTCAAGATCCCATGGGGCCTAAGCTTCTGAGTTACTGACTGTTGCTGCCCCACCCTGCTGCCTGAAGGCAGACTCTGCCTGCCTGCCTTGCCTGGAGGGAAGCCTCAGCTGCCTGCTTCACTGACCTTGGACCCAGCAGCCCAAGTGAATTGAAGGAGTTCCAATAAATTAACTGTTCCACGACAGTGACTTGAACTGAGCCCTCAGTACTGCTGTGCTGACGAATTAGCTGTTATATTCCTTCTTGCTGTATAAACCTATCCTCTTAAATCTATATAAAAAAACACAAATGTCTTGGTTTTGTTTCTCTAGAGAACCCTGCCTAACGCAGTGACTGATTCTACTTAGTCTCTACTGTAGGGAGTTCTCTTAAGAAGTCATATTGGTACAGTATGTCCCAGGGCTTCATGTGAACAATAATAGGTGATCATCTTAAATCACATTGTTAGCATAAACTATCTGATCTGGCCAAGTTTTGGAAAGATAGTCTTATCAGTCAAGAGACTCATGGAAGTCTTTTATTTGGAATGGGGAAGATTAGTACCCAAGTCTTTTAAGTCTTTTTCCCTTCAGGAAATGGCTAACTGTTCCCAATGTCTGAGAAAGTTAGCAAAGATGATAGTTGAGTATGAAATTACCTACCACCTTGTAAGAATGAGGTTTTAATTTATATCATTACTGAATGTTTAAAAGCTTCGAATTATGACAATGGTTTCCATTCTGAGTAACAAGCCCAAAATGTTAATTAAAAACCCCACAAAGAAGAAATTGCACTATCATGAGCTCATCGATTACATAATTTAGGATTACTAATCTTTAACACAAAGTTTAAATGCAGAATGGTAAATGGTGACATTGCCTAAGCATATCAGGTGGGCTACCCTATATCCCATTGGTGTTCATGCACAGTTTCAGGAGCTATTACCAGGGCACAGTTTATAGATCATTATTACCCAAGATAGTAAGCATGCAACTTTAAACATTCGTAGTAGTAATATGAGAATTTGAAAGCTTTTATCTTAAGAAAATCGTATAGGTAGTAGTTGAGACCGAACTATGTGGCAAAGTTGCCTGGGCTTGAGCCTCAATCCCAACACTTACACCTCTGTGACCTTGAGCAAGTTTCTTACCTTTTACCCCTCAATTTCTAATTTTGTAAAATGGGAACACTTTTGTAACACCTTTTTCCCCCAGAGTTGTTCTCCTTTTAAAAAAGGTAGTGATTAAATAAACTCCTATGTGTAAAACACTTGGATCTATGCCTAGTGTATTATAGAAACTATTTATGTAATGGCTATTATCATTACCATTACCACCAGAGTCCCAAGAACATGTAGTTTATGTTAGCTCGCTAAGTTTCCTCTTACCCCAAGTGGCAGAAGGCAGAACAATGTTATCTTCTTGACAGGCACTTGACTGAGGCCCAATGCAACACTAGCTCCATGGACAACACGGACATGCTACAGCCCAGCTCATTAGGCTGTGTGGGTACTAAGTACCTGTTCAGAAGTTCTGTCTCATGGTACTGCCACACAGGACACATGGACAATAATGAGCTCTGTCAGAATGTTTTGGATTTCACAATTACCTATTTCCAGGTATTCACGGACTCCTGCGAAGCTGGTATTTATTATACTTCAAGTTATGAACCCCACAGGGGCAACAAGAACATATTAAGAAAACATGACCCCCTTCTTCCACATTCCCTGGTTAGGATACATTTCTTCAAAATAGTCAATGTGCGGAGGCTGGAGGATGTCAAGGGCAGAGAGTACCTGAGAAAAGAAAAACATGTCAGATTCACAGAACTGAAAGAAAACTAAATGCAACATGAGAAATACAATAAACACTTCTATCTGTTTAATGATTAAAGCCTGAGTTTCAATTTTCCACTGAAATTAAGGAACACTATCCATCAAGAAATCCATAGCACCATTGGCTTCCTACCAGCAGGTTCTATTTCTTGGGTTCCACATGCAAGGATTCAACCACCCATGGATCAAAAAATATTGGGGATGGGGGAGTTCAGGGGCAGCGTAATTAACTAGTCAAAGCAACCCTTAAATGGCTATGAGGGAGTACAGGGTGTTATTTATAGTATTTACATCATATTATGCATTACAAATAATCCACACATGATTTAAAGTATATGGAGGTTATGTGTATATTATATGCAAATACTAAGCCATTCCATATAAGGGACTTGAACATCCTCAGATTTTGGTATCCCCAGGGGTTTTGGAATCAAATCCCCAAGGATGTGAGGATACTAGCAAAGACTATACTAAGCATTAAGACAATTCAATCTAAACAAAAATGGGAGGTAACTGTATTATATACCACATGAACAGAAGAGTGTTGGAAATAAGTGCACTACTTTAACAGTCAGTATTGCTATATGACACAGTGGGAATCCATAGCTACCATCCATTCCTTTAACCCGCTGTACAATGAATGCACACTGGCTGGCATTATGGTAGGTGCTCCAATTATACAGAGGAACAAAACCTCGTCTTTTAACTAGGCCAGAGTCAGGCATCAAAAAAATTGTTACACTGACACACAATACCTATTATTATGAAGAGGAAGAGCAAATAGTACTACTATGAGACTGAGTAGGAGTTCCTCAGGCAATGAGCAGGCAATATAAATATATCAAGGCAAGAACCAGGCAAGTTCTAGACACAGAACAACTAGCACTTATGGAACAGTGGGTGTGAATGAAACAACCTGGGATAAAACAGGAGAGGAAGGCAAGGGATACACATCACATAAAAATCCTTTAAATTATGTTAAGCATTTTGGACTTCATTCCAAGTGAAATAAAACAAAAGAGAGAGAGAGAGAGAGAAGTCAGTAGGGTGAAATAAAAGTCTAAGGCACCCAAAATTCAGTTCTTTATAAGAGCAGCATATCCTGCACCTGAACAGAACAAGTAAACCTCCTTCCCTGCCCAGCTGTCCCACCACGGTTTTTAAAGTCCCACCTATGATGTCAACTCTAAGGTTCTGACGCTATCTTTTAGAAACATAAGGCTCACTGGACATGAAAGAAGGCACAAGAGGAAGTGAACCATGTGCAACAACGCTCAATGTTTCTGATCTTTAGCGTGGTTTCTCACTGAATTTTATTACTCACACTTTAAAAGATTGTTTTTTTAATGGGACATTTCAGAAATACAATAGCAGAGAGAACAGTACAAAGAACACCCATGCACTCAATAGCTGGCTTGAACAATTATTCACATGTGGCCATTCTGGTTCATCTCTACTTTCTGCTCTACCGATACAATGAAACTTAGAATTTCATCCACACTTACTTCAGTTGTATATTTTGTAAAGCCAAAAACCTTCAACAAATATTTTTTTATACCACCAAATAGTCAAGGGCTCATCAAATTCCCAACTACCTTCATCATTTTTCAAGTTTTGTCAGTTTGCGAAACCTAGTTCATTTTGTAGTGGAAATGGAAAAGCCTGTCCTTTTGAGTTTTTCCCCAAGAGAAATTATCATATGAAAGATAAATTATTTCCATTTTTTTAATAAAGCTGGTGTCATGCATTCACACACATTTAGTTCTCATTATGAGACAGAACCATTTTAAACATGAATATTTAATGCATGAGGGAGGCAGTTAGAAATTAGTATTTTACTTGCCATCTTTCGGACTCTCAAACTCTGTATCTGAGCCACATCCATCCGGTCTGGGGGGCAGAATGCACTGAGTGACAGCGTCCATTAGACAGAGCTATTTCTCACTTCAAATCCATCTGCTATAATTAGAGCTTATCGAGAGGAAAGTGACAACCATACATTTTAAACCTTGATAAAAAAGGAGGTTTCCTTACTCCATATTTGATGAGGCTTTCTGTTGAAAAGCCATAAAAAGCAAGACTAGGCATTTGGTTGTGATTGTTAGCTTCCAAGGTAAAATATCCCTGCCTGGAATTCTCTGAAGGCTGGTTTTAGTATATTACTCTTTCCATGCCAAATATTTATTGGAGAATAGTATTCCTGTGTTTCCAGGTGACAAGAGTGGTATTCAGTTCAGCAGGAAGGATTGAGGAATCACAGAAGGGATGTAAACAGTTTCAAATTCCAGACTTTCACTCCTGACTCTCCATTGAAACAGCCTTGTTTAAACCCCAACATTCTTTGTGGGAATAAAGTACGTGAGATTGGCCTTATGTGTAACGAGGACTCACATCGAGACTACTAGAGTCAAATCAAAGGACCCAATATCGCTAGCTCTTCAGAGGATCTTTAAAAAAATAAGAGGGAAGCAGCCTTGTGTAATTAAACAATGAACTACCGTTGTATCCGTATAAGGCTCATTACCATTGTCTCAGCAGTTTTCAAAGCCTAAGAATTGGTCAAAAGGTCATCATGGATGGAAGCATTTGGAGATGGATAGTGGTGAGAACTGAATATTATGAACAGAAGGAGCTGGGGAAATCTCACCACAAGGGCAGCATTTGTTCAGGAAGAAAGCTCAGAAGGCAAAGGGAAGTGGTAAAGGCAGGGAGGAAGTGGAAGAGTGCTGTTACACTGTGGGAATTGCAATCAATGTCACAAAACGTGTATGAAATGTCAACTGGAAAACCAATTTGCTCAGCAGACTTTCACCCAAATCACAATTAAAGAAAAAGGAAACAAACAAACCCCAAACCTCATTATGGTAGATGCCTTTTAGAATTTTAACCTCCATGATGTTAAGATTATACACTGGTTACTATATGCTTGTTACATTATTAGCAAACGGCTTAAGCTTCTGTTAACTCTCAATCAAGGAAACAATTTACTGCTGTGAATAGCCTGGGACAAACATAACAGAAATTCAACTATTCTTGTGAATCTTCTATTTCCTGAGTTTCTGCCAAGAACCAAGGTGGTGTGCTTGGTTCCAAGCTGGGCTGCTAACTGCAATGTCAGCAGTTGGAAGTCACCGGCCGATCTGCGGGAGAAACACGAGGCTGTCGAAGCCATCAGATTTATAGCCTTGGAAATAAATCCACAAGGGCAGCTCTACTCCGCCCTACAGGGCTGCTGCGAGTCAGTCAGAATCAACTTGATGGCATGAGTCTGAGGGTTTGGGGAAAAACTAAGGATTCAAAGTCAAGAAGGCATTTACAGGGACTCCAGTTAAGCCCCGAATGAGCTCTGATGGCCCAAAGAAATATTGGTGGTTTGAATCTACCCAGCACCTCTGCGAGAGAAAGACCTAATGCCTCGACTTTAATACAGTTCCTCGTGTTGTGGTGACGCCCCCC
>NW_022111358.1:5465490-5470363 GCF_000313985.2 Echinops telfairi
CTGTTATGAATCGGGCGACCCCTGTGAAAGGGTCATTTGACGCCTCAAAGGGGTCACGACCCACAGGTTGAGAACCGGGCCTGTAGAGCCTGCAGCCTAGAAAACCCTATGGGACAGTTCTTCCACTTGATCACATGGAAGTCAGGTGAGTTGGAATCAACGTGACTCTGCCCAACAACAGGGAAGTCCCATTTTTAACAAAGGGATCCCCCCTCCACCCCAACCAACCTTCTCTCATTGCCAACACACTAAGTCCTTTAAGGTAGAGGCTTACATTCTTTTACAATTAAAAAAAAAGTTATAACATGGTCAAGTACACAATTTAAGTGTACAATTTAATAAAATTTTACTTAATCATAACATACACACACCCCTATGTAACCACAACCCAGATGAAAAAGCCTAGAAATCATTTTCAACATTCCAGACAGTCCCCTTAACCCCTTTCAGTCAAAATCCATGCATGTTCTGAGGTTACCACTATTTTCAGTGGTCCATCCTTTTCAATGGTGCTCAATATCCGTCATAATGTGTTGCATCACATGAATGACAAACACACCACCTTGCATTTACCCAGAGTAATGTGCCAGTTAGGTTGCTTCCACTTATTTTTGTTTTCCTAGTCTCCACTTAATTTGTATAAACTACTATGACCCTTCTTGTCCGTCTTTCAGTGGATCCGTGCATCCGTTTTCCCTGCCCTGGCCTAAGTGTGTCTTTAGCTGTAATAGAGATCGTTTGTTTTTCTAAGTGGTTTAATAAACGTATGTTCCAAACAACAATGGGCAGGGAGTTTCACTCGTTTCACATCCTTGCCAACGCTTGGTATTTTCAGTCTTTTACAATTTCAGTCATTCGGATGCAGTGGTATCTCATTGTGGTTTAAATTTACAGGGTTTTTTTTCCTGACAATAAACGACTCCGAGCACTTCTTAATATGTTTCTTTGGTTATCGTTTTTGCCAAATTTTTATTTAAGTCTTCTATTGATGAGTAAAAAATATTCGTTGAAATTATAGGACGTATGAATGTTAGAGTCCTAAGGACATCAAGGAAAAGCCTTTATTTCTAAATGTCTTCCTCAAAGATCAAACACTTAAAAAATTGTTCTATCACTCAGTATATTCGTTCTGAAAACACATTTTCTTATAAGAAACATGTCTGAGGTCTGTTTATTCTCTGGTATCTTTTGAAAAATAGTTCTTTATCTTATTGAAGTGCAATTTAACAAACTCTTAAAATAAAATGATTAATGATTTACTTGTCAACCAGTTAAAAAATCTTGACTTATCTCTGAATTATGAAGCATTATCCTGTTTCATTCTAGAAGCTGCATTGTTTTCATGAATGATTAGTGAACCTAAATTTGAAATGCAGTGAGAATCTGCCTAGTGCCACACACTTTAGGCACACACACAGCAAACAAAACCAAATGTGCTGGAAAGTGAGCGGTCTCTACACTCTGTCACAGCAGACCTGTTAGAATAACCAATTCCTGCAGCCAAACAGCATTCAGAAAAGGCATCATTTTGGTATGATTTTCTATCCAACTTAGGAGCTGAAAGAGGCTTTTCTTGAGTTAAGTCAGGCTATAAAAAGGAAAAAGAATGTACCTTTTGGGGGGGCCTCCTTTACCTCTTCTTTACCTCACTCCAGCTCTATCCAGCACACGCTATAACTAAATGTTGGGGGAAAGTAACCCTCAACGACAGGAGAGATCACTGAGACCCCGAGATATTTTTTCCTGCCAGTCTGTCTAATTCTTTCACTAAGCCATTCACCACTCTTTATACAGACTGACTACCCACTGTGTGCTCAGTGCTCTTGGCCAAGGACAAGAACAAGCTCAAGATCTCTCTTGCAGAGATTTGTGAAAGTCTAAACTGATGTAAAAATTGTGCTTATAAACATTTTCTCAAGAGAGGGTTCATACGGTTCATTAACTTCTCAGAGGATCAGATGAAAAACTCAATCCTGATTTTCCCTAGCCCATCACACAGTGTTTATGTGTATATGGGCACACATACACAAGTGCAAAGGAAGGTAAGGTAGAGAGAGCAGTATGCCCAATTTTAAAGTAGAGCAGAGACGAATGAGACACTCATGGTAAGACTAAAAGAGCCCAATCTTTACAAAGTGAAACCCATTTCTGTTTTCCCCAATTTACTGTATCAAAGGAGAACCTATCCTGTAAGGTGATAAGGTGTCTACATCTTACACCGTGAAGCTATTCACCGACAATAAGAAGACATTAAAATTATATATTTCCAATTAAAATCCGACCTTCATTCATTGGCTAATCTTTCTAAACACCGCTTTCAGTATGGCCTTCCTCTCTCCTCCCTGTGTTCATGCAAATCTTAATCTCACACAGTTCATCTTAGATTGGCTTTCTCCATAGTTGAAAGGTCTTTGAGCCTTCATGTCCCCAATTTGGGTTCCAGAATTTATCTGAGAATCTTTAAAAAGGTATCAAGACATTAGCCTCAACCCCACGGGCTCCAGTTTGGTAAGGTCTATGGTGAGATCCACGAACTGGCTTTTCGAAGGCTCTCCTGAAAAGTTTCTAGGCTTAGTCGCCCTGCTCTTTCCGGTGTACACAAGCGACTGTCCCTGTTTCAGCATGCCTACAGGCTTCCCCTAGCATTTCCCCACAGTTGTTTATCATATACAAAAATCATGTAGAGTCCTAGAAGCTAGTTTCAGTGTTGCTTGGCCATACAGGATATGTACAATAAAAGTTTACTAAATTAATGAAACCGGGCCCTATTGCTGGACAGAATTAGGCTCTAATCTCCTTCTACTTTGACCTCAAAATTCCCTCTCTGTAAATGGGGATACTTAGCCCTAAGTGGCAGGATTTGTTAGGCTTTGATGAATTAATATACATAAAGCCTCCAGCTAAAACAAGGCTTTGTTTTAAACCACTGTGCTCTGTACCCAAGACATGACTGAACACTACCTGTCTTAGCCTTCTTGCAGTTAACCCCAGCTGCCGCTTAGGCGGGCATTCCACATTGCAGAGATGCTGCTTTCGGAACTAGATCTCACGACTTAACAGAAATTCAGGACGCATAAATAGTGGTGTCAGGCCACTTTCACCTCCAACCAGCTGCTTCTTTGGTGGGCATTTGTACATGTCCATAGACGTTCCAGGCACTCATATGGCAGAGCTCATGAACTTCAAACAGTGGCTCTTATGCTGTATTTAACCGGTGTAAATTTCAAGAATGTGGTGTTTCTTTTCTTCTACCCTGTTTCTTTTCTTCTCTGCCCTGTCTTTGTAACTTAGTTACTCCATAGCCCTGAGTCATGAGCAAAGATAGCAGCACAGATGAACAGTAGCATCTTACATCAGCCCTCCTTTGTGGAAGAAGGCAGGACCAGACTGAACATTAAATAAACTCTTCAAACTTCTAGTGATGTTCTGGAGTCAGCTTTAAGATATTCCTTCTCTATGGGTACCCATTACGTTCTATATGGAGTCTCCTCTCATGTACATCCAATTGTGCACACTTTAATATTAGAGTGGTACTCAGGCAAACTGGAAACAAGCTACTAAGCAAGCACTAGACATCATTCTAACTCACTTCTAAAATCCGAGTCATAAAACTAGTAAGCCACACACATTCACACACTGCTATGTAGTTCCAATGAAACTTTTTTTTTTAAAGTTTAGGAAAAAAGATTTCAGGAAGGGTAACAACAAATCAATAAAATGCAACATGACAAACAAGAAACTTCAAATAAACTACACTGGAAGTTTAATATTCTTTTTTTTTTTTTCAGTTTTTAAAATATTCTTAATTTTACCAAATATGTCAAGCAGCTCACATTTCTCTCTTAATAGGAAACTCAAGCTTGGCAAATAAATTGTTGGTCTCACAAGAAATTGATCTTGTTTTGATGAAGTTTTTGTTTCAGGAATTAAGACACCATATGCATGATTTGTGCGGTTTTTTCACTTTCACATGAAAATGAAAACGAAGTAAAAACAAGTCACAGAAAAATGTTACTGTTTAACATTTTAAATTCAGCATTGAGTTTAGAGAAGCTAATCTTAACCACAATGAGTTTACTCACCCAGGCCCTGACATTTCTAAACACAGACGGAAATAAGAGAACTATGATTGTTTTAAGGGGCTATACTGCTTTCTTAGTATTTTTTGAGGAAAAAGTGGTTTCCCACATCTCTAACTAACTTCTCACTAAAAACAGTAAAAGATGAAAAAATAACACAAGTCCAGGGGCCAATTATTTCTACTTTTAAACCAGTCAACAGACTACACAGTATACTCCATTTTATATTGAATAAATAATGTTCTTCAGTTAAATATTTGGCTTTGCACCAACCAATATTTATTTGTCAATCAACAAATCTTAGAATTCATTTACGTACATTTGCTCATGGACTAATTTGCCTCAAGTTTCCAAGACCCCTAATAAGAACCTGTTTTGGTTCATTTCTAATTTCTTATTCCCTACAAATGTATGCTCCTGTTTTATGGGCTTTCAAAAATATTTAGTAGTGTGTATTCTTAGAATTACAAAAGACATTCAGATTGACATATGGAGTGTGCACACCACACTTCAAGTCAAGCTGAAACTTAACAGGCTCAGTACTTCCCAATTTGGAAATTAGGCCTTGAGCAAATTCATAGTTTAATTCTCAAACCTCCAAATAAAATTTTGATACACTGGGCTCCCTGGTGACTCTAACATGCTTCTAAGTTTGAAAACCACTGACCTCGGGTGTGAAAATTTAACATAGACAGAGTGTATATACATAGATAGATAGATAGATAGATAGATAGATAGATAGATAGATAGATAGATAGATAGATAGATAGATAGATAGGCAGGCAGGCAGGCAG
>NW_022111358.1:5470463-5495250 GCF_000313985.2 Echinops telfairi
GGCAGGCAGGCAGGCAGGCAGGCAGGCAGGCAGACAGACAGACAGACAGACACAGACAGACAGGTAGACAGTCATTTTTGAAGCATAGAAACCCTGGATAGTAGAAGGTTTTTAAGGCTTTGTGTATCTTTATGACAGCAGATAGCTTCATCTTTCTCCCGCTGACCTTGGGTTTGAATGACCAACCTTGGAGTTAGCAGCTCAACACTTACCTGACATGTGTGGAGTGAGAGTACAAGTATTATCCCATGATCCCACTAATGCAAGTGCTCCCTGATTTTTAGAGTTCCATATAAAACTGCAGCCAACTTCCAAATTTCACCCCTTTTAACCCTTTCTTGCTAACTGGGTAGGTTAAAGAAGCAGGTAAGCAGTTTGTCCCCCCACACACCAATTTCACTTACATTATCATGTTTAAAAAAACACAACATCTTCAATTCCCGGAAGACCCTTTTGCAAGAGACCAGATTCTGGAAGACGTTGGGCATCTTTTTGAGTGCTACTCTCTTTCCATCTCTTGGATCTGTTACTGACCTAAAGAAGCAGTATTTGGAGGGGGAGGAAGGGAGGAGTGAAAAAGACAAATCAATTTCAGACTTTGTTCAAAGTTTCAGATCATGATATATATCTTTATCTTAAAACATTTTTATACTAAAATTCCACTTAATGTATAAGATATGTCAATGAGAAAGATTAAATAAAACAAACAGCAAAAATACCCCCTATAATAAAATAACTTTAGGCTAATTCACCCACCATTCTTTTCTTTCTTTTTGTAATTTGCGTCTAAATTTCTGTAAGCATTTACCCTTTTCTAATTTAACACTATACCTAAGAAAAGACATTGACTGAGTAAATCAGTGATCATTTTTAAAGATAGGGATTTTAAAGCCAAACAAGCAGAAAAGCAGCACAGACCATTAAGTAACATGACGATGAAACTGGTTTTATCCCTGTTTTCAAAACCATGTTCATTCTGAGGATATCACATTTAGTTAGAGAGAGCCACATTTGGCAAACTGGTTTTCCATGAATTAACCAAGAGCCTTATTTTTCCTCCTTACACTCATTATACTCATTGTTGTTGTAAAATTTACTCCTGACAAGTTATTTTGGTGTGACAGATGTATTGTGCCAACCTGTTCAATAGGAACATGTGGGATTAATCAGGTGGCAGTTTGATTGGAGGGCAGAGATACATGGCTCTCTCTGCAAGGCCCCCCCCACCCCACCCCCCGCCAGTGCCCTCTGGGAGCATGCTGGAGCTGCGTGCTGCTGTTGTAGCTACCATAGTTCTCTGCCTCAACTGGTAAGCTACACTACCCGTGGGCCAAGCCAATCCGTGGATCATGTCGCTAGAATTTGAGGCTCCTTTGAGACCTGCTTTGCCATGCGGCTGGTGCATACATCGCTTAATCTTGAGGCTGGAGGATTCTGTCACCAATATCCCATCCTGGCATGCTTTGCTAAGCGCCTGGAGTTGAAGGACTTTCAGTATATTAACTGTTCCACAGAAGTGAGTTAAACTGAACCTTCTGTACTGCTGTGTGGACTAATTAGCTGTCATATTCCTTCTTGCTGTATAAATAAATCTATCTATCTATCTATCTATCTATCTATCTATCTATCTATCTATCTATCTATCTATCTATCTATACATCTATACATCTAATCATAAGTGTCCTGGTTTTGTTTCTCTAGAGAACCCTGCCTAAGTTTTCTGTCTACCATTATTTTCTAGCGCTGTTTCAGCCTTGGCTATCTACCAGAATTGTTTCATCTATAAATTTAATCTATGTGTTGTCAATGGTGTAAAGTTTGAGAGAAAACTGACAGGAGATCTCTGCACAGACATGAGAAGTCGTCAAAATGAATCACTGGGGTTGTGCTTTATGCACGCATGGGTTTATTCCAAACAAAATGCCTCCCCCACCCCCACCCCACCCCCCACCAAAATGTTGTTTTAAAAAGGTTGGCAACCACTGAGTGGCTGCAGACAAATTTTCTGAGTAAGAAACTTGTCTTAATCTTGTTACGGTGCCTTCAAAAAATAAAAAGAAAGAAAAGGAAAGGAAATAAACAAAAGCCAATCAAAACAGTAGCTACTGAATGGATCTGTTGGGCCAGTTAAATTTAAGGCAGAGAAATTGGCACACAAGGCTATAGGGACTGTTTTTCAATTGGTAGATTTTCTAAGAGGACACAGGACGATCACAGGGGTCTCACAGAGAAAGGTTTACCAAAAATGGAAACTGCACCAGTAAGAAAGAAAGCCCCAAGGAATGTTTTCCTATTGCAACCAATGTACCTGTTGCACATTCTCCAAGGGTACCAAAGGCTGTCCTAGAGAATTCCACTGGGGAGCCTTATTCCATCCACCTTCTAGCCCCACTCTTGTCCCTTCAGATTTTTCTGTTCCCCAAATTCTAATGACAGTTAAAGGCTTGAATCCCTCAAGGTAGTCAAGACTGCCGTCTTCTGTGGTGAATTGAAGAGGAGAGTTCTTCAGAGGAAGGTTAGAGATAGAGACACCACCTTCAGAAGTGTACAGACCTAGGTGGCTATCAGTTATGTTGGAAACAGTAACTTCACATTTTGATGATTTTCCTTAATAAAGGTGTCTATGGATCTTAGAGCAATACTTTTGACTTAGCGCACTAGAAACTGTGTAAAACTGGAGCCCAACATGGTTAATTATCCAGTTAACTACAATGTCTTCAGCTTGTCCAGACAAAATAAGATACCTTGACAACTTGACAAAATGGATGGATGGATGGATGGATGGATGGATGGATGGACGGACGGACGGTGGTGAGTTGTACAAGCCCCCAATGAAATTATTTTAAAAAAAGGTAATACAAATATTAAAAAAAATTAAGACACCTATCAAATTGCTTTCATGAAAGCATTCTTGTCATCTACCTATATAACCACATTGAATTTTTTCCTGAATACCGTATCTTCCTTAACAATGTACTGTAGTGGTTCACTTTCCAAGTAATTACGAAAGCTTGAAATGATGCATTCCAGTATTTTTAAACAGCATGAGGATTCTACTGTCTTCTACTCACTGAAAACTGGTCAAGCAGTATTATCATCTTTTTAAAGTTCTCAAAAGCTTGACATGTAATTCAACTAGAATAGGAGACACTACTATTACTGACTTGCTTTAAAAACACCAAGCATACCTACCACACAGCTGCAAATGCATTTAAACAAAGCAAAATAGGGGGAAACGTCACATATTCTATTCAGGCTATTAATACACAGTCTTTCCCCTCTATTTAAATCTCTGACTGTGCCCATGTAATGGAATATATCAATGAAACAGCAAGAAAGGAAAATTTCAGATCACACAGTGTCTTCACAGTTGTTCGGTGCGTCAGCTGACTTTATTTAGAATGGTTCCTTAGGTGTTTCTTTGTCTTATATGCCATTGCAATTTTCAATTAGTGCAGGTCAGCCATTCTGCATATTCCTCCTGTAGGTCTGCCTAGTATTTTTTTATGTCACAGAAGTGATGTTGTTGTTGCAATGAGATTGTACTCCAACTGCAAACATACTGTCATCGGGTCCATTCTGATTTATACCTCCTTAAGTCAGGGTAGCCCTGCCCCTGTGGGTTTCTGAGACTGCAAATTTACACAGGAGTAGAAATCCTCATCTTTCTCACATGGAGCTACTGGTGGTTGTAAACTGCTAACCTTGTGCTTAGTAGCACAATGTGTAACCCACTACATCACCAGGGGTGTATAATGTCAATATGCCCCAGTACTGGTAATGTTCACTTTGATCAAGTGCTGGGTAGCTGCCTGTTTCTCTGCTATAAATTAACTAGTTAAGTATCTTCTAGAGTAAGGTGACCAGATTTTAACATTGGTAAAGCGGGACACCATTGATAAAACTAATATCCTGGCGAAATAGCCACATGGCAGCTGAAAACCGTATACCCTAGCTCGTCGTGCATTCTTTCCAAAAATCGGGACTTTTTAAAAATGCAGCGGGACGCGGGGGAAAAAAATTGTTCAAAATCAGGACTGTCCCGCCAAAAGCGGACGTTTGGTCACCTTATTCTAGAGAGTTATTTTGAAATGATCATTTTTGCCTGAATCAATTATTACCGATGGTTGTCAAATGGTATAAATAATTTTTATATCTCTACCAACTATAAACACAATTGTTAAAAGGATGTGTAAAAGGATGGAAGCACAATACTATTTTCAAAAACATCACACACCACCATCTTCCCTACTTGTGAACTCTTACTGATCTTGACCCCGCTGTGGTGAGGACGGAGCCTCTGACAGAGCCCACCCCTGGCAACACTTGACAACAGCTCAAGGTTAGCCACCGGGTGCTCTGTAATGTCTTAGGGTGAGAGTCACAAAGCGCATTTTACTCGAGTTTTTATTTTATTATTCACGCAAAAGCCAGTCATGCCTGTGGCTGGTAACAATGTAACTCTAATGAACGTGAGTGGCAGTTCAGTAATTTCACGCCATGTTGAGTTTGTTCTCTCTTAACTTGGGGTAGCAGATGCTTGAGTTCAGCACAAACAGTACCACCCAGCACAGATAAGTGTGGAAGCATGGTACACAGGAATGCTTTCATTTTCTTTGTTACTGAGAGGCTGACTGTGCTGAGCTTCTCTGCTGCCACAATACCCTGGTCACTGCAACTGCACTGGTTAATGAAGCTCCAGCTGCAGCCACAATGAACAACACTGAGGGCAATTTTCCTTGTTTCAGGAAAAAAGGGGGAGCCATCTTTGACCTGTAATTCACTTGCTGGTCAGTGACATGCTCTCTTAAATACCGGGTTCCTTAAATAAAACAAGCACATCTGTCACTTCATCTGATTTCCTTCTTAAATGTTCAACTTACACAAACGGGTGTTTATTTCCTACATTTTAATGTTTGATTCTGAAAATATGTTAAAAATAAAAATTTTAAGAGTTGTGAGAAAGAATTCTTTCCTAATTTCTGCCCCGAGTGCATCAGTTCTCCTCTGCACTTAAATACAAGGTTATCGGTTTCTATTGTTTTTCCAAACAGACACACAAACCACTCTTCAGAGACCGACAGAGCCAGTCAAGAGTGTGCTACCTAAACAGGAAGTTTTGGGATTTGGTGGGATCATTTGTAGGTTGGTGGTGGTGGTGGTTTTTAATTCCAGGAAACTGACCATTGCCACAAATCTGTTTAAATTACCACTGACAAGCAGAAGAATGGAATGACGGGTGAAATGTATTACTGGGGATACTTTCCCAGACACCAGAACGTCCCATTCCAAACAAACACACTCACTGCCATCAAGTTGAGTCATAACAACCTGTGGGACAAGTTAGAGCTGTCTGAGTTTCCAAGACCATAACTTTACCGGAGTAGAAAGCCCGTCTTTCTCCCTCAAAGTAGCTGGTGGTTTCAAACTGCTGGCTTTGTAGTTAGCAGCCTAATGCGAAACCACTAAGTCACCAGGGCTCCCCAAATGTCACATTAGAACATCTTCAATTAGTATACTATTCAGCAGGAAAGGAACCTCACTGGTGAAGTGGTCACAGTATTTGGCTACCGAAAAAATCAGTGGTTCAAACCCACCAGCCACTTTTGGGGAGAGAGATGAGGCAAGCTACTTCTAAAATGATTACAGCCTAGAAACAAACCCCATAGGGGCAGTTCTATATGCAGAGGGCTGCTATGAGTTAAAATTACCTCTCCAGTAGCTGGTTTGGTTTAGTCAGAAAGAAATTACATATACCTCACTCCTTCTCATGTGAAGAGTCTTTTCTACAGCATGTGTTAGCAGTTTTATCATTTCTAATGCAGCTCACTGGCATGATAAGTCATTTTCAACGTAAAATTGTGACAACCGATGTCTAGAAAACTTAGAAAAATGTACTAACTTTGTAAAAATATTATTAAAAGTGGTAAGCAACTTTATTTAGAGCATAAACTTACTAGGCATCCTTGACCTCCTCCTCCAACACACATACAAAGCAGGTCCCTCTCCATCTTTCATATATCTAATTTTCCTATTAATTTAAATGCTGACATAAGAGGTTGTTTTTCTATTCTTTCCAAGATATTTATAAAATTGATCCTTATATATGCTGATCTGATACTATAAGAAAAAGGTTATACAATAGCTAACAGAGCAGTGAAATAGTTTATTTTCGCACAGTCTCCCACTACTGATCAGAAGCAAAACATCTAAATTTAAATGTCAATTTATCATCTGTGTTTAAAAAGTATGTATTTACTCTGGTCTGTGCACACAGGGGTGTATGTGTATATCCTGGTCTATGCACAAGTTACCAGGACAGCAGTGATCATTCTAATCAGACAATATAGATGAAAAGTACTTTTATGCTAATTCTTGTGGTTTTAGAATTATGTGATGGTTTTTTAGACCGGGAATCAATTAGACCTGTCCTTACTGCAGATGCAGGGAGGATGGGGAGACTCGTTCAAACCTCTGTGTGAGCAGGCTGATCTGCTGGCAGGAGAGTTTCTGTAACGTCTTGTCAATGGAAATCTTTTCATGTTAGAGGGTTAACATGACAATCCAGTCTGCTAAGTCTAGTAAGTGTTCATGGCCCACTAGCCACAGATCTATGAATATTGCATGGGGAAGAAAACCAGATGCAACGTAGGAACGGTATCTGTGCAGAGCCACAAAGGGACAGAATTCAGTTGCATTTCCCTATTACATCTTAACAACTTAGTGTGGGCAAGAAGAGGTTGCAAAGGGTAACCAAAGCTAAAACTAAAACCAAAACTTACGTGCCCACTAAAAAAAATACTGAGGAATATATGAGTTACAAAAAATTAATGAATGGCAATTTTTATTACACATTAAGCTTATAATGATAGAAAACACCAAATGAAAGAAAAGAGTTTTATTTACATAGCAAGTTGATAATGGCGTGGCTTTGCAGATGTATGAATTTTAAATGAATCAAGACGCAGTAAGTTCACAGCAGAAGGTAAAGAATGTTCCTAATTGCCATAGGGAATACTGTACTTAACATTTTAGTGGTTAACATTTTCTTAATTACCTGATATAAGTCCCAATATACTATTAGATAAAAAAGCGAACTGAACCAATCAATGCTAAAAATGCATTTTTGAAATTAAAAGGAAATTATGACTATGGCTAAATATTATGGTTAGAAATAAAATGTCCTTTTCTGAGAGAAATACATAAGTATATTTAAGTGACAAGACATGCGATCTGGGATTTGTTTCAAGATACTTCAACAATGATGACAACAAAGAGCAGTTGAAACAAATTAAGCAAATCTTGCCAAATACTGAATCGGAGTGATAGGGATAATAAGGTCTTAGTACATATAAAAAATAATGTATTTTGAAAAATATTAAAAAAGGTGAAACTTATGATTACATAAAAAATATCCAACACTGATAAGAGCTGAGTCCCCAATAAAAGTATTTAATTAAAAAAAAAAAAAAAAAGAACTAACCCCCGTCCAAATATATATATATCCAACACTTAGGACTAAAGCTAGCAAACACTGTCTAAGACTTCTATGCAAAAAAAGATCCAAAACCATTATGGAGGGGAATTAAAGGGTTAAATACATGGAACATACATACCATGTTCACAGATTGGATTCAACATGGTAAAAAAAATTCTTTCCCAAAATGATTCATTCCAGCTCCAATCAAAACCTCAAAATGTTTTGTTTGTGGAAGTTGACTAACTAGTTCTGGAAATTATCTGGAGATGCAAAACATGAAAATAACAGCTATGAAGAACTGGATGGGGAAATACTCTACCAGAAATGCTGTATGAGAAAATACGACTGAGGCAGAAAGATGAACATCCCAGAGCTGAAGCTCCCGGAGACAAGGACGGTTCTCCAGAGTGGGCAGAGATAACACCTCTAAGAGATAGCACTCTGAATTTGAATTATTAGCTTCCTAAACTGTGAGCTGACAAATTCTCTTTGTAAAAAAATAAATAATAAAATAAGGTAAAATAATGAAACCGTGTGATTTGCTACAAGGAATGATAAATAGACCTGTGATATGACCCATAAAAGATCCTTACATACATGGAACATTTACCCTAAAGGGAGCCCTGCAAAAGAGTGGAGACAGTGGAGAGAGGCCCTATTGCTCTAAGCTTCCAACCATTTTATCTCTACACTGCTCGAATACAATGCAAATCACTTTGGGTGGGTGAGTGGGGGGGGCCTCGGTGGGAATCCTTATGACTTTCAGGGGTCCTCAAACTTTTTAAACAGGGGGCCAGTTCAGTCCCTCAGACCCGCTGGAGGGCCAGACTATAGTTTTTAAAAAAAACTATGAACAAATTCCTACACACACTGCACATATCTTATTTTGAAGTAAAAAAAATGGGGGGGCAAAAACATCCGGCGGGCTGGATAAATGTCCTCAGAGGGCCAGTTTGAGGACCCCTTTGTCAACAGAGGGAGACTGCAAGACTGGAGGCAGAGGAGACTTGCTTCTTTCTGTGGGCTTCCTGCCTATTTCTGGTCACTTCAGCAACACTCTGCCCACCCAGTAGCATTTCACGTCCTATCGGAACAGCTTAATCTAGAGTTTGCAATTTTCTGGGTACTTGTAATGGTACTTGTAGAACCATTACATTCCCCACCCCCTACCCCACATACCAACACCTGCAAGACGGTGCCTTCTCTTGAAATAAGAATTTCAGCGGCACAGGGCTCTAAAAACCCAAACCAAAAACTCACTGCTGAGTCAATTGCACTCATAGTAACCCTATGGGGCACAGAACTGCTCCAGTTAGTAGCAGTTGGATTTAATCATTCCAACCCTTTCTCTTCATAGTAATTACTACTTTCATGGTGTTCCTTTCTTGTCTTTTCTGTTACCTAGCTGAAAACACCTTTATTGATTTTTTTTTCATATAAAATGGTTTTAAATAAATGGTGGTTTCTTCTTCCTTGATCAGACCTTGACAGATAGAAGGGTCTTTCTGTGCAAAGTGCTGGAGCAGTTCAATATCCATATGGAAACAAAATGAACCTTCACTTCTCCTCTGCACCACATATCCCAAGTGTGTGAAAAGCAAAGACAGCTTTTAGAATAACACATAGGAGAGTACTTTCAAGACCTTGGGTGTAGAGAAGTATTTTTATTCATTTTATTGGAGCCTCTTACAGCTCTTATAACAATCTATACATCAATTGTATCAAGCACATTTGTACATATGTTGCCATCATTTCCAAAACATATTCTTTCTACTTGAGCTCTTAGTAATCAGCTCATTTCCCCCCTCTCCCACCCTCTCTCTCATGATCTCTTGATAATTTATAATGTGATCGGTTTCCCCTTTCTAACCCCCACCTCCCTCTTCCCCTCCTGGTATCGCTACTCTCATTATCAGTCCTGAGGGGTTTATTTGTCCTCGATTCCCTGTGTTGCAAGCTCTTGTCTATACCAGTGTACATGCTCTGATCTAGCCAGATTTGTAAAGTAGAATTGGGGTCATGACAGTGGGTGGGGGGGCCCATTAAAAAACTAGAGCAGTGGTTCTCAACCTTCCTAATGCTGCGTACAGTTCCTCATGTTGTAGTGACCCCCAACCATAAAATCATTTTCGTTGCTACTTCATAACTGTCATTTTGCTACTGTTATGAATCGTAATGTAAATATTTGATATGCAGGATATATTTTTATTGTTACAAATTGAACATAATGAAAGCATAGTAATTAATCACAAAAACAATGTCATCATAGATTGTGAAATATTTATTTCTAGTTACAAATAAAGGAAATTTTGTCTTGAAGCATGGTATAGCCTGGGTAAGTCTTCACACTGGGTACTGGTATGTGGTAGCATCTGCATGTGGGCAGACCCGCCTGGAGATGGATAGAGGAGCCTGGGTATGGATAGAGGAGTGGTGTCTCGGTTCCTAAGACCATTGGAAATGTGTTTTCCGATGGGCTTAGGCAACCCCTGGGAAAGGGTCGCTCGACAGCCCCCAAAGGGGTCGTGACCCACAGGTTGAGAATTGAACTGGAGGAAAGTTATATGTTTCATCGGTGTTATACTAGTACATCCTGACTGGCTGATCTCTTCCTCATGTCCCTTCTGTAAGGAGATGTCCAATTGTCTACAGGTGGGCTTTGGTTCTCCACTCTGCCCTCCGCCTCATTCACATCAATATTAATTTTTGTTCTGGGTCTTTGATGCCTGATATCTGATCCCTTTGACACCTCATGATGACATAGGTGTGGGCTTTACTGCTTCTCAGCTAGATGGCCACTTGTTTATCTTCACGCCTTTAAGATCGCAGACACTGTATCTTTTGATAGCCAGGCACTATCCGCTTTCTTCACCACATTGGCTTATGCACCCATTTGTCTTAGGCAATTGTGTCAGGGAAGGTGAGCATCCCAGAACGCTGGGTTGTTAGAACAAAGTGTTCTTGTGTTGAGGGAGTACTTGAGAGGAGGCCCAGTATCTGTCTGCTGCCTTACTACTTAACAAATATATGTACATAGATGTTTCCCTATTATTATATAAAAAAACGTATTTACATATGTACATGCCTGTATTTAGACCTCTATAAATGTCCTTTGCCTACTAGCTCTTTCCTTCCTCTTGTCCCACTATCATGTTTGATCTTCATTCAGAGAAGTATTTCTTAAATAGGATCCACCCTCCAACCACAAAAGAAAGACAGAAAGACAGCACTGCATGCTCGAATGAAACAGAGGTCCAGTATACAGTACAAGAAACAAAGGGCACTTATCTAGATATATGTAGAATTCCTACAAGTCAATTTTTAAAAGGTGCTTGACTAAGCATTTGGCAAACGAGGATAATCTAAATAGGCAATAAAAATGTGGAAAAGGTGCCTAACTTCATTAGTCATCTGGGGAAATAAATATTAAAACCATAGTGAGATAGTGGTGCTACATAATCACCAGAATGGGTAATATTTGTAGAAGTCTGACACCACCAAATGGTCTGTGAATATGCAGTGTGATGGCAATTCTTATCCACTTCTAGTAAGAGTGGGTTTTAATTGGTACCAGCACATTGGAAGACAGGTGGATATTATCAACTAAATTGACAGTATGTACACTTTATGGCCCAGTACTTTGACTCCAAGATAAACATACATGTAGCTTCAAAACAGCAATACTTGTAATATCCCCAAACTGAAAGCAACCCAAATATCCAAATAGTGAAATGGATACACAAATTACATTTGTCCAATGAAATACTTTACAGCAATTAAAATGAACTACAGCTGCATACAACACAGATGAATCGCAAAAACATAATTTTGTGAACAAAAGAAATGAAACAAATAAATGCATACGGTTAAGATTTCATTTCTATAATATTAAAACTATAAGCAAAGCTCTTTAAAAAGTTTGAGGATGTACAAAAGTTAGAATTCTGGTAATCACTGGGGAAGGGTGGGAGTGGAAGAACAGAGAACTTACTGCTACAATACCAACTTCCCCCTTGGATGGTGGTTACACAGGTGTACACGTTATGATAAATCACTGAGCTGTACATTTGATTTTGTGTTGTTTCTCTTGTCATAATTAAAGAGGTTTTTAAAAGAGCAACTTAGTTGAATTTTCTAGCATAAAAAGCACTTCAGCTTAAACTCTATATAATGCATACGTTTAAAAGTGGATGATTGCCAATTACTTTTCATAGAGATATATTTGCTCCAACAGCTCAAAAAGATTTTGTAATTTCTTGCCCTGAGCCACTGGCTCATTCTATTAAGAGGAGTGTACTATAGTATCTTTCTTATGCTTTGGTAGAATTCCAAAGGAATTTGCTTGCTTTAAAAAAATAAATGTTTCTTCATCATTACACAAGAATATGTTATTAAGAAGCATTCCACAGGAGAGAGTGCTGTCAGCAGAATTTAGGATAACAGTCCCACCCTGAATCTAATCACTGCTCACATCTAACTTCTTCCATTGTGAAGCAAACTGCTGAAACAGCTACAATATGTAGATGTGCCTCAGCTTTTTAATTAGTTAGCCTTTTAAAAATAACCAAAACCAAAAATATTAGAAAAACAAAACAGGAGGCAAGACTTCCAGCTGTGGCAAACAGAAGAGGTCAGCAAATCTTCTCCACAAACACTATAAAACTGGGCAAAACTGTCAAAACAACCATTTTAGGGGTACTCCTCTTATTAGGTGCTTATTGTTACTATTATTGGTGCTTATATTATTATAATAACTCTCATTATTGAGTTAGTTCCAACATGTAGTGGCCCTATGTACAACAAAGAAATTATTAGCATCAAACAAGTTTAAAAGTACTTATGTGTGGAAAAGTGGGAACTTTAGGCAAGAACAGTCAGAGTTGGAGGCACTGTTGCCTAGGGTGCAACTCCAATCCTATTCCCCGCACAGTCCGTGTTCTACTGAGCAGGGCTGGCCAGGAAAACCAGCAGAATGTGAGAAATCCTTACTCACTGGCACTGACAACCACAGATCACAGGCAAAGAGGGGTAAGTTGAGGTTAATGTCCCGGCTGGGGAGAGGGTTGGGCTAACAGGAGAATCTGGATATGACAGAGCCATCAAGGGGCTGGATAAACTTCCCACACAGCCACGGCTGGCTTGGAGGGTGCCCACTCGAGAGAGAGAATGAAGAGTGCCCAGCAAAAATGAAAAACTGGGTTACACCTGAAAATGGAACGAGCTCCATACACTACACACGGATTGACCAGCAGTCAGTCTCAATAGTTGGGATTAATTGAGCACAGCTTTTGACCAATCACTGGCTGTCTGCTAAGTTATGTAGAGTGGGCAAAAAATTCAAGTTACAATTTAAAATATGCAGAAACTTGAATGCTACTCACCAAGAAAGAAAATGGTTCTGTAGATTAAATCCACACGAGTTACTAAGTATACACAGAACAGCAACAAGGACAACATTCAACAGTAAGAAATCAGATCTGGAGCTGCTACGATATAAATCCAAACTCACTGCCATCAAGTCAATTCTGACTCAAGATGACCTTACAGGATAGAGTAGAAATGCCCCTTTGGGTTTCTGTGATTATAAATTCTTACAAGACTACAAATCTTTACAATTTCACTTTTCTCCCACTTGAGGCTCTGCTATCAGCTCCCATTTCTTCCCCCTCCCTCCCCAGCCTGCCCTCCCAAGCAAAGTTTTAAAATCATTTTCAGATTTTTTTGTTCTTTGATGCCTGATACCTGATCCTTTCGACAACTCATGATACACAGGCTGGTGTGCTTCTTCTATGTGGGCTTTGTTGTTTCCGAGCTAGATGCATCAAAGAACAAAAAAATCATATAATTATGTGCTCCCCTTCCCAATATGATCGCTGAAGAACAAATGGGTGCATAAGCAAATGTGGTGAAGAAAGCTGATGGTGCCTGGCTATCAAACGATATAGTGTCTGGGGTCTTAAAGGCTTGAAGGTAAACAAGCAGTCATGTAGCTCAGAAGCAACAAAGCCCACATGAAGAAGCAAACCAGCCTGTGTAATAACGAGGTGTCGATAGGATCAGTTATCAGGCATCAAAGAACAAAAAATCAAATCCTTGTGAATGAGGGGGAGTACAGAGTGGGGACCCAAAGCCCATCTGTAGGCAATTGGACATTGCGGGGAGGAGATGAGCCAGCCAGTGCAGTGTAGCACCGATGAAGCACACAACTTTCCTGTAGTTCTTAAATGCTTCCTTACCACCCACTATCATGATCCCAGTTCTACCTTACAAATCTGGCTACACCAGAGGATGTACAGTGGTACAGATAGGAACTGGAAACACAGGGAATCCAGGACAGATGATCCCTTTAGGACCAGTGGTGAGAGTGGCGATACTGGAAGGAAGGTGGGGTAGAATGGGGGAACCAATTACAAGGATCTACCTATAACCTGCTCCCTGGGGGACGAACAAAATAAAAGTGGGTGAAGGGAGACGTCAGACAGTGTAAGATACGACAAAATAATAATCATTTATAAAGTATCAAGGGTTCCTGAGGGAAGGGCGAGTGGGGAGGGAGGGGAAAATGAGGAGCTGATACAAAGGGCTCAAGTAGAAAGCAAATGTTTTGAGAATGATGAGGGCATCAAATGTACAAATGTGCTTGACACACAATGGATGTATGGATTGTGATAAGAGTTGTACAAGCCCCCAATAAAATAATTTTTTTTAAGTTTTCAGATAACAATGGACAGATATAAGGCACTGTATTAGTCTAGGTACTTTAGAGAAACAAATCCACAGATACTCGTGTATGCGAGTTTTATATATAGGTTAAGTGTACATCAAGAAAATATCCCAACCCAGTGCTGCCCAAGCCCACAAGTCCAACATTAACCCATTAACCCATATGTCCAACACCAATCCACAAAGTGCTCCTCCATCTCACAAAACAGACACAACGATGCTGACTGCAGGAGGAAAGCCGAGTCAGCGAATGTGTAAGCATCTCAGCGCTGGCAGGGGTCTCCACGTGGGTGCTCCAGCACCCAGGGCTGCATCAGGGTAAGTCTAGGTGGGTTCTCCTTGGGGATGTCTTGCAGGAAATGACCCTTGCAAGCTGAAGCAGGGAACTGCTAAGGCAGCTGCACCCTGGTGCAACTATCACAAAGCAAGAGATCCGAGAATTCAAAAGGTGAGGTTCACTGAGCCATTTATCCCTCCGCCCTTCAATTAACCCCACTTGTGTTTATTGCCCAGGTTGGCACAATAAACTAACTCAGGCGCTTAATAACAAGTGTAAAAAATAGAGATCCACACCTACATACTTCTCAGTCAAACATAGATCAAACACAGGGAAACTCCCGAAAGCAGTAAAACAACATGATCAATAAATGACTTTAAAATAATGGAGGCCAGGAGGCAATGGAATGACTTAGTCACCACTCTTGGGGTGCATATAAATGAAAAAATTTGACAATGAATCCCTTCCTTAAATAACAACAAAAATTTATCCTGATATGTATGGAATGTGATAAGAGTTGTATGAGGCCCTAATAACATGATTTAAAAAAAATTTATCCTGCAAAAAGGCAAAATGAAAACATAACAAGCAGAAACTAAGAACATTTGTTCACAGCTGACCCGCCTTAAAAGAATTCCTAGAGTAAAAGGAAGTGACCCCAGAAGGTCATTGGAATCCACAGCTTGAAAGAAAAGCTCTAGATGACTCTACAGGCAGAACAGAACTGCCCCACAGGATTTTCAAGGCTTTCAATTTTATGGAAGCAGAGTGCGACATTTTCTCCCAGTGGGTTCAAACTGCCCACCTGTCAGTCAGCAGCTGAGCACTTTCCTCACTGTACCACCAGGACTCCTGATAGAACCTTCAGATGTAATAGATATTACAACAGCACCACGAGAGGGAGTGCAGCTATAGCAAAACCAAGTTTTGATATTTCACTCAAGTTCATCTGAAATAGGCTGAGATGCAGATGTACACGGTATTCTCTAGATTAGTAAAACATGGTTTTAATATATAGAAATAAAGTTTTTATTTAAAAAATCAGCATATGCCTTAAAATGGTAAATGAAAAAACAATAAAAATAGACATAAAAGAACAAAATGGCAAACATGAATTCAATCATCAATAACTACAACAAATATAAGCTATACAATCAAAAGACAGCGGTTGTCTGAGTAAAAAAAGCAAGATTCAACTACATGCAGAATCCAAAGGGCACATTTTAGAGTTAAACAATGAAAATTAAAATAAATAAAAAAACAGGCTGAAGTGAAAGGATGGAAAATAAGCACCACGCAAACAGTGACTGTAATAGAGCTGGAGAAGTTGTGTTAACATAGACAAAATAGATTTCATGACAAGGACTATTAATAGAGACAATATGAGGCATTTCATAATGACAAAAGGGTAAAGCATCAGGAATAGAACAATTATAAATATATATGTAACTAAAATCAGAACTCCAAAATAAATTAATCAAAAGTTGACAGAAATTAAGAAAGACAATTAAACAACTATATTTGGAGATTTTAATGTCATACTCCCAAAGATATAACTAAACAAAATAAGCAAGATATACAAAGTTTGAACACTATTAACTATTTAATCTAAGGGACATTTACAGAACAACCTAACAAAAAGCAAAATTAGCATTCTTTTCAAACATAACTGAACACTAGCTAGGAAGCTCAAATTTCAGGGCAAAAACCAAGTTTCAGTAAATTAAAAAATATTGAAATCAGTCAAATATGCTTTTCTACTCACAACAGAATCAAACTACAAATAGTGGAAAGAAAGAAACCTGGGAAACCCCTAATATTAGGAAATTAAACAATACACTTCTAAATAAGCCATAGATCAAAGAAATCAAGAGGAAAATTAGAAAATGTTTTGAAAAGACTGACTCATAGCGACTTCATAGAGGGTTTCCTAGGCTATAAATCTTTACAGATAGTTGTTGGTGGTTTTAAACTGCAGACTTTGTGGTTGTTAGCAGTTCAGTGCTTAACTAACAGCACTACCAGGTCAAGGAACTAAAGAAAGTTCTCAATAATATATAAGCTTGCAGCAAAAAAAAACTGGAAAAAGTAAATTAAACCAAAGGAAGAAAATAAGATAAAACTGTAAGCCAGTAAAATAAGCAAAAATAAAGTAAGAAAAGCAATGAAATATTCCTCATGAATGTCAATGCAAAAAGTCCCAACAATAAGCTGTGGGGTAAAGGAACTACTTTTACCCTAAGTAAGGTGGCCTCTTCCTTGGCTCTTAGGAGATTAAGACTTGGAATAACTGGGATGTCTTTCAGGACACACTGGAGGATCCCTCACTAGTAAGTGGGAGCTAGCCAGTCCTAATTTGGGAGAACAATATCAATAATAAACAATATCAACAATAAATCATTCAGAAGGAATGATTTAGGGAACATTCAAGACTGGTCATTAAGAGCCCAGAGAAAATGGGGAGCTGGTATCAAAGGCTCAAGTGGGAAGAGAATGCTTTGAAAATGGTGGTGGCTGCCTATGTGTAAATGTGCTTGACACATTGGAGGAATGTATGGATTGTGATGAGATGCAAGAGCCCCCAGTAAAAGTATTAAAAAAAAAAAAAAAAGGGGGGCCCAGAGAACTAGGAGAATGAAAAATCCTTTGAAACACACCTAGTTCCCTGGTGGGCACCTTCCTAGATCTTTCCAGTACATCTTTTCCTTAAGATCCTTTTAAAACTGACAGTTTAAGTATGTCTTCCATGGGATCTATACGGAAACTCTATATCCATCCATTCACCTTTGACTTGATGGCAGTGAGTTTGGTTTTGGGGGTTTTAATATGCTTCAATATAAAAAACTGCCAACAATGGACTTATCTAGTATAATTAACAAAAGCATAAACTGCAAAAGTAAACATAATGGAACCACATACAAATTAAAAACTTTAGATAAAAAAGAGCTATGACTCAGAATATCTGCCAAGACTCTAATAATCAAAAGTACATAAAACTTAACAAAAAGGCAAATAATTCGGTTATTAAATGGGCTACGGATTTAGACATTTCACTAAAAAGTATATCCAAACAGACCCGAAACACATCAACAGATGCTCAGTGCCATAATCCATCATCTACCTGCAAATCAAAACAACATGAGTTACCACCTCACCCCAACAATAACAAAGTTTTAAAAGAAAACACAGAACAACAAATGCCACAGAATGTGGAAGGACTGGAACCCTCACATCCAGCTAGAGGGACTGTAAAATGGTTCAACCACAAGGGGGAGTGCGAGGGCACTTCCCTGGAAAGTTGGAACTAGAAATACCCCACCATCCAGCAATCCCACTACTATGTGTCTATCTTACAAAAATAAGAACTGTGATGCAAATCGATATGTACACCCATGTTCGTCACAGTACTACACACAAACGAGAAAAGATGGTACAAAATCTCAGTACCCGTCAACGGATGGGTGGTTAAACTATCATACATACACCCAATACTACACAACATGAGAGATCAAGGAGTCTGGGAAATACGTCATAACATGGATGAGCCTGGAGGGCACCATGCTGAGTGAAATTAGTTAATCAGTCACAAAAGGACAAGTACTATATATTTGTGGCAATCAGCTTTGGGAGCTGGAGGTCAGATGTGGTCTCAGTGCCATTTCCTCAACAAAGTGCACATAATGAGGGGATTGCAATGGATGAGCTGAAACAATTGTGAATACGTTGTTGAATGTAGAAGTATTACTTGTAAACTTTTAGGTAATTCATAAGCTTTAAAAAAAAAAGGAAATCAAATCACAAAACAAAATGTCTTATTGTAACCAGTTTAATCAAAGTATCTTTTACAGTATTTCTTTTCTCTTTTTTTTTTTTGTAGTCTGGTTTCTAAATTTGAATTAAAAGTTATCAATTTCACTACTTCTCACTGTAATTTTGCCTACTTTGGTCTTTTCCCAGAATCTTTTGTAATTAACTAGTCCATTTCCCACCTTGTTAAATGCTTTGGAGAACTGGTGATGAGGGTTATTGATGTCTTTCAAGTAGTATAATTTTTGTAGTACATATTCCATCTTATTTTCCTGTTTTTGTTATTCATCTTTTAACGTTATTATACCGTAACCCGAGAATGCAGTATCTACTTACAATATTCATGCTGAAAATATTTACTTATTTATGTATGTAAACATTCAAATATATGTATTTAAAATAAAGTACATATTCCTATTTCCTTTCATTCTCTCAAAAATGTATCTTCCTATATTGCTGAGGAAAGCAATATAGTTGTGGCTTATTTGAACTAAAATCCTTTTTGAGATATACTGTGTCCTACTCAAGTTATTATGGTATATATCTCCTGTATTTATCAGTGTTCTTTTCCTATGCTTTCTTATTATTTTATCAGGAATACAATTTTCTGGCATGCTGTGTAAGAAACATCTCAGTTTTACAAAGAAAGTTTGGAATATAGACTAAGCATTTTCATTATATAGGAACTAAAAAATATTTTCAAATGATAATGTACAGGAAGATAGTATGTTGTTAATGCAAATATAGAACACTACATATTAGAATTCAAGTGAGGATAAGTTCTGAATATAGAAATGGCCTACAAATTCTTAATATATTTGGGGTATGTTTCCAACAAATATCAAGAGTGGGGGGAGTGCAAGTTATTAGTTTATGTATTTCATGCTAGGCTATTGAATCATAACATGGATGCTTTAGATGAAAGATATGTTTTGGAAAACATTGTACCAGCAACTATTGTAATTTACTCCTTGAACAATTATAATAAATCGTAATGAAGGAAATGAAATAAATCGCCCACAATAACAATATAATAAAACACTGCAAACAATCCCCCCACCCACACCTACCCCAGCATATGTTGCTATTCTGACACAGCATTACAGCCTTGGCTCTGGCAGAGGCAGGGAGCAGAATGGCTCTAAATGAGCAGGGTGATCATAATTAGCTAACAATGATCCATCTGGGGAAATAAAGGAGGTGGGCCCAAAAGCTGCGAGCAAGAGATAACAAGGGCTTTCTTCCCAAGGCCTTTGGGTGAATCACCTGTTCCTCTTTATGGCTCACTTAATAAAGGGCTGGGAAGGCTTGGCCTGCCCAAACACCTGGCAAGGGTATGGCTATCTGATGACTGAAGCCCCACCCCCAAAGCCCCCAATTCATTTTTACCAGCAAATGACACCTGCAACTCTTTGAAGAGGAAAGACTATTTTCCTCCATTTGAAAGGCCAGTTCATTACTTGGTGGGAAAGAGATGAAGATCCCATCCCAGGTTTAGAACTAAAGCATCCCAGTCTGTTTTTATCAAACAGTAATTAAAATTGTACATAACTAGTTTAAAATAAAGAGACCACATAATTACAAACTATAAAATTGCAGGTACAGAGAGGTATGACTGGGAGGGGGTTGCTTCAACCACAGCTCATTAGCCAGGGTGGAGAAGCCAGCTGTTACACCAAGGCTAGAATTTCAGGTGTATGTTACCCCTCAGTAAGATTCTCAATCTTCCTCCTTTGGGATATGAATTTGAAAGGCAATGATGAGTACATGGAGGTACCTCTGCATCCTTTTGTTTCAGCTATGATAGAAACCTAGAACCTAAGGGGCAATCAACGGGAGTCATGTAGCATGTAGCTGAATACAGGAAAACGGTCTCCTGTTTAGCTTTTTAGAGGAACTGACTCCTAACAGCAAACCATTTAAAGAATGGAGAGCTAATTAAGTGGTACAAAAGCTGAATTCAATGGTCCCACAGTTCCACTAGTGGGGACTGAGAGAAGTGGGGCATACAAAACAAAAGCCTAAGATGAATTTGGAGCTGAGTTAGCATCAGTTTGGTCTTTAATAGTTTCCTTCCTGACCTTCTGGGTTGCCACCCCTTTGGAGGTCGAACGACCTTTTCACAGGGGTTGCCTGATTCATAACAGTAGCAAAATTAGTTATGAAGCAGCAATGAAAATAATATACTGGTTGGGGTGGGGTGGGGGTCACTACAACATGAGGAACTGTATTAAAGGGCGGCATTAGGAAGGTTGACCACTATCAACTGCTATCAAGTTACTTCCACGCTGCCTCTGATCTGACTCCTTGAGAGCCTTGCTTGTCAATTTCACCTCAGGAAGATTGAAAACTATCAATGAGGATATGAAATGCTGGTCTGCTTGCAAAAAAAAAAGTCTTATCTGAAAAGGATTATCTCCAGATGCAGAACTGGTAAAAAACCTAGGCCACAAACCAGAGGACTACATATATACTCATGTATATGCCAAGTTTTCCAGCATTTTTAAATGCTGTTTTTGTGGTTAAATTAGGTGCCTCGGCTGATACTCGGGTCGGCTTATACTCTAGTATACACGGTAAGTAACTGCCAAGTCTTAAGAAAGAGGCTGGGAAAACAGGTTTCATACTGCTCTCCCAAGAAGTTATCACATTTCTCTGCCCTGCTTTTAGAGAATACAGTAGTTTAGGTGAATACTAATGGTGGTGTGAACCCCAGGCTGAAAACAAACTTTTCACTAGACCAAGGCTCAACAGGGAATCTCTTCTGTGGAAAAGAAACTCTGAAATGTTTAATTTGTTAAATAGAAACTATATCCAATATACTATATTGAATACAGAAATAAAGTGAGTACATACTGAAGGAATTGTTGGTAAAATTAGCAGGTGAAGTGGTCAAAGTAAGTTCCTAAAAGAGTTTATAAAGCCAAAAACAATTTCCCTTGGGAATTTAATCTAAATGGGCATTCTTTACATTTTCAAATAACAAAACTCAATCAGATCAACAAAAAACAAACAAGACCTCAGTCAGATCTTAAGCAATATATGTGACTAAGCTTACAAGACTATTATATACCTGCTTCCCAAAATATGTCTTTAGAGCTCGGTTTCAAAAGTTGAAACCACACAACAGCTCTCTGGTTCTTTGAGGATTCCTCACCCCTGACTATCATGACCCCTGTCCTGCCTTTCAGTTCTGGCTAGACCAGTGCATGTATACTGGTACAGATAAGAGCTCATGACACACAGAATCCAGGTCAGATAAACCCCTCAGGTTCAGAAAAGGGAGTAACAATACCAGTATGGTAAGGGGAAGGTGTGGGGAGGAAGGGGGAACCGATTGCAATGATCAATGCATTAAACCCCACCCAGGGAGATGAACAACAGATATGTGGGTAAGGAGACAGCAGTTGGTATAAGATATGAAAACAATAATAATTTATAATTTATCAAGGGGTCACGAGGGCAAGAGGGGAGTGAGGGAAGAAAAAAAGAGAAGCTGATACCAAGGGCTCAAACAGAAAGTAAATGTTTAGAAAATGTGATGGCAACATATGTACACATATGCTTGATACAACTGATGTACGGAATGTTTTAAGAGCCCCCAATAAAATGATTTTAAAAAAGAACAGATAGGCCAATATAATTGAAAATCCAGGAGTAAACCTATACATTTATGGCCAATTAACTTTCAACAAGGTTGCCAATTTTAGCCAATGGGAAAAGAATAATCTTTCAACCATTGTTCTTGGGCTTCCAAAAGTAGAAAAATAAAGTTGGGCTCCTACTTCATACCATATACAAAAAGCAATTCAACATGGATCAACAACATATACATATGCCAAAACTAAAAAACGTTTTGAAGGAATGTAGGGGTAGATATTCAAGGTCTTGTATTTGGCATGGATCCCTAGATATGAACCCCAAAGCACAAACAAAAGAAAATTGGATACAATGGACTATAACAAAGTAAGTTTTTAACAAAGTGTACGTCAAAGGGCATTATCAAAAAAGTTAAAAGATAAAACCTACTGAATGGAAGAAAATATTTGGAAATCATGTGACTAATAAGCATTTAGTACCCAGAAAATGTAAAACATCAGGGGGAGGAGGGCTTCTAAAAGTTTGTGGAAAACAACCCATTATCTTTTGTTATATTTTCCATGAACTTTTTAAAAGCTCTCTCATACAACTCAACAGCAAAGGGCAAACAAACCAGGCACACAGGGAAGAGACATGACTAAAACACTTCTTCAAGGAAGAAATGACTGAAAGCACATGAATAGATGCACGGGATCACCTGCCATTGCTATTTTTGTTAGTAGCAGTTGTGAAATACAAATGAAACTACGATTAGAGGGAACTGATCACAATGATCTACATGTAACCCCTCCCTGGGGACGAACAACAGAAAAGTGGGTGAAGGGAGACAGAGATCAATGTAAGACATGACAAAACAATAATTTATAAATTATCAAGGGTTCATGAAGGAAGACAGGAGGGGGTATAAAAATGAGCTGATACCAAGGGCTCAAGTAGAAAGAAAATGTTTTGAAATGATGGCAATAGATGTACAAATGTGCTCGACACAATGGATGTATGGATGGATTGTAATAAGAGCTAAGAGCTGTAAGGGCCCCCAATAAAATGATCTTCTTTAAATTAGAAAGGGGGAAAAAAAGAAAACTACAATCAGATACTTCATACCCACTCTCAAAAAGTCCCTGCCTATAGTGAATTCTAACTCACAGTACCTCCGTTTAGGGTTTCTAAGGATTTGAAATCTTTGCAGCATCAGACAGCCTCCCTCCTCTTTCTCCCAAAGAGCAGCTGGTGGGTTTGAACCTTGCTGTCAGCAATCCAATAATAATATCTATTCCACCAGGGTTCCTCTCTCTCACTCACAGGGTTAACAGAAAAATGTAAAATAACAAAAATAAGTGTTGGTGAAGACATGGAGAAATCGGAGCTATCACCAGTGTTGGCAAAAATCTAAATGGCACAGCTACTATGGAAAAAAGGTTCCCCCAAAGTTAAACACAGAGTTATGATGCTGTCATTGTTACATGCCAGTGAGTCAAAGCAGCCCTAAAGACAGCGAAAGGAACCCCTGCTACTTCATCACAACTGTTGCAGCCGTTGTATCAAACTATCGCATTGTGGGTCTTCCTCTTTGTCACCGACTCCCCAGGATAATATACTTTCCCACGGACTGGTCTTTCCTGACAAATATCCAAAGTATGTGAGCATTCTGCCTGAACTTTCTACATAACAGATTTATGTATTCTTCTGGCAAACTATAGTAACTTTCAATATTCTTTAATTCAAATGATCAATTCTTCGGTGATCTTTGTTCACTGTCCAGCTTTTACATACAAACGAGGCAAGTAAAAACACTAAGGCTTGTATCATACTCAAAGTGATATATTTGTTCTTGAACACCTTAGACGTATTATTTGCGCAATACACTTGTTGATGAAGTATTGCATCTGCCCATGCAAATACTTCACTTGACACACTGGATAGTTGCTTCGATGAGCACTGATTATGGATCCATATAAAATGAAAATCCTTGACAATGATGGTCTTTTCTCCATTTATTATGATGTTGTCTATTGGTTCCATTGTGAGGATTTTTACTTTCTTTATATGAGCTGCAACACCTACTGAAGGGTATACATGTAGTCTTTGATATTCATCGACAATATCAAGTATCAGCAGGTGAGACTGTTCCACCTGCATATACACAGGTGGTTAATGAGCTTTCCTCCAATCCTGATGCTGAATTCTTCGCTATTTAACCAACTTCTCGGATTATTTGCTCAGCACACAGACTGAGTAAGGATGGCGTTACCATAGGACCCAGCAATTTCACTCCTAGACATATACCACATAGCAGAGATGCTCCAGAACATATGCACACCAATGTTTCCTGCAGCACTATTCACAACAGCTGAAACGTAGAAACAGTTCGAATGCCCACCAACAGATGAGTGGATAACTCTGGTACATAGATACAATGGAGTATTACAAACTCACTGTTGTCAATTTAATTCCAACTCACGGAAACCCTAAAGAACAGCTGAACTGCCCGGTGGATTTCTGTAAGTAGCCTCATCTTTCTCCCATAAAGTAGCTGGTGGTTTTTGAACTGCTGACCTTACAGTTAACAGCCCAGTGAGTAACTCATTCACTACACCACCAGCCATGAAATAGGTGAACCTTCAAAACTTTATTTAATGCAAAATAAGCCAGGCACAAAAGAACAAGCAAATGTACAGAGAAAGAAAGTAGGCAAAGGTTAATCAGGGATTGGGAGGGGGCAGCGGACACAGGGTGTACAACTTAACAGGTATAGTTTCCGTTTGGGGTAATGAAAAGTCTTAGAAACAAAAAGTGATTACAGCTGTATAGCATTGCGAACGCTAATGAATTGCACACTTTAAAATAGCTAAATTGTATGATATATATATATATATATATATATATATATATATATATAT
>NW_022111358.1:5495350-5506585 GCF_000313985.2 Echinops telfairi
AGTAAATTCCACCAACATTTATTCCCCCGGACACTGTGGGACCATCAGATGTACAATAGAGGTTGAGAGCACAAGGAGTTGCACAAAATAAGAGAGCTCACCTACTATGTAATTCCTCCCTTAGGTATGTGTGTGTGTGTGTGTATATGTGTGTGTATATATATATATGTGTGTGTGTGTATATATATATATATATACACAAAAAAATATATATATATTTTGTAAGGATGGAGTTCGTTTTTCAAATGTATTAGACATGTCTATTACTGACACTGATTTTTATCCAGTGATAACCAGTTAAAAAATGTATTAAGTGTATTTCCAAATTCATTATTTCATGTCAATAAGTGTAAGCGCGCACACACACACACAACTGGCCTATAATAATTATTAAAGCATTTAGTGGCTATCTGAAGCAGCTGTTCTTAGTTTCACATATGGCTGAATACAATTTTCACTCACACTGTAAACTGGAAAAAAGGAGTGCATCAACATCTCAGAAAGTGAATGCAAACAGATTTTCACCCAGGGTAAAAGGCTATAAAAGACATGGTTGCTAGCATGTTGAATTTCTCTTGTACTTCCAGAGAGCAACCTACAGAACCCATGTCATTCTCCAAAAACATTTACAACATTGTAACATTTCAAGAAACACAGGAGTCAAATGTAACAAAATAAAGCTTCCCTCCTGTCACCAGTGAACTTTTCTTGTGATTTACCTAAGTGAGAGGAACTATCTAGGAAAAGACAGTGCTACCAAAAGATTGAAGGATTGCAGTCATCCCCACCCCACAAATGTACTTATGTACAGACAGACAGACCTAAGAACCACTGGAAAACCATTCATTTTTACGTCACAGGTTAAGTGGGTACCCAACTATGAGCTGCTCACCACCAAGTGGCACATGATAATGAGAGGCAAGACCAAACGGGTGCCCTTTCCAAGAGACCTGTAAGTTAAGAAGCCATAAAGAGTGGAGACTGCTCAACCCCTACCAGTTAATGAACTTTTCCTTCAATCGGCTTTTCACATGTGCTAAACTTATTCTGCAACCTTATCACATCCCTCACAAGGCAGAACATTAAGAATGTCCACTAATTGAAAAGGTTTTCTTCCATTTACGTCAACAATATCCTCAAAAGTTTGCTAGAGTTAATTACTATCAACAGACCTCTCGAAAGCATTTAAAAAACCCCAAACCCTAATTATTATGATCAGCTTTTCCTATCATGTTAACAGATCCACTATATTCAATTTGGAACGTCAAAAAACAACTTACTTTTCTGTTTACGCCTTAGCAATTCTCATTAGCCTGGCAAACAGAAAAATGACAGACAATCACAGTAATTTTTGCAAATGAAACTTTTTTATATACTTGTAGATTCACATGCAGTTGAAGAAATAACAGAATCCATGTACCTTTACCCAATTCCTCCAATGATAATATCTTCTAAAACTACCCATCCTAGTACAAGATCAATCAGAATACTGACAATCATACAGTCACAAGGGTCTTGTCATATTGCCCTTAAGAGGTATCTATGTTTCCTTTTTAATGTCATCCCCACTTTCCAATTTATATAAAATCTTACACGAGGTTGTTTAATAGATCTTCAGGTCATGGTTTTTGTAACCTGGAACGATACAAAATGACCCAACAAAGTCAGGAACTCAAAATGGGATGCATTACTAAGCCAGTAGAGAACGCTGAAAGTGCAATGGTTAAGTGCCCAGTTACTAGCCCAAAGGTTGACAGTTCAAACCTCCCAGCCACTCTGCAGGAGAAAGATGTGGCAATCTGCTTCCATAAATATTACTGCCATGGAAACCTTCTGGAAAAGGTCTACTCTCTCCTATACGGTCCCTGTATGTTAGAATAAACTCAACAGCAATGGGGTTTGTTTATGATTTTCACTACAAGTTGTAAAAATTATTTTTATATTATGGATATAAGCACTTTGTTGTAGAGTTTCAACTGCTGGCCTTCCAGTTAGCAGCCAAGTATTTTAACAACTGTGTCACCTGGACTCCTCTGGTAAATAGACCCAACAATTAAAAATGGACAAAATAGGAACTACACGGTGCCCAGCTACCACTACCTACTGCTCTGAAAAGGGTCACAGTACAAAGTTCTCGATAGAATGGGAGAATAATGTGGAAAAATGCTCAAAAACATTAAAATGACCGGGCTTACTGGTAGAACAGAGATTGGTGGAACCTGAGATCATCCTCAGGCCTGGAACTGAGCTCACACCAGTGCCTAATTTCCAGCCAGACAGGTTTATAAGGGGAACAGTAACACCAGTATGCACTCCTAAGAACAAACCATTTGAGTCAAAAGGGCAGCATTTATCCATGGACAAAGGTCAGAAGGGTTAGAAATGAGGAGGGAGGGCAACAGGAAGCACAGGGAGGATGGGAAATAAAGATAGTACATTGTGGGTATGCCATCATGGACATGAAACAAAATATTATGAATGGGTGAATGGAAAACTGATCGATTCTGTAAACCTTGACACTATTTACAAGAAAAATGTTAGAAAAGAGAAGTGGGTAAAATAACATACTATTAAGCTATCAATATGTGAAGGGAAAGAAAATCAAGAGCGAAATCACAAATTTGAGTAAAGGAAAGTACAACATACCAAGATGTAAGTGATGCAGCAAAGGCAGAAGGGGAAATGGGCAAAAGATTTGAAAACTTTATAAAAGATATGCAAATTGTCATTAAGTATATGTAAAAATGCTTCACACTACTAGCCGGAGAAATACAAGTTAAAACCGCAATGAGATTCCAATTCACAAGAATGACTAACATTAAAAACAGCAGCAATAACGAGTTCAATGAGCATGTGGAGCAACTTGCTGGTGGGAATGGAAAATGGTGGATACTTAAAAGAGCAATGTGGCAGTTACCTTATAAAGCTAAGCTTACAGAGTGGGGGGGGGGGGGGGGGAGCTGATACCAAGGGCTCAATAGAAAGCAAATGATTAGAAAATGATGATGGCAACATATGTACAAATATGCTTGCTGCAATTAATGTATGGATATTATGAGAGCTGTAAGAGCCCCCGATAAAATGATCTTTTAATTAAAAAAAAAAAAGCTAAACATACACTTACCACACGACCTAGGAATTGCATTTATTTACCCAAGATCAATGAAAGGATAAGCATCCAGTTTTCATGGGACCATTCCTAGCAGCATTGTTCATAATAGTCAAAACATGATCTAAGTGCCAAACAACTGATGGACGGATAAAATTTCTTACTCTATCATCTGTACTATAGAATGAGTTGATATAAAGAAATAATTATTAATACACACCAACATAGAGGGTTCTCAAGAAATATGCTAAGTCAAACACCAAAAGCTACGTGTGAGCTATGATCGATCCTACTTAGTAGAAACGCTAGAAAAGATACAATTATGGAGACAGAAAGTAATCAAAAGTTGCCTGGGGTTGCAATTGAAAGAAGGGAAGCAAATTCAAAGGAATAGGGGCAGTTTTACATCTTGATTGAAGTAGTAACTGCACATTTGCATGTAATTAACAAAATTAATCAAACTGCACACTTAAAACAGGTGAACTCTACTGTACATAAACAAAATCTTAGTTTGGAAAAGTACACAATTGGAAAACAAAAAGAAATGGTGCTTCACCTCACTAATAAAAGAAATGAAGCTTAAACCATTAGTTAATTTTTTTTCCCCAGAGACTTGGCAAATTTTTTACTACTAAAGAAAGGTGTTAATTAGTACAATATTTCTGGAGAGATTTTTCATTTAAAAAATGAGTGGACCTTTTGACTGAGCCAATCTATCCCTAGGATTTGTACCACAGATATAATCAGACAAGCTGACTAAGACCATGTTCACTGGAGCCCTGATAGCACTGTCAGGGAAGCACTGAATGGCTAACTTCAAGGTCGGAGTTCAAACCTTCTAGTTGCTTCTAGCAGACAGGACTGTCTGCTCCCATAAAAGCAGACAGCTTCGGAGATCTAAAGAGGGTTCCTACAAGTCAGGATACGCTTGATGGCAGTGTGGGAACAAGAATAGTGTTGGGGACTATTCATAAGAGAAAAATAATTAGAAGCCTCCTGTATATTCAACAATAAATGACTGATGGCAGTGAGTTTGGGTGTGGGGGGGTATGAAAGAAGCTTCTGTGGCAGCTGCCAACCAAAAGCTTGATGCAAACCCATCCGCAGTCACTGCAGGAGAGAGGCGGCACTCAGCTTGGCTTGGAAGCCCTCTATCCCATCCGTCAGCATCAACCCAATGGCAGCAGGTTTGGTTTGCGGGGCAGGAGGTGGGTTTGGGTAGATGAGGCTATATTTTCTACCCAATTCTTAAGATGATTAATGAAAGAAAGAAAAAAGAACCTTTGGGCATCACTCAATGTTATCACAAAAGATCTGACCATTAGAAAACGTGAGCAACAATTTCATTGCAAGAGCATGCACTGACCCACAAATTGAATTAGTTATTTTAATAATTTACTTACAGGTTGCTCTGTGGTAGATAAAGACTAACAGAAGGTTCTGGGATATACTTTTTAGGACTCTATTATCTGGGTCTCAGGTCTCAGTTCCTTATCAGAAAATGGCAGAGTGTTGGATCAGGTTATTTGTGGTTCTGAGGAAAATTAGTCTATTAAAAACCAGACAGCACTGTAAAAATAGTATGGAAGTGACAAATACAAAGTGAAAAGACACAAACTATTATCAGCTAATATGCTGTGTAGCTTGTAAACATTCACTTAAAAAAAAAAGGCAATAGTAGATCTTTGTGGATTTAAACCCAGGCAATAGTCAACATACCAAAAAATAGAAACTATCAGTCCATTAAACTAGTAAAAACAGGACTCACAACAGAAAAGGTATGATTTTCACTGGCTTCCTCGTTGCTAAATTTTAAAGCCAGTTTACCTTACTTGAAGGTAAAAATGTATAAACAGCTGTCATTATAACTGGATCAGCACCAGGTAATATGTCTAATATTTCCCACAACTACAGGTAATTTCAAACAACTAAGAGTATTAATATAATACTGTTTATTAGTGGTAAGTAATTTACCATGACTGCTTTAAAACAACAGTAATTCTTAATCCAACGGTCCAGATTATCAAATCAATTAAGGATGGTTCATTTATAAAACTGAAATATAACACGAGATTCACCTAACAAATAGAACCATATCTAACAAATCTGCCCTACAACTTAGCATATCTCTCAGCCCCCCCCCCCCCATCTGCCTCTGCTGTTGGGAAGATATAGCTATCAGCATACTTTAATGCAAGTAAGAGTAAATGACCTATACAAAATTTATCCTAGTTGGACCACAGAGAGGCGATGTAAGCTTTCTTGTTTAATGCCAAACCAAAGAAAGCAAGCTAAACACACACAGAGAAGTAAACTCATTGATTAAACCTTAATAAAGGAAACAATTACATTTAGGAGCATGGCTAATTACAAATATCATTAGCATGACTTTTTTTTTAACCTCCATGATCAAATCAAGTAAATCTCTTGCTATGAGAGTATTTTGTGTGTAGTTAAGAGATTACACAATAAACACAACGGATAATATGGACCTTGAACCGTTGTGTCTCATTGTTAAGTTGTATCCTGAACCAAATTGAAATACAAGCTATTGGCTCAAAGTTCCATTAGAGGGAAGAATAAGACTCCCTATTATGAAGCTGAGCTGGAGATGACAGGGGCAGGAATGTGGCACTGCAGTAAATGAGACAGCCAGACAAAACAAAGCAGGAGAAGCAAGGGACAAGCACCATGCTATCACTGTTTAGACCCTCACAGTGGCTTACTTATGTATTCTGCAAGGCAACTGCGGAGAGAAGAATGTGCCTCTGATTTCCTGACAGAAAAGGAAATGATTCTTTACCTACCAATAGTAAGGGATTTCCTGAACTGTTTCCCTACCACCAGTGGCTTGCTTGTAAAAGTAAATATATTTTTAAAGTCTCATTTGTTTATTGAGGAAAATGAAGGTGTGTCAATATTTCTTCCCTTTCCCCCCTCTTCTCTCTGCTATTTGGAAGGAGAGAAAGGTGGTGCATAGAGATTCTTGTACCTTTTACAATCCCAATACAAATGGCTGGCAGCCAGTTTCTTCTCCTTCAACACTACTTCATTATATCCTCTTAGTCTAGAGAGTCCAGGCTACAATGTAGGAAGATGAAAAAGTACAAGATGGTTGATTGAACTGTGGAGTGGTATGATGTCTGGAAAATGACAAGAACCTCCCATTTTCAAAAAACTTAAATCTATACCAGCTGACTCTGCGTTTTCTAGGGTTAATTCTGTTCAACTAGGCCACAACTAGAATATATTGTACTTTTTCCTCATGGGTAACATGATAATTTTACACAATAGGCTGTCCTACAATAGGTTGTAAGGCTTATGCATTTTGTCGTTACCTTCAAAAATAAATCCCTACTTTTAGCGAGTCAGTATGAAGTCCAGAATACTACTTGTTTAGTCTTCTGAATTCAGGTATGTAGCTACCACTATTTTTAAACTTTTAAATAAGTGCTATGTTCTTGACCTACAAAAGAATGTCTGCTGACAATTTCTTGAAGGATGCTCTATAATAAATAAGGTATAATCAGGAATATACACTACCCTTCATTATTGAGCTCTGAGTCCTTGCATCAGGAAGTGAGACTTGGAAAGAGAACTGCATAGGAAATTTCCAAACTGTTAGATTCTCCACTTTGGTTTTATGATTTCAAAATAAGTTCAACACTTAGAATCTAACACAATTTAAAAGGACAGGAGAACACGTTTGGGGCAAAGATGACTTTTCCATATGAGCCAGCTATTTTAGAAAAAAATACCAGAACACATTTGCAGTCAGAATCTGATTTTTAAATTAACTTTAAGGATTGACATACAGTTTCCTTCATAAAATTGAATACATTAAGATACATCAGAGCAAGGGTTGCCTGGAATCCTGGAGGAAGAATATAATAATCACACTCCAACTATCTTACTGTAATTGCAGAAATTTGGAATCATAAACCACACCATAACTTGATTATTAGGTGAATTTTATTGACACCTTTACTGGCTTTATAAGAAAGTCTCTGAGGATTAGAATGTATTGAAATACAAGCTATTGGTTCAAAATTCCATTAGATAAAGGCTGTAACTCCTATACTACAATCCTGAGCAGCAGGATCCTTGCCTTCAGAAATGAGACTTTGAAAAGCACACCTTTTTAAAAAGACGGCTTTTCTTCCACAACTCTATGAATTACAGTCTGAAAATTCAGAAAATAAAAGGTACTCAACTCACTCACTCACAGCCACTAAATCAATTCTGACTTATGGAGACCCTATATATAGAAGTGCCCCTGTGGGTTTTGAGACTGCCAACTCTTGTAACAGCCTCATCTTTCTCCCATGGAATCACTGGTGGTTTCAGACTGCTAACCTTTCAGTTACCAAGCAGTGAACACATCCCCCGCTACCACAGTTAAAACACTGCAACCCCATCCTATGTACATGTTGTTAATCTGAATTAGGAATACAATCATTCTGTCTGTGAATTTGATATTCAAGAAACTCCTTCCTAGGGTTTGGGCCTTTGTCCTGACTGACAACCTTCCCAGGTAGAGGGGTGCTGCACTGCCTACAGGAGCTAGACCAGAAGGACAGAACGTGAGGGGCAACAACAGTAGTATAATGCAACATGTGACAGCACCAAACCTATCTCCCCATATCCTCTTCCAGGAAGACAACTCTTTCCTATCACTTATAGCCAAACAAGCCAACAGAAGTAGCTACTAGGTATGCCTTCTGAGTACTCCTTCCATCTTGCTCTGGTAAGCAGACCACACTCATCCCCTACTCAGAAAAACTTCTCAGAAATTTTAAAAATTGGGAGATGAGAGACGTCCCTTTCCTTTTGCGGTTAAAGAAGAGCTATAAGGATGTGGGCTAAGAGCTGCCTCGCCTTCCCCCTGCTTTAAAGCAGGGGAGCAGAAAATTTTTTCTTTTAATGACAATGTACATAGAATGATAGAATGAAGAGATGAGTCCTGATAATAGTTAAATCTTGCATTTTACATAGTGCTGACACTAGTTATACTCATAGCCATCTCAGATCATTAAACATTGTCATTTACCCCTAAAGCAGTGGTTCTTAACCTTCCTAATGCCGCAACCCTTTAATACAGTTCCTCGTGTTGTGGTGACCCCCCCCCCAACCATTTTATTATTTTCACTGCTACTTCGTAACTATAATTTTGCTATTGTTATGAATCGGGCGACCACAGCGAAAAGGTCGTTCGACCCCCAAAGGGGTCACGACCCACAGGTTGAGAACCGCTGCCCTACAGCAAACTCTTAAGACATGGATCTGTTTAAAATAATCCTTTTCTAATATCTTATCCTTTGATGACTGACCCAACATTATAACGTGGGCGCAAATTTTTTTGGTCAAGAACCCAAGCCTGCTGGTATGCAAGTTTTAGACTTAGCAAAATATTAAAGTATCACTGAATTAATAATAAGCAACTTACAAATAAGTCCGTGACAGTCATTTCAAAGGTCCAAAAGAAAAGGGCAGCTCTATTGAGGCGCGTTGCTCTTGCTTTTCAGATTCTTAGGATAGAAACCATCTACCACGAACTTTCAAAGTACTAGGGTGGTTTTGGTTTTGTTTGGAGGGACATTTTCACTCGGAAATCATTAAGAGTCCCAATATAGCAAGAACTAGAAAGTTCTGAAAAATTATGATCACTTCAGGGAGCTTAATTTCACTTGACATGAACAAAAACAAATCATTTTACTTGCTCAGAAGTTATTAAATATCCTATGATGAGAATATAATGGTTCTGAGCAAAACCTGTGAATCAGTCATCCTCTATTAAAAGCATAACTGCTTGCTTCTGCTAGCCTTGTTATTAAGCAATTGCCATTTTTGGAGCCTGTCTTGTCATTCTTTTTTTATAGCCGTCAGGATGAAAGTCTAATGTGTTATAATGCAGACCATATCCTGACGTCGGCAGTCTGACAGCTGAATATGGCCTGACACAATGTTCATCAATTATTAACATTGGGAGAAACCATTATTAATAAGACACCAATAAATTAACTGAACAAATGAAATAATGAGCAGTGAGGGCTCTTTGATTTGCCATTTTCATGGGAAGGAGTGTTACTGTGGTTTTCCACACTGGAAGAGTGCTGCACAGAGGTTAGTAGACTTGCCCTGGGTCAGACAGAGGAAGTGCTTAGAGTGCTAGGTGGGCTTAGAGTCCTGCCTGCTTCTCTCTGACTCCAGAGTCCTCCAGCGGCACAAAGCTACCTTCCAACAAGGACTCCCCTCTGACCACAGTTACATTTCATGGAACTGTTCTTTTTAGACTTAGCAAAATATTATAAATTGCTCTTCTTGGTATTCCTGTTGAGAAAGTTAAGGGGAGGATGCAAAGCGGGCATGGGAGAGTTAATGGGGACCGCCCACAAAAGCTCTACTTTTAGAAATGCTATTATATATAGATCAGCCTACTTTAGGAGCACTCAATTTTGGTTTCATTAAGTATGTATATACTTCAGAGCCAGAACTATATTTAAGAAACCCATTGTATATTTCTTTTCAGCATCTGGTTACAAGAATATTTTAAAGAAAGGAAGCCCTTTGTTTCATTAATATGTATGCCCCCTTTTCTCAACGTCCCTCTGCCTGACCAGCTAAATTATTCATAAATTGGGAAAGAGCAGGTCTGAGAAACCTTGTTTAGGCAAATCTTAAAATATAATCCAAACAAACCATTTCATTATAACCACTTCTAAATACATGAGGATAAGACACACTATGGTTGGTTTGTTTCAGTAGCAACTACTCGCTGCTTGCTACAGGAGGGGCCCTGGTGTGCAGTGGGGTATAAGCAGGGGTCACTAACCAAGAGGTCACCAGTTTAAGCTTGCAGGCTGTTTATCAGGAGAAAGATGCAGCAGTATGCCACTCCCATAAAGATTTACAGCCTCGGAAAGAAACTCTACTCTGTCCTACAGGGTTGCAAAGGCAGTGGTGGTGATCACTTGTTGCAGAATCAGTTTTGGATGTATGGGAAGGATTTACTAATGTAAGCCTGGCTATGGAATAGAGGAAGGGAGGTGGGGGAGCTGTTTTATACAATACATGGCCACTGAGCTTGATACCAGAATGTCCTATTCCAAAATTCCAAAATATTTACACAGTTAACAAATGGCCGAGACCACAAGGCCTGCTTTTGATGTAAAGTAACATGTGTATCCTTAAGTTTTATGAAATTCCTAATATATCAAATGTTATACTTCAGTGCTCTAAATACTTTTCTGAATACAAGCACATAGACCTTCTTACCTTGCCTTCCACCACCACCATGCTCGGACCCTGCCCACCCGTCCTCTTTGCACTAAAACAGGAACCATATGACCAAAAAACCAAAACAACAGGCGATCCAGGCAGAAGAAAATTCTACTTCTTATCATTTAAGACAAAGAAAAGGCTGCTGTGCAGGTGCTGCATTACACCAATCCAGGGAGGCCGTGCCCTTTGGCAGAACATTTGAGGAAAATGTGTAAACTGTTAGTTATAATGATTCCCAGGTCTGTCTTGTCCAACCAGGGGTGCCCACCTGGCAAGAGTTCAAAAGATGAGACATTCTGGAGACAGAAGTCAGGCTGGTTGACAAAGGCTTTTTGTTTTAGAAGATATGTACCAAGCTCACAACTAAAAAGAATGGCGAAGACGGGGCACTGCCCAGTAAAATCAGTTTTGCTTGGATTACATGCCACAAAATCTGCAGTCTTCTGGGACACATCAAAGGGGGGTTAACGCGGTCTCTCAACAGGAAAGGAAACGGCCCCAGAGCAGAGAATCTTGCTAGTTTCTTTTTAGAGTGAGCTATAAGAAACTGGCCACTATCTTTTAAGGAGATTGTTTTACATCTGTGGGAATAACTTTTTATATGATAGATATTTTAAAATTACTGAAATGTAACTGATGTGGGAGAAGTTATTTTACATTTCATAAAAGGAAGCAATACTTAAACAGATCTCCCCCCAAAATAACTGATATGAGGGGTGGGGGAGCAGGGAGGGAGGGGAAAATGAGGAGCGGATACCAAGGGCTCAAGTAGAAAGGAAATGTTCTGAGAATGATGATGGCAACAAATGTACAAATGTGCTTGACACAATGGATGGATGTATGGA
>NW_022111358.1:5507985-5529403 GCF_000313985.2 Echinops telfairi
GCCGCCGCGAGGGGGGTTTAGGGGGGTGTCACTATGAGTCAGCATTGACCCAATGGCAGTGAGTTTTAAAGTTTTTGAACCCTAAACAAAAGATGAGGCTTTCCACCCCCATAAAGATTTATAGTCTCAAAATAAATAAATATTTATACTCAGAAACGCAGGGGTTCACTATGTATTAGAATCAACAGGATGGTAGTGAGTTTTGGATGAGCCACAAGAGAACACTGGCAACAATTGTAACTGAAAAATTGTCAATTAAAAAAACTGTCAAGGGGGAGAAAACAGAATCATAAAAAATACTCAGGAAACAAATGTACAAATGTGCTTGACACAATGAATGTATGTATGGATTATGATAAGAGTTATAATAAGCTCCCAATAAAATGATTAAACAAAAATACTCCTGAGCCATACAGTTAAAAAAAATAATAAACTGGACTTCATAAAAAAAACAGGAACTTCTCCTAAGGAAATAAAAAGACAAACTAATGACTGGGAAAACAAATTTGCAAAAATCATACATTTGATAAAAGATTTGCATGTAGAAGAAAAAGCTATCAAACCTCAATAAAAAGAAAACCATTCTTTTTTAAGAAGGCAGGTTTGAACAGGACGCCTCACCAATCAAAAGATAGGAATGATAAATAAGTACACGAGCAGATGCCCAAAGTCAATAATCATGAGCAAAATGATAATTAAAACCACAGTAAGATAGCACTATATGCTGATTCAGATGTCTGAAATTTAAAAACTGATCATATTATCAATGAGACAGAAGAACTAGAATGTACACGCTGTTTGGGGGGTTGGAAAACCACTTTGGAAAAGTGTGATTTCTTTCAGTTATGCATGTACCTTTCATATTATCTCTACTGAAATTTACTGAAAAGAAATGAAAACCTATATACGGCAAATGTCCATAGTACTCTTATTTGTAACGAGTAACATTCCACATGTGAAATTGCAAATAAGAAAAAAACTTATATCCAGTGAGTCAAATCCAGCTCAGAGTAACTTTATAGGTCAGAGTAGAACTGCCCCTGTAGATTTCCTACGTTTTTAAGGGAGTAGAAAGCCTACGTCTTTTTCCCACAGGGCAGCTGGTAGTTTTGAATTGCATACTTTGTGGTTAGCAGCCAAAGATGTAACAACTATTTTACCAAGGATCCTGTCCATCCATGGGTTAATGGTAAAAAAAAAATTACGACCGATCCTGTAATAGCACACTTGTTAGTTGGTGTTGAGTCTGCAAAGACTTATGGCAGCAACAGAAACAACTGTGCCCAGTCCCGTGCCAACCTTCGTAATCACTGATAGGCTTACGTCCATTTGTGCAGCCACTGTGTATTTTGCGTGCCTGGCAACCCAGGAGGCTCATCTTCCAGGACCCTGTCCGACAATATTCTATCAGGATCCAGAGAGTTTTCATTGGCTAATTTCCAGAAGAAAATTGCCAGGCCTTTCTTCCTAGTCAGCTATAGACTGAATGAGCCACAGAAATTTGACCACTACGGATGGCGCTGCTGGCATTCAAATGCCAGTGATATACTTTCCAGTATATCATAGCAACATGCAAGCCATCATAGTATGACAGACAGATCAGTGATGAGACACTACTTAGCAATAAAAAGGAACAAACTATTGATTCAAGCAACAACATGCACATTTCTCAATATACTTATGCTGCAGGAGAGAAGTCAGATGAAAAAGAGTTAATTTTATATAATTCTATTATATATAAATTTCTAGAAAATACAAACTAATCTAAAGTAATGAAAGAAGCCTGGAAATCGGAATGGAGGCATAGAAGGGAAAATGCACAAAAGGATTGATTTTTTTAAATAAGTATGTTCAGTAGCTTTACTGCGATGACTGCTTCGCGAGGGGAAAACCGCACACACAAGAGCTTCAAAAGGTTTATAGATAATGGAACTGAAAGAAAATGGATTTTTCCATGCACTTTTTGAAGTCCCCTGTGTGCACAAACATATCAAATATTACACTTTAAGTGCAGTTTGTTGTATTCACTTCTATTTAATAAAGTTGTCTAAATAACCTGTTTCCTTAATCACGATTGGCGTTTGCACTCCTACGCTGAGGGCTATGCGTGTACTGTGAGAAGACCTGGATGACAACTTATGACATTATATCCTTCCTGGAGGGCTGAAAACCTGGATTCTGGTGGATGTGGGGAGGAGCAACAAAACCGATGGGGATTACAAAACTCATTTTAAAAACGATTTAACTATGAAAAAGTTCCAAAACTGACTGGAGTAATTTTACATTTCTTCTTGATATGATTGAACTACTGAGTTGTAGGATATGTGGATTATGTACCAATAAAATGTTGTTGTTTTAAAAAAAACCAAATAAACCCTGGATTCTGAATATGTAAGAAAGGTGATACAAGTATAAGATCGGAGTTTAAATAATTCATTTGAATTTAAAGTACCAGTATGAACTCTTGACGTTATTTTATCTTTAAAAGATTCTCTAGTGAGAAAGGCTAGAAACAATGGCCAAACAAAAAGCATTCAGAACCTGTAGTCTTCGGGGGTCTTTAGGGAAATGACTTTTTCTAGATCTGAAGTAGGAGATATACAGGATGGGCCCACACATTGTATTATATCTGGACTACTTGGTTACTAGTATTATGTTGAAAAGACTCAGGGGCACACGCTGGCCAAAGAGAATATAATTTACAAATTCATTTCAATGAAGTGAAAATGCCAACTATGTTTCAATTTGTAAATGGATAAGATTAGTGAGCCATTGTTAGAATATACTAGTGAACCGATTCATTATTCTGAAAAAGGCATGTAAAAGAAATCATATACTTGTCCTGCCCTTTCTATACAAACTGTACCTACCACCAAGAAATTAAAGACCAACTTTTCTTTTAAAGAAAAGACCAAGACCTTATGGTTAGCAGTTCAAGACCCACACAACCATGTCACCAGGGCTCCTTCATTAGCCATTAAAGAAATAAAAAAGCAAAACCATGATGAGATACTACTTCATATATACTACTCTGTATAATAGAACGGCTATATTATAAAGTTCTGGTGATAACAAGTGTTGTCAAGGATGTAGAGAAACAGGAACCCTCAGACACTGCTATTGCTAAGTTAAAATAGTTGGCAACTTTATAAAATAATCAGGCTAAATTGTACATTTAATTTTGAGTAAAAGGTTACTTACTCAAAGTTAAATATACACTGACCAGACATTTAAATAAATAAATAAACAACTCATTGCCATCAAGTCATGTGGACTCATACTGACCCTACAGGGCAGGGTAGAACTGCCCCTGTGAGTTTTCTAGGCTGTAACTCTTTATAAGAGTAGAAAGCCCTATCATTCTACAGAGCAGCTGGTGGTTTCGAACTGTGGACCTTGCGGATAGCAGCCCAGTACGTAATCATGACACCAACTGGGACTCTTGAGAGAAGATATGGTATCTGTGGCTAAATTACCATGTAACCCAGCAATTCTACTCCTAAGCATAAAGGGCCATACGTGGCCATAGAAACTTGTACATGGAGCCAAATATCCATGGCAATGTGCTTCTGGTTACCATTTAACAGCAGTTAGCCCATTCTCCCTCAGAAACAAAAGTATCACCACCTTCCCTCATCCCCCGCTCCCTGCAGCAGTGCATTAATAGAAATGAAAATTTAAAAAAATCATTTTATTGGGGGGCTCGTACAACTCTTATCACAATCCATACATATACCCATGTGTCAAGCACTTTTGTACATTTGTTGCCATCATCATTTTCAACACATTTTCTTTCTACTTGAGCCCTTGGTATCAGCTCGTTTTCCCCCTCCCTACCTCCCAAACCCTTATTTATTTTTTCACGTTTTACACTGACCGAGGTCTTCCTTCACCCGCTTTTTTGTTTTCTGTCTCCCTGGGAAGGGGTTATAGGTAGATCACTGTGATCCGTTCCCCATATGTCCCCCCCACCTTCTCCTTACCTTCCTAGTATCGCTACTCTCAATATTGGGCTTAAGAAGTTTATCTGCCCTGGATTTCCTGTGTTTCCAGCTCTTATCTGTACCTGTGTACATGCTCTGGTCTAGCCGGATTTGTAAGGTAGAATTGGGGTCATGATAGGGGGGTTGGAAGCATTCAAGAAAGAAGAAAGTTGTATGTTTCGTCACTGCTATACTGCACCCTGACTAGCTCGTCTTTTCCTTATGACTCTTCTGTAAGGGGATGTCCAATTATCTAAAGATGGGCTTTGGGTCTCCACTCCGCAATCCCACCCCGCCCCCTCATTCATATTGATATGATTTTTTGTTCTGGGTCTTTGATGCCTGATACCTGATCCCATCAAAACCTCATGATCACAGGGGCTGGTGTGCTTCATCCACGTGGACTTTGTTGCTTCTTAGCTAGATGGCCACTTGTTTACCTTCAAGGCTTTAAGACTCCAGATGCTATATCTTTTGATAGCTGGGCACCATCAGCTTTCTTCACCAAATTTGCTAATGCATGCATTTTGTCTTCAGCAATTACGTTGGGAAGGTGAGCATCACAGAATGCCACGTTATTAGAACAAAGTGTTCTTGCATTAAGGGAATACTTGAGTAGAGGCCCAATGTCCATCTGCTACCTTAATGCTTAACATATAAATATATGTACATGCCTGTATTTAGACCTCTATAAATGTCCTTTGCCTCCTAGTTCTTTCCTCTATTTTTTTTCCCCCCTCTTGTCCCACTATCATGTTCGGCTTTCATTTGGGTGTCAGCAGTTCTTCTCAGCTATATTGTTCTTGATCAAGCCCCACCAGACATCCTATGCCCTGTGATCAATTTTAGATCACTTGTTGTTCCCTTGTCCCTGGGTTTGTTGACACCCCCCTTTCCTCTGCCTCCCCCGCTCCCATGTCCTCACAGAACCGTTGGTCCCGTTGTTTTCTCCTCCAGATTGTTTATCCCACCTATCTTACCTAGATAAACATGCAGAGACAATATAAGCACAAAAACAAGACAGAACAAAACAACAAAAACGAAAGCCTATACATTGTTTATTGACCTTTAGGGGTATTTTCAGTGGAGTCTGATGGGGTGCCATGCCCTGGCGCCCAAATCTATTTTTTATATTCCCTGGGGACGTCATTGCTTTGCTCCATAGAAATGGAACCGTTATATGCAATTTCCAGGAATAGTTATTAAGTCAACTAGCAATTTGGGGGGGTAGGGGAAGGGTAACTAGGTGACTGGGAAGACAGATGACAGAAGAAAGCTTTGTAGCCCGTTAAAGATTTTATTTGTTTTAAAAACACTAATTTTTAAAGATTATATACTAAAATACCTCACTGCCATCGACTCAATTTAGACTCATAGAGACCCTACAGGTCAGTGTAGAACTACTGCTTTGGTTTTCCAATAATGTAACTTTTTATGGGAGTAGAAAACCTTGCCTTTCTCCTGGGGAGCTGCTGATCTTGTGGGGAGCAACCCAACATAAAACTACTACCCCACCAGGGCTCTTCTGAAATTCTAGAATCTGGAGTGGCAAATTACTTCTATGGTGACTTAAAACATTATGTTTAGTGGGAGAAAAAAAAAGGACAACTTACGGATAGAGCCTCAGCAGAGATATTTGCTATGAATATCAAGTAAACTCTTTCAATTAATCAATTAATACCTACATCACAAGAAAGCAGCAGACATTTTAAAGGCAAGACAGCACAACTAGGTAAACACTCCAGTACACTGCTCTGATCTTACCAAAAAGCTCAAAGCCACTGAGTCGACTGTAACTCACAGCAACTATCCCGTGGGTTTCCAAAACTGTAGCTTTTTACAGGTATAAAAAAGTCTTTTCGCCCGAGGAATGGCTATTACTTTCATATTGCTGACCTTGCGATTAGCAGCCCAACTCATAATTACTGCGCCATCAGGGTGCCTGAGTCCAGAATGTTCTAAAACACGCTCTAAATATTCTTCTAGAATGAACTTGAGAAACAAAAATATATGCTTTTCCTTCGTTTGTAAGTCTGTTGGCTGCTGTTGAGTGAGATCACGGTGGACAAACCACTGCTGGGCCCTGTTCATGTATGTACACACTGTTGCGTCTGCCGGCCAATCCAACTCATTGAGGGTTTCTCAGGCCTTCTACTTTAAATTTAGCTACTTATTGTGTGTGAATGATGTTTTGAAAAATACCTTATAGAGAAATGAAAGTACTAGATGATATCAAGGAGTCCATATAGAAAAAGAATGTTTGGAAACGGATTATGGTAGCAATTGTACAATTTTACTTGATGTGATTGAAATATTGAATGATTTATGTATTAAATTCCAATTAATAATAATAATAATAAAACACACCAGAAACCACCTTTTGTGGACAGGTGTAAACTTTACTCTGTGAATGTCAGTCAGAAAATATTTGCTAACAGAATAAAGGGGGGGGGGCACGCAAAAAAATATGTAATTATTCTTACATAATCAAGAGAAATTTAAAATCTTGGCAAGTTAAAAAGGCAATTTTCCCAGCCATGCTTTCTTTCTGCTCAGTCATATACTGAATTTTAATGCACTGAAATTGATTTGTGCAGCACTCACAATATTTAAAAACACACAAAATGCAATGATACAGGACTTCTAGCCCTGTTGACAAATTCAGTCAGACAATTCAGAGGCCTTTACCGTCATCACTAAATCATCTAGACAGTTCAGAGGCCGAGTCTGTTCTATTCCTGGGTCTATCTCTCACTGACTATCAGACTCTGGGTAAGACACTTAATGAGGGCGCTTCAAAAGTTCATGGGAAAATTCCATTACCTTTCATTTCCAATTTTTCTATGAGCGTAAGCCTTCCTTTACCCTCAAAAGCCAATAAACAGGCTATCAAGTAAATGTGAGTTGCAAAATTTACTAACTACCGTCTATGGATTAAAACTTCTCACATACACATTTAATCCTATGACAGCCAGCTAAGGTAGGCGCTTTCACCTTTACCTCACAAATGAGAAGGAGTCCTGGTGGTGTAGGCTGGGCTACTAACCACGAGGTCAACAGTCAGAAAGCACCAGCCACCACCCAACTGCTACTCTTGTAAAAATTAGTCTCGAAAATCCACAGGAGCAGTTCTAGTCTGTTTTATTAGGTTGGTGTGAGCCAAAATTCACTTGATAGCAGTGAGTTTTTTGTGTGCGTGTTTTATTTTTAATTGATGGCTATTTGGATTGTTACTAGTTACAAATAAAATTGCTATAGACATCTATGTGTAAGTCTGCATGTACATAGGTTTTTCATTTCTTTTCAGTAAATATCCAGGACTAGAGCTAATATGGTAGGTGTACATAACTTTTTAAAAAACTACCACTTTTTAAAATTTCATTTTATTGGGGGCTCGTACAACTCTTATCACAATCTATACATACATCCATTGTGTCAAGCACATTTGTTGCCATCCTCATTCTCGAAACATTTTCTTTCTACTTGAGTCCTTGGTATCAACTCATTTTTCTCCCTCCCCCCCATACTCTCTCCCTCATAATTTATAAATTCTTATCCCTTGATAATTTATAAATTATTATTATTTTGTCATGACTTACACTGTCCGACATCTCGTCACCCACTTTTCTGTTGTCCGTCCCCCAGGGAGGGGGTTATATGTAGATCCTTGCAATCAGTTCCCCTGTTCTATCCCACCTTCCCTCCAGCCTCGTGGTATTGCCACTCTCAGCACTGGTCCTGAAGGGTTCATCTGTCCTGCATTCCCTGTGTTTCCAGTTCCTATCTGTACCAGTATACATCCTCTGGTCTAGCTGGATTTGTAAGTTAGAATTGGGGTCATGATAGTGGGGGGAGGAAGCATTAAAGAACTAGAGGAAAGTTGTATGTTTCATCGTTGCTACACTGCACCCTGATTGGCTCATCTCCTCCCCACAACCCTTCTGTAAGGGGATGTCCAGTTGCCTACAACTGGGCTTTGGGTCTCCACTCCACACTCCCCCTCGTTCACAATGATAGGATTTTTTGTTCTTTGATGCCTGATACCTGATCCCTACAGCACCTTGTGATCACACAGGCTGGTGTGCTTCGTTGCTTCTGAGCTAGTTTGTTGCTTGTTTATCTTCAAGCCTGTAAGACCCCAGATATTATATCTTTTGATAGCCGGGCATCATCAGCTTTCTTCACATTTGCTGATGCACCCATTTTGTCTTCAGTGATCGTGTAGTAAAGGTGAGCATCACGGAATGCCAGTTTAATAGAACAAAATGTTCTTGCATTGAGGGAGTACTTGAGTGGAGGGCCAATGTCCATCTGCTACCTTAATACTAAACCTATAAATATATACACATAGATCTATTTTCCCATCAGCATATATAAGTTTATTTACATATGTACACTTCTGTATTTAGATCTCTATAAATGCCCTTTGCCTCCTAGTTCTTTCCTCTATTTCCTTTTACTTTCCTCTTGTCCCACTATCACGCCCAGCCTTCATTTGGGTTTCAGTAATTCCTCTCGGTTACATTGCCTTTGATCAATCCCTAATAGGTCTCCTACACCCTCCTTGCCACTGATTTTGAATCACTTGTTATTCACTTGTCTCCCATGTCCCCTGGAACCACTGGTCCAGCTGTTTTCTCCTCCAGATTGTTTATCGCACCTATCTTATCTAGATAGATAATAATATGCACAAAGACAGTAAAACAAAGCAACAATAACAAAATCAATGACAAAAAAGAGAAAAGCCTATAAATAGTCCAAGGTCTGTTTGTTGACCAGAGTACCACACTGTTTTTCAAAGTGGTTTTCCATCCCTCTCCGCTCCCCTCCACCAATAGTCTGTGTGTTTTAGTTCCTCCATATCCTCACTGAGAGTTAACATGGTCAATTGTTGCTTTGTTTTAATGCTAGACATCTTAATCAGCATATAGTGCTATTTTACTGTGGCTTTAATTTGCATTTTTCTCTTTCTATCCTGTCCTACAGAGTTGCTATGAGTCAGAACTGACCTGATGATAGGCAGTCTGGTTTTGCTTTCACAGATAAGAAAACCTTTCTAAAAGGGAGGGCAGGAAGGTTCTCAGAGTCACGCAACTACCAAGTGCAAGTCTTAGATGAGAAGCCAGGTTACTGCCTCTGTGCCCAGTCCTAAACATGCTACACTTAGCCTTATTCTTCTAAACCTTAGTCTTCTCAAATACTCATCATTTAAGGAATGAACCATATGGTCCTAACCAGCTATATCTATGATTTTTTTCTTTCCACATTTGTTATATGTGGCTGGCACATGCTATGATTAGCTGTAGTTCCAGAGAAAGCCTGGAGACCACTCAACAGCTCTTAAACTTTCCCTTTGTGGCTACTGATCTATTTTCTTCATATCTGTATTTTATTTATGGTCACACAAGCATTTTCATGGTTATTTGATAATATGAAAACCCCGCCTCTTATGAGAAAGGTGAAACAATTGTACAATCTGCAGAATGGTCAGTGAGATCTATTAACAATAACTGTGTTCATGACTTAATGGACATTTTGTTTAAAACTTAAAATGCGCCTTTACCTCTCGTGATTAAGAGTGAACATGAGTAAAAAAAGAGGAGCTGATACCAAGGACTCAAGTAGAAAGTAAATGTTTAGAAAATGATACCAACATATGTACAAATATGCTTGACACAATTGATTGTTATAAGAGCTGTAAGAGCCCCCAATAAAATGATCTTTGGGGGGGAAAAAAGAGTTAATGAGTTAAAGGCAACAAAGGTAAATACAATTACATATGCAATCCTGCAATAACATTCATAGCAACAATCTATTAATTGGACACATAGATAGTCCAGTTTCGGGGTAATAGGGCATATGGAGCTGCAAACCAGGCTTGGCAGAGGCTATTTCTACATATGTATTTTGGGTGTAAGTCTTTTTTCAATTGGCAGTTCAGAAATATATGTGCTGCAATACAACCATGAATATACTAGAGCGTTCAGAGCATATGCGAACTTCTCAGATATAATCTTAAGGGAATGAGTTGCTAGGCCTGAGGGCTCAGGACCAGTCTCAGGGTGTACCTGACAATGGGATAACAGTCTTACAATGGTCTACATCTTTACAAGTAATAACTGGGGTCTTCAAAATTTGTGAGCAGCTGTCTAAGGTAACTATTGGTCTCTTCCTGTAGAAAGAAAAGTAAGGAAAATCAAAGACACAAACAATTAGTCCAAAGGATCAAGGGGCCACATGAACCCTGGCCTCCACCACCCAGAGACCAGAATAACTAGACGGTGCCTAGCGACCACCACTGGCCACTCTGAAAGGACCATAATAGAGAATTTTAGATATGGAGAAAATGAAATAAACTCAAAATCATAAAAAAAAAAAAATCAGGATTATTGGTTGGTAGACTGGTGGAACCATCCAAGACTGTGGCCCTTTTAGTCTCCCTAAAATGACTTCAGGCCTAGAACTAAACTCAGCCCATGGCTCAACTTTGAGCCAAAGACGGTCAACAATAACAGCAGGGAGGTATGCATGTACAGAATCAAAAGCGCAGCATTGGCCCAGCGATAAAGCCCAGAAGGTAAGAAAGATGAAGAGAAATGAAAACACAAGGAAAAAGGAGAAGAGATCTATTGGAGAATGCAATCAATGCTACGAAACAAAATATGTATGAAATATTGAATGGACAACCAATTTTCTCTATAAACCTTCACACCTCCCCCACCAAAAACCTCCAAATGCTAAAATCCATGTCACATAAAGTAATGATTAATTACTACCAAACTAGTACCCGATGTGCCTTCTAACAATAACACATATCAGAATCTTTGGTATAGCTTTTTAAAAAATGGGTGTGTCTACCTCCAGAGTGTTGGGCTTAGCAGGAAGGGGCTGGAAAACAGACCTCTAAGGCACACCCCTGCAGGGCTAACAAAGGTTGAAATTCTATATTGTAAATTTCTGTCCTAGCACAGTAACCTTTTCCTTTCAGGTAACTTCCTATCAATAGCACTTAAAATCATATTCTTTTTTATTCCAAAAGCATGTATCTAGTTAAAAGGCAATAAAAATATCCATAGTCAAATTCAAGTGTTAACTAAATTAGAGTGATAAATATGCTAATATAGAAATTCAACAAATATTCATCAATCACCTACGAGTTTCTATTAGCACTGTCACACACAAAGGAGACAGACACCACAAAGGGACAGAGCCTTTCAATCTAGTAACTGAAGTAAACAAGTGAGATGAGATTCATAAATCAAGCCTCTTCACTGGTGCCACGCAATTCTGAAAACAAATGGAAGGCCGGACACAGGGCGATGTTCTACATGTACAAGGAGGCCTAGGTCCAGGAATGACAGACAGGATAAGTAGATTTCAGAGAACAATGGAAGGGTGTTCTTTTCCTTGGCTTATTTCTAAACCATGACTATTATAACCCAAAAGAAAAAAAGTCTCCACATACACTATTTTCATGGCCCACCAAAAACATTTTAGAAAGGGCCACAATAGAAACCTTAATACTAAACTAAACAATACAGCCCATTTTAATGGCTAAAACTCCCCTCCCTAAATGACAATTTAGATCTAGCTTTTAGGGCAAATGAGAAAATTCTAAGATGTGCACCTGCATATGTTATGTTACTTAGTCATTACAAACATGTTATTTTCTCAATGTTTACATTTCAAAGCCTTTACATTCAAAAGCACTCTACCCAATTCAAAAATTGACAGCCTTTAGTGAAGACAAATAAACCTTTTTGACCATCAACTTTAGAGGTCAACATTAAATTCAGCTTTTCAATTTCAGCTCACAATGCAGGTTGATCCAGTAATAAGAGGAGCTACAGGAAACGGGATTGTGCTGCCCTTTTAACCCCACCTACCCTTTTCCCCATCTCCTCTTCACAAGGGCAGAGAGGGATATTGTTGCAGATGAAAGGGAAGTGATAAAAACTGGATGATGGTACTGTGTTAGCAGAAACTCATAATTAAGCATCTAGGACTTAGGAAAATTCACTTTGCCAAATATTTTCTTGCAATTCAGGTAACTCAAATGCATTTTACATGCTACACAGGCAGGTTTTAGTTTCTTTTCTTTTTAATAGTGAATAACGTTGATGGCAAGGGATGAGTGGAATCAAATATGTATGAAATCAATGTAAAACTATGGTCTCCTGTGTAAACCTTTGTCTAAGAATGTTTTGCTTTTTAAATTAGGGGAAGAAGTCAGCCTTACTTAACATGTTGCAGATGCAAATTTTGGGGATCGCCAAGGGGTAAGGATAGAAGCATTACCTAACTCTCAGAGCTGAGAAGTAGAAACGCACCCCCAACATATGCTCCTGACGGGTGATTTGCTTAGGGACACGGAATTTGCTTGGAGATGTCAATATCAAATGCAAACCTGATCATAGGTAACTTCCAAATCAACATACGATCTGATTACCTTTGCTCCCCCAGTAAGTATACCCATCACTGATCCAAGCGAAGGACAAAAAACCCCAGAAGCATCAGCTAAAGCTCAAAGGTAAGCTTTCTTCAATTGTGCTCTGCGACAGGAAAGACTTTCCTCAATGTTTCCTTTTTTGCTGTTGTGTCATTTTTGTTTTGGGGAGGAGGTGTGAACATGATTCATTTAACTTTGTATCTCAAGAAAGTATGACCACTAAAAAAAAAAAAAAAGTATGACCACTATCACTTATTTAAAAGCCCAGGTCTCAGGACAGGGCGGGACTGAGGGCGGGCAGAGGCAAGAATGAATGAATGAATGAATGAATGAATGAATGAATGAATGAATGAATGAATGAAGCCCAGGTCTAAAAGCGAAACTGATTACCTCAAGAAGCCAAGCTCCATGAATAAAAAGCGTTCAACTAAAAATGCTAGATGGTGCCCACTTACCACCATCAACTGCAAAGACAGGGACCCCATTTGGTAGAGAGAAAACTGTGGAACAAAACCTAAAACCGTACATATGGTTATATATGTACAGACCAGACTCACTGATTAGAGACTGGGAGAGCCCCTGAAACTAAAGGCCTTAGTCACCCTCCAGTGCTGGAAATGAACTCACCCATACTGTTCAATTTTCAGTTAAACAATAGACAGGTCTATATGGGGTACAATAACACTGATACCTTAGGCAGGGTCCTCAAACTTTTTAAACAAGGGACCAGTTCACTGTCCCTCAGACCCGCTGGAGGGCCGGACCAAAGTTTAAAAAAAAAACTATGAACAAATTCCTATGCACACTGCACATATCTTATTTTGAAGTAAAAAAACAAAGGGGGCAAAAACACCTGGCGGGCGGGACAAATGTCCTCGGCCTTAGAGTAACCAACCATATGAGAACGAAAGGGCAATGACAAAGCATAAAAGGGTTAGAAAAGGAGGAGCAGTAGAAATAGGAAACACAGGGAGGAAGTAAGGTTACATTGTGAGGATTGCAATCAATGACTTGAAATATATATGATTTGTTAAATGGAAAACTGATTTGATCTGTCTTATAAACCTTCACCAGTTGAGAGAGAACGAGAGAAGGGTAGAGAGGATGCTCCACACCAAATACTGAGCTGAATGATTTCTGAGTCTCACACTGTTATTTTATATGCACCATCTCATTTAATCTCCAGTAAGTCTGCAAATGAATGCAAAATAAAATGAAAAGTGGGTGTGGCTGGTGATCTGGGCACCAGCTGTAAGAACAATGCAGTAGTCCTGGCATAAGGAGGTAATAAAGCAAACGCAAACCCAGTCTCCAGTCAATTCTGACTCACAGTGACCCCTATGTAGGGCTTCCAACACTATCAATCTTTATGAGAGCAGGTAGCCTCGTCTTTTTCTTGCAAGGAGGTGATGGCAAGTAATAAAATTTCCGAGTACCACAGCTGAAATGTCACTCCGAAAAGTCCGCTACAGTTTCCTACACTAGGGAACCCCATTCAATTTTGTTTCCAGATTACGCAGGTTTTACTTATTCTATGAATTTGTTTTGAAAGAGTACCAACCTATAAATTAGCACATAACCCAACTAAAAGACCAGAAATGTAAACATTATTATTAAAAATGGCAACAGTCTATTTTACATGATAATCAAAGGGGAATTTTACAGTCATTTTGTTTGGATGCTTGAGGGGAAAAAGGCATGTTATTTCATGAACTTTTCTAATAATTATACTTTCATTTCCTTCTACCATTCAGCTGCTGTACCCTAAATAATCACATGATTTCTGGGATAAAATATTTATATACGATACTTCCTAGATTGACTCGGACACTACTTTATAATTTCAGCTGACTGAATAGAGATATTAATAAGCTCTGTTAAAGGCCACTTTCTTTGATCATTTTCAGCTTTTAAATAACAAATGTATACTTTAAGGTAGAATGTTTTTATTAAATAAAAAACTTTGTTCCAGCTGTTTACCCTCAAACCTATTACCATTCCTTCCCTTTCCTTCCCACCCCTGGTGATCAGCAAAGTGTTAACACAGAGGAAGAAAGTACTCGCTTACAAGGGGGAAATGGGTAAAAAGGTATGAAAAGAGAACAAACTACTGGGAGACTTGATAAATTGTTTAATATAAAAATAATTATCTATCTGCTCTATAAACTCCTCTAGTTCACAATATAATTTTCTTTGCTTAAAAAATTCTGTTCCAGCTACAAAATGCCTGAGAAAGAACTGGAATTTTCTGTGAATTGTATTCGAAGAGGACAGCCCCGTAACAGTAATGCAATGCAAGATTTACAATCTAAAATGCGTGCATCATCTCCAGTATGAATTATAACCAGCACTGGCAAGAAGCTGACATTTCCAGCGTTTCTCTTATTCATTTCCTCCACATTAATGCAAGGTCTAACAGTGTCTCTGCAAACTGATCAAGATGCCTAATTTCCTCTCTAAATTAACGTTCTAGATTAACTGATAGTACCAGGTGTCTAATAGAATTAGAAATTATAATTGAAGTATTTTAAGACAGCAAATTCTTAGAAATGACTTTCATCGCCAAGGCAAACAGGAATGATGGGGGAATTTGTACCTGATATAAGAGAAGGGCGACATGAATATAGGTTTTAAAAGGTGGAGGTAGGGGAGAGAGGTACTAACAAAACAAAGCAAAGCACAGAGAAGAGTAAACAATTTAAAAAGAGCTGGCATTACAAACAATATTACATCGGTATAATTTTATTTATACCTCTGACTGAATACAATTCTCAACCGCTCATACTACACTACTACTTCAGAGGCGAAGGAAATCAAGAAAGAACACAAACTATGAATGTGTGAGATGAGTCAACAGCACTTTGGTCTCAAAGCGGTTGGACCAGAGGGCAGGGCTTTGAATAAAATGCAGGCAACAAGGATCACAGCCCTCTCCACCCCACTTCTTTCCTTCCCATTCTGTAAACCAAAGGCCCACTCACGTATTTCAGTCATTTCAGCAACAATCTAAAACACACATGCAGATGCACAGAAACATACCATATATACTTGAGTATAAGCCAGGTTTTCCGGCACATTTTTAATGCAGTTTTGGTGGTATAATTAAGTGCCTCGGCTGATATTCGGGTCAGCTTATACTCAAGTATATATGGTAGGTAAATTTCTTTTTGCCTTCTCAGGCAGCTGACCTGGAGAAAAGCACCTTTCCTGTTAAAAAAAAGGGTACAACTCGTTCACGTTATTTCAGTTCAATAGTAACTCACTTGTAAAATCATCCCATGTCTGAATTACCATTTTCTTAAAAAGCCCAGTGACTCTAAATGAGAACAAAAATTAAAAGAGCTCACAATCCTTTTGAGGCCCAACCACTCGGACCACCCCTGTATCAGCAAAACAGAATTCTCCTCTCCTCTAAACAGCTCACCTCATTTAAGACATATCTGAAAAGCAGAAAATAAAAAGTCTTACTGCTTTCGCCACCTGACAAAGCTTGTTTTTAAAAGATAGTTTGTTGATGTTTTTAAGCGTTAGTTGTGTTCCACTCCATTCTGAAACAGATGGAAAGCTAAGGAGATACATGCAGTAAAAGTAAAGGACCTCAGGAAGGAGAGAAAAAGGAGAAGTAAACTTCTGATGAAGTTGAGTACAGGGGGTTTGAAAATAATTCACACCCAAAAGGTGAAAGAGTGTATATTCCTCAGCTTAAGGAGGCTGCACATTTGCCTACGCTTTACAGCAATCAACAAACAAGAGGGAACAGGAATTTTCACTCAAATGTCCAATTCTGTAAAACGAGATAAGGGAGTCCATCCACTCAATGTCATTTTTGTTGCTGTGGAGCCGGATTCCTGCCTCAAGGCGACTCTGAACAAATGGTGTCTGGCTCTGCTATATCCCTGTGATGGACCGAGATGGACTTGGACCATCATGAACCAAAAGGTCATCATTGGCTCGTTTTTAGAAATAGATCACTGGGATTTCTTCCTAGTTAAGACTGCACAATCCCTGGAGCCCTGTTTAGCATCAAAGTAACACAGCCTGTAGGGATAGATGGGGTAGCACCTGAGGGGCACTGAGCCAGAACTGAGCCTGGGTCTCTCTCATGGATGTCCAGAATACTGCCACTGAACCACTACGTCTTATGTGGGCTCAACAGTTACATCAAAGTACCAAGAGATTCTCTCAGAGATGAACTTGAAGCACACATTTTGTAGCGATGATGTCTATGCAATACTATGACACTGCCATCATACAAGTTATTCTTTCTCAATACTTTACTTATTTATTCTATATGTGCTATGTATTAGTCTAGGTACTTCAGAGAAACAAATCCACAGCAACTCATGTGTAAGAGAGTTTTATGTAAAGAAAGTGTGCATCATGAAAACATCCCAACCCAATGCTGCCCAAGCCCACAAGTCCAACATTAACTCATTAACCCAACACCAGTCCACAAAGTCCTCCACCTCACAAAACAGAGGCAATGATGCCGGGTGCAGGAGGAAAGCTGAGTCAGTGAACAAATAAGCATCTCAGCACTAGCAGGGGTCTCCACACGGCTGCTCCAGCACCCAGGGCTGCATCGGGATAGGTCCATGTGGCTTCTCCTTGGGGGTGTCTTGTAGGAAGTCAATCTTCCAGCTGAAGCAGGGAACTGCTAAGGCAGCTGCACCCTGGTGCGACCATCACAAAGCAAGAGACCCGAGAACTAGAAAGGCGAGGCTCACCACTCATTTATCCCTCTGCCTTTCAATTAGCCCCACATGTGATTATCAGCCAGGTTGGCACAATTAACTAACTCATGCTAGAAGAAACCCCCACAATTGATTTTGAAAGGACTTCAAAAAGTATGTGGGAAAATTCTACTATACTGTAATTCCTTTTTCCCATAAACTTTTTTGAAACCCCCTCACCCTTGCATTTAATTCAGAACTTCTAGAAACTGTTAACACAGACTATTTAGTGGTGAACCTTTTACAAAAGTAGCTGCTAGTTTCACATAAATCACTTTAGAAGAGGTTTCTATTGGAATAAAATTGGAGTCAGCTGTCCAGATCAGTTTAATGCTGAGTGCCTGTTTCCGTGTGCTTAAAAAAAATTGATTTGTCTGCCAGATAATTTAAAATACACAGGCTAATACAGCCAGTGTTGTGATCAATTAAAATTGTACCATAGCTCATTAAATGTTAAGGTCCCACCACGGCTAACAAGTGTGCCATTATTTTAAGTAGCACCAAAAAAGAAAACCAAATACTGCTCATGGATACAATAGTGTGTTAAGAAATGTTCTGATTTGGGAGGTGTTCGAATGAAATATGCATATAGAAAACATGTGAAACAACCTCTTTAAGCACCACGCTGCCCTATCTTCTTTGATCTGTGCCTTCTCTCATTCCAACCTGTGCTCTTCAAGAGGGGTTCTCACCTCCCTTTTCACCCGACGACTTTCCACTTCTCCCCATCTGTGCATCTTCAGTAGGTCTAAGTATACTAGGCAGAATGGCTATGAGTTCATAAAATCAGCTTCTTCACTGGACACCCAGATCCCCTCAGATCTTCTTTTTCTTATTATAGGGCAGATATAAAACTGCTACAAAATAACTATGTCACTCACCACAGAAAGACAGACTTAAAGCAATTTGGAAACAACACACACACAAAATAATAAAGATCATATGGGAAACCACCCCGTTTTTTCATTTTAAAAATAGTGAATCAGAGGCAAAAACTACTCTTGATGTTCCAGACACAAGGCTTGTTTCCAAGAAAATTCTACATATCCCATAATTTTTAAATGTGCTAAGATTTAGAATTAGGATCTAAATCTCCACTTGCCCCAAGGCCCTCTGAAGATTATAAGGCAGGTAATACTTTAATCATACTTTAATCCCTCCTTAAATATGACCAGCCCAGGCAATGTAGCAAACACCAAATAAAATTATTTTTAACTTCAGCATGTTGAATAAGGTTTAACTGCTTCAAAAGCTGTCCCTTTCTTCTCCTGAAAACTACCAGCAAATTAAATTTCAACAGTCCTGGCTAAAAGCTTAACATTTCAAGATTTCTTATAAAGATTTTAAGAACTCAGTTCCACAAGCTTTGTTGTTTTTAGTTGCCACTGGTTCCGACTCATAGTGAGCTATGAACAACAGAACAAATACTGCCTGGTCCTGCACCATGCCAGCCTCACAGCTGTCCCCACGCTGAGCCCCATGTTGCGGTCACTGTGTCAACCCAGCTCCTTAAGGGTCTTTCTTCCTGTCTTGTTCGTGACCCTCTACTTGATCAAAATTGATGTCTTTCCCTCAGATTCATATTAAAAAGTTAAATGATATTGCAATATCACAAAAGAAGTGAAACTTCCATAACTAGCATTTAACTATGTTAATGAAAATTTATCTCTAAGGCAATATAATAAGAGGTTGGCAAAGAAAACGTAAGTCAGGGAGAAACACTGTGAGCAGTGCAAAAGTAAAAGGCAATGGAAGTAAATACTGGAACGGTGTAAGATAGGAAAATAATAATTTATAATTTATCAAGGGTTCACAAGGGTAGGAGTGGGGCAGGGGGAGTTGACACCAAGAGCTCAAATAGAAAGAAAACATTTTGAAAGTGATGATGGCAACAAAAGTACAAATGCGCTTGATTCAACTGATGTATGAATTGTTATAAGAGCCCCCAATAAAATTGTATATATATACATATGTGTGTATATATATATACATATATGTGTGTGTGTATATATATATACACACATATATATGTGTGTGTGTGTATATACATATACATATATATATACATACATACATACATATATATATATATATATACACCTTCCAACTCAAGGGGCTCATCTTCTGTCACTCGACTGACAATGATCCACTACTGTTCATAAGGTTTTCACTGGTCAATTTTTTAGAAGTAGATTGCCAGAATATACTTCCTGCCCAGACTGTCTTAGTTTAGAAGCACTCAAAATATGACTGGGTTAGAATGGGCTCCTCCAACAGGAGTCGACCTTAATGAGAGTACGGTTTTCAAGACCTGCATTTGCGGATGATGCACAGCTCCAAATGAGAAGAAACAGCTACACATACCCACCAATAATCAGAATATGGAGTAAACAAAGTATGAATTAAGGAAAATTCGAAATTGTAAACAGTGAAATGGAACACTTGGTGATCAATATTCTAGGCATTAGTATGCTGAAAGTGACCTGGAGCTGGTCATTCGGAATCACACATAGTATGGCTGCTAGGAGGTGGAACGGACTCAATGGCCCCAAACACAGCAATGACTGTGAGGACGGAACAGGACTAGGTAGGGTTTTGTACTGGTATAATAAAAGGTTGCCATGAGTCTAAATCAATTCAACAGCAACAACACGTGTTCTAAAAAGAATTATAAAAATTTACACTCCAACATATTATATAACCAAATCCAACCAACCAAAACCACACTCACGGTCAACGCACTCCTGACACATAGCAACCCCATAGGACAGGCTACAATTGCCCCAGTGAGTTTCTGAGACTGCAACTCTTTAAGGGAGTAGAAAGTCCCTTCCCAGTCTTTCTCTTGGTGGTTTCAAACTGCTGAACTTAAAAGTTTGCAGACCAATGAATAACTACTCAACCACCAGGACTCCTTACCAATATCATATCTCTATCCCCTTGCCTTTTCTAGATGTTTCTGACAAATGTGGTCACACAATATTTTTCCTTTGTGTCTGATTTATGAGGATATGGCTTTTAAATGGTACCATGTGGTCAGTATTGAAATTCAAGTGTTAAATTCCCAACCCCAAGATTAAGAAGCAAAAAAACCCTAACCAGATTCATTACAGTTTAAGTAAAGAGAAATACAATTTATTTACTTTAACGCAGTAAGTTATTTTCAATTAGTAATGTAAACAAAGTGGTGTGACCTCCCCAAATAACTCTGAAGCCACCATAAGCATCATAAAACGTGTGCTGGAGAGATATTTAAAAGGTATGTCTCAAAAACTATTTTTATATTTGATCTTGTTCAATTTCTCCCTGGTTTGAGGAGTTTGATAAATGGGACAACCTTGCTTTCAAGTTTATAGATTCTGCATAAACCCTTATTCATCTGCTTTATCAAAGAAAGGTTCATTAAAATGTCGGCACAATATAAAACAAACCCATCTCAGTAACTGCCTTTGTTAATTAGAAAATGCAACAAAAACTTATTAAGTCACTGAATTCTCTATTCACACCTTTCTCTACAGAACCCAAGTACTTTAAAATACATTTAATCTTTATCATATGCACGAAAACCCCAAATAAGCAAAACTAAACAATACAATTAGCACTCTATAGCTGCATTTCCTATCTGTGGATACAACCAACCACTGACGGAAAACTTTGGGTTGGTGTGGGAGTAGGGACAATTAGTGGGCAAAACAATCCCTCAAGGACTGACAGGGAGTGTAAAATGCTATTTACATAGTATTTGTGTTGTACTGTATATTTATAAATAATGTAGAGAGGATCAAATATACAGGACACGTGAATGTTACATTCAAATACTATGCCATTTTGTGAGAGGGACTTGCGCATCCCCAGGTTTTTATATCCACTGGGCTCCTGGGACCAATTCTTCAGGAATACCAAGGGATAACTGTATGTTGCTTAGGGAACTTGGGATGGTGGTAGTAATAAAAGTGTTTATAAATGAGATGATGATTACGCAACTTGATACATTTATTAAAATGCTTTGAACTATATACTTTAAATGAGAGATGATAAGTATACAAATTATGTTTTTAAAAACTAAAATATTAAGCAGATTCTATACCATACTAAAATGTGGGATTTATCACAGGAGGACAAGATTGGTTTAACATCTGAATCCATTTCATGTCCAATACCCTTTTATAATAAAAACACTCAAAAAACCAGAGAAATCTCTCAATCTAATAAAGGGCATATACAAAAACCCTCTAGTACAGAGGGCTGGAGGG
>NW_022111358.1:5529503-5560447 GCF_000313985.2 Echinops telfairi
TCAGTGTAAGATATGAGGGAGGGAGGGTGGGGAAGGGAAATGAGGAGCTGATACCAAGGGCTCAAGTAGAAAGAAAATGTTTTGAAACTGATGATGGCAACATATGTATAAATGTGCTTGACCCAATGGATTGATGTATGGATTGTGATAAGAGCTGTAAGAGGCCCCAAAAAAATGATTTAAAAAAACCAACAAAACCCTCTAGTACATTAAATAAGTTAGCATCATACTCAATGGTGAAAGACTGAAATGTCTCTTGCTACTTCTATTTGACAATGTAAAAGGGGTTCTAGTCAATATAATTAAGAGAATAAAAGAAAAGACATCACATTGGAAAGAAAAGACATCACATTGGAAAGAAAGATACAAAACTATCTCTTTGTGGATGATATAATCTCATATACAGAAAATCTTAAGGAATACACTACAAAACTATTACAATAAACAAATTCAGCCAGGTTGTAGGGTACAAGATCAATATACAAAAAGCAATTACACGCACTAGCAATGAACAATTCAAAAGTAAAGCTAAGAAAATCTTTCCTGTGTCATAAAAAACAAAATACTTACAAATCAATTTAACAAGCACCAAACATATACAATTAAAAAAACCGTATACAACGGATATGAAAAAAATCATTGACTGAAATGAAAGAAGATAAAGTAAATGAACAGCACCTCATGTTCATCTATCAGAAGACTTACAGTTATTAAGATTGTAATAGTGCTTAAACTATCCACAGATTCTATGCAAATCCTTAAAAGTCACAAGGCGCTTTTTTTTCGAAAATTGATAATCCGATCCTAAAATTCTCTGAAAAAGCAAAGGATCCAGAATAGGTCAAGCATTTTTCAAACAAAGCAAAATTAGAAGACTCATTTTTCCATTTCCGAGTTACATAAATCAAGACAGTACAGCGTAATAATAGACATGTAGACCAGTGGAACAGAATTGTGAATCCAGAAATGAACCATTCCATTTATAGTCAATTGATCTTCCATAAAGGCACCATGACCATGAAATGGGGGGAAATTATTCTTTTCAACAAATGACAATGGGACAACTGGAATATCCACATGCAAATGGATGAAGTCGGCCATTTCATAATATACAAAAATTAACTCAAAATGAATCACAGACCCAAGTGTAAACTCTTCGAAAAAATACAGGAGCAAATCTTTGTGACTTTGGATCAGGCAAAGCCTTCTTATATAACACTGAAAGCACAAGCAAGACAAGAACCAACAGGACTGAAACAAAATTTTTAAGCTTTTATATTTCAAAGGATATCAACAAGAAAGTGGCAAGGCAATCCACGGAATAAGAGAATATTTCCAAATCACTTATTTGATATGAAACTCCTATCTAGATACAGATAGTATTCCAAGTACATACAATCCAGTTATGAACTAAACCATTAAAGCCAATTATATTAAAAATTCAATTTAAAGACAAACTTAGGAACTGATTTTGTATGAGTCAGAATTGACTCGATAGTGGTGTGGTGACTGTTTTTTCTTTTTGGGGGGGGTTAGGTGGGGGGGCTGGCGGTATTCTTGTGTGGTCCACTTGGGCCAAGAGAGGGAAGGGCCAGGGAAGAACAAGCCCACCGCCACACACAGAGGGAAGGGGCTGGGCCAAGGAGCCAGGGTGTCTCCTGCCAAGCTTGAGGACAGAAAGGAACACACTAGAACTGGCTAATCCTCCTGAGGCCAATGGCCAGCCAGCTGTATAGTTGCCAGTGAGAACCTAGATCCTGGGTTCTCACTGGGACAACAGCTCACTAAAATAATGCATCTTTCTAGGCTTTTCTGAAACATAAGTTTTTGTTTTGTTTTTTGTGTGTGTGGGGGGGGAAATCTTCATATTCTTTTTTTTTTAATTGGGGGCTCATAACACTCTTATCAGAACCTATACATAAATTTTGGGCATCTATCAATGCTTACTAAAGATAAGCATTCAACTATTCATGGGCATTTTTGCTGTTTCCAATCTAAAGAGATTATAAACAATGACCATCTTTATAAATACTGTATTTTTGCATCTACACCACATGACTTCTTCAAAGGGTTCAATTTTTTAGAAACCCCTTTCTCAGAAAAACTCCATCAATCTACACTACCACCAAAAGTTTGGAGTGTTTATTTCACTGTTCTTGCTTTAGGGACCACGGGCTCCAATTCTTTGCAGTCTTATGCCAAACACCTAACACCAGAGCAGTTGGCTGCAGTGGAAGCGGTGCACTGCACACCAAGGACCATGGGCTGGAGGAGGTGGGCCTGGTGCGGGTGCCCCTGTCTACCCTGCAGGATGGTGTGGGAGGCCTGCCTGCCTTTCTGGAGAATTCTTTTATGGGGTAGCTTGGGAGCAACTGCTGAAAACCATCCAGGCCAGGATTCGGGATTGCTGAAGCCTGGATATGTCCAGGACCTTAAGATCACAGCCCATCACCTGAGGTAGCTTTCCATGGGCCCATAAAGTCTGGTCTCCGGATCTTGACACTAGGGAGGAAGAAGGTCAGGAAAGAATAATTTCTCTTTGGGGCCTGGGGAGATGATAAATGATCATAAATTAAAAGAAGTATCTACAATATGTCACACACACACACACCCCACCCCACCCCCACTCTTCTCCTTCAGCCAATTCACAGTATCAGCGACAAGTCATGCCAGGGATCTTAGTAAACACTCTCTCACACACGCACGCACGCACACACACACACACACACACACACACACATCCCACTACCCCCCTGCCCTCTCCCACCCCCACATGTGGATGCACAATCTATGTCCACACACAGGTTAACACCTCCTATTTACCCTGGAAGTAGCATGGGTGGACCCTGGCTGAGCACCTGCCATTCTTCCTGAAGAGGGACTTCTGAAACCCGAGGGTCCCTTCTTGTGCTCCTATACAACAGCTTCCCATGCCTTGCCTAGCCATGCTTGCTAGCAGAGCACAAAGAAGCAGGGACCTTCTTTGCCAAAACAATCTGTCCCTAAGAAGGTGGAAGTGGGTCCTAACCAACCCTTAGTCCGCTCTTTTTCCTGAAAACTAAGAAGGCATTAGGAAATAGCATGGTTTCCTTGAACTGATCTTGGACCTGAGAGCAAGCCTCTCATCTTTGGGACTGCTTAGATTCTGTGGAAATCAGAAGAGACTGATCCAGAGCCAGTCTAGCCTGGCCCTGCCCAAAAGGGCCTCCCAAGGAAGGCTTATAGCTGAGCAGCAAGGCTCATCCGTTCTGTCAACAAGGATTATGGTGTACCCACTAAATAGCAAGTACTATCTAAGGTATTGAAGATTTGGTGATAAGAGATCTATAAAGAGGAAAATCATCAAACTTAAAGGTCCAGACAGACCACATGATCGTTCTCACAACTGTTCAACTCACTTTTGTGTTCAAAAAGCCACAGATAATATACCAATGAATGAATGTAGCTATGTGCCAATAAAACTTTATTTAAAAAAAAGATTTATAGCCCTAGAAACTCACTGCCATCAAGTCAATGCTAATTCATAGTGACCGCCTGTGGAGTGCTAGATCTTCAGCACCTATACCAGCTGAGCATCATTGCTGTTGTTAGGTACTACCCAGTTGGTTCCAACTCATAGTGACCCTGTGTACAACACAACAAAACATCACCCAGTCCTGCACCATCCTCACAACTGTTCTTGTTTGAACTCACTGTTGCAGCCACTGTATCAATTCATCTTGCTGCGAACCTTCCTTTACCCGCTGCTCCTCTACTTTACCAGGCATATCCTTCCCAAGGGACTGGCATTTGGAATGCCAGTGACAATAGCTTCCAGCACCACGGCAACACACAAGCTACCAGTCTGACAAATTGACAGACAAGTGGTAGTACGCATAAGTGCCCCTATTCCCATGTCTTTCTTGGCGAGGCTCTTTAGGAAGTTAGAGATTAATTGCAAATATAGATATTCTATGTATGAAGTAAATCAATTATCTGTTGCCCAAATATTTCCTTAAAAGCCCTGCTAGTGCTGTGGCTAAGTACTTGGCTGCTAAACCAAAAGGTCAGCAGTTTGAGCCCACCAGGCGCTCCACTAGAGAAATACATGGTACTTTACTTCCATAGAGATTTACTGCCTTAGGACCCTCAATGAGGTAGTTCTACTCTGTCCTATAGGGTCACGAAGAGTGGAATCAAATGAAAGGCAGTGGGTTTGATTTGTGTTCTTTACAAATTTATTTCCTTACTTTATCACATTTGTGAAATTTTTTGAAGCCCCCCTTGGTAAAGCCAATGCATCTTTTAAAATCACAGTTGTGACTTGACATATACAGAGTGGCAATTTCAACCATTTCCAATTGCTACCCAATATTTTGGATTTTAAATCTAATTCTTAGGGCTTTGTGCTATATATAGAAATAATGATTACCCTTTGGGAAACAATGGCTCATTTACTGAAAATGAGTTTAACAAAGGAATTATTTGGTACTGAAAAATACAGAGTCGTGAATTGGGTGACACAAATCCCAGCATCATCAGCTCATGTGATTGCATTAGGGCAATTTACTTTAAAAAAAACCCAGAAACGTAAAGGTTAGCTTCAACATGTTATATCCTCAATCATGTCCTTTGCCACAGAACTGTGAAACTAGGTAGGCTCTTATTTTGAAAAATATCTTCAAACTCCCGACCTGAGGTACATAAGAAAGAAAAACTTTACGAAATGGAATATTTTCGTTCTGCCTGAAGCCTAGTTTTGACTGGTGCGGGTCTCAGTTACACATTTGATTCACACTGAATTTTGTTTCAAGTATTAAGAGAAAAAATAGCATTCTAAAATAGTCACAAGCTTGGAAACTTCCAGTTCCTTCTCTAGTTAGAGAGCTTACAAAACTTATTACATGAAACAGTAAGTTGATGCAGTGGCCATGAATTTCTTAACACTGTAATAGTAAAATATAATTGAAATGGAATCTCAGAACGTTCTGTAGAAATAGACTCCAATAAACCTCAGAACTCCCATCACAATGTTAACTGATAAAATCTAGAAGTATGGTATATGAGTACATCATTGCATAATGCTTTGTAAATTTTTCAGAATTAAAAAAAGACACTATCCATAAAATCAATCTATAACACTAAAATAAAATGTGGGAAGGCTGTGTTGTTCTTCACCAAAAATCGGGTAGTGTAGCCGTGGCATTAAACTTACTGTCTTATCAGAAACCTTGGAGTGAGTGGTACACACAAAACAACCAACATATTCTCTTCTACATATTCTGTGGTTTTCCAAATGCATTGTTTGTTCCTCCTCTCATTTTTTCTGTTTTGTTTTGCTTTTTATAAGAACACTTCCTGCACTGTCAGTGGGAATTAACTTGAACAGGAATTACAGGTAATGCAGTAAAAGAACAAAGCCCAGTCTGGCGGAGCCTCTAACCAGCTGTGTGACCTTGAACAAATCTCTTAGCTTCTCTGAGTCTCAATTTTCTGATTTGTAAAATGAAGCAGTTAAGACTAAAGGCATGCTAAAATATCCTTGTAAGTAAAGCTCTTAAGATTGTTGTTTGAAGCCCTGCCTCCTAGTCTTAGGGCAATTAGGTGTTCTGGAATTCCCATTCTACACAATGCTATACATAATTTGTTATGATCCACACAGATCAATGCATTTCCATTGTCAATAATATAAAGGGAAGCATCTGTTACTCTCTGCTTTCAAAAAAGATCCACCTGGCATCAGTACAATGACATCCTTTGTTCCACATCCTCTTCTGAATCCAGCTTTAATTTCTGGCAGTTTCCTGTTAATTACTGCTGCAACCAGTTTTGAATTATCTTCAGCAAAATTTTACTTTCTTAAGATATTGATATTCTTTGGTAATTTTGGTATTATTTGATAGTGCCTCTTTGCAGCTAGGCTTCTTCTATTAGTAACATTGGTTCTCAATTATATACAATCTTCTGGAATGATTTAATGGCAATCTTTTTCTTCTATTTTTTTGGTACAGTGACTCCATGTCCTCTTTCTATCTTCTTTGACTGTCATCTCTGTTCAATAAAAAAACATCAAAAAGCCAAAAACACCTCACTGCCATCTAGTCGACTGACTCACAGTAATCCTGTAAAACAGTAAAACTAGGCCTGTGGGTTTCTGAGATAGCCTCTTCTCTCCTTTGGAGCAGCTACTGAGTTCAAACTGCCCCTAACTTTGCCCATGGAATCCTTCAACACTGGAACTCAAGGTGTCACTTCTCTTGGCTTGAAAAATGCCAACCGTGGTGTTCTCTTTCCATTTTCTAGCTCATCTTTGTACATTTCATTATAATACGTTGTCTTCTCAAGCTGTCCTTGGAAACCTTCTGTCCAGCTCTCACTTCATTTCTTCCATTCACTTAAGCTACCTACATTCAAGAGCAAGTTCCAGAATCTTTTCTGACATCTATTTGTCTTTTATTTCTTTCGTCATTTTTAACAGCCTTTTAATTTTTGTATTGGATGCCATCCCACAATTTATCTAGTCCAGTCATTAGTGTTCTATGCATCAAATCTATTCTTGAGACAGTCTCTAAATTCAGGTGAGATATATTCAAGACTGCATACTGACTGTCATGAACTTGTTTGCATTTTCTTTGGCTTCAATCGATGACCTGCTCTGCAATTGGCCCTTGTCCTTGTTCTGACGGGTATCTATCTGTTCCATCGTCTCTTTCCACAAATGGAGTTGATTTGATTCCTGTGTATTCCATACAGCAAGATCCAATGTATAATTTCCACTTACGTTATTTTATTTGTAATGAAGATTGTCATTTTCAACTACTGGATCATTCTTCTTCCTTTCCAGTGTTGTCCTTCAGATTAGATTCTGAAGTGGTGTTTTGACCTCCCCGAAAATAAGGGTTTGGATTGTTATGATGATGTTCCAGAAGATGATGGCATGACTGTCATTGAATAAATGAGTAGATGTACCATAGATTGTTTTACATGGAAATAATGGTAATAACAAGAAATTCTTGATACTGTAGGATTCAGTTTGTCTGGTTATGCTGGTTTGTGATAACAACTACTACCGTACCATATACAGGTAATAAATTTCTTTTTGTTGTTCAACAATAAATGCGTACCGTATTCTTCTTCATGGAAAAATAAGACATCCCCTGAAAATAAGACCTAGCGCATCTTTGGGAGCAAAAATTAATATAAGACACTCTTATTTTGGGGGAAACAGGGTATTATAATAACTGTGCAATTAAATAACATTATAATTATTGAGTTTACTATTGGAATGTTTTTAATGAAAGAAGGTACTTTATGGATTGACATATTTCCTCATGATTCTATTGGAAAAGGAGTCTTAAAGCCAATTTGTTATACCTATCTAAAATTTCTATGCAGTTCAAATAGTGTTTTAAATGTGTTACACAAGAAATCAGTTGTTGCTTTTTAAAAAATGCATTGGCTTTAAGTATATACCCAGTTAACTAATAATCTTCATTACCATAACATGCTGAACCTGGGAAAATGAACAGAGAATGCCAACTAATTAGTTAATTAAACATGGTTGAAGGTTCACACAATTCTCTTGGGCAATTCCAAACCAAGTATACATGTGACTCCTTTTCTGCACAGTACTCACATTACTTGCTAACTTTTTATGGCTTGTTTTACTTTTAATAATCCTCAGATTTCCCCACACTTGTATTACTAAATTCTCGGTCTTGTCTAAATATAGAAATCAATAGCTTCTTATTTAAAAAAAAATTATTTAAAAAAAAATTTCCCTGGTGGGGGAAAAACTTTGTACCAGGCTGCTTGTTAACTCAGATGTGCAATGAGACAATCACACGATAATTGTACCCTTTGGGTACTTCTGAACTGGTAAGATAATACAGTGAAATAATGTCACCTGGTTTATTTCAATTTAGTTACACAATTTGCAAATCTTCAGCGCTCTGCCATGCTACATTAAGAAAATTAGTATGTGAGAAAAATCACCTGCTTATGTAAATTGGAGGGCGATTTTTATCCATGCAGACAAAAACAACAAAAAAGTTGCAATCTGGGTCAAATGACTAATTTTATCCATTGTTCAAATGTTTCTCCACCTTTTCTCTCTCTCTCAGAACAGGATTGTTCAGACCAAGGAATGGGTTGACAAGAAGCTCCTAGGCTGTCCGTTCTCCTTTAACAAGTATGCTGCTTGACACTACTGAGCTCCACACTTGTTGAAAACAAGACTGAGAACTTTACTATCTAGATAACAAAACCACAACATTGAGAGCAAAGAAAAGAAATCAATGGGGGACATCTGATCTAATTGAGTAAGAAAGTGAGCATGGCAGGGATCAGGTACGAATTTTATGCAAACAAGGCTTCAGCAAAGGAAAAGACCCCAGATAAATTAGGGCAGACAGAAAACATCCCAGTTGGCGCTGAAGCTGCACCAGGTCAAGTTCTATATCTGACTGCTTTACCTAGGTCACTTGAAAACGTTCACTCTCCCCCGTTCATCTGTAAGAATTCCAATTCTGAGTTGGTATTCATCCTTCCCACTGATAACTGACTCCCTCTCCAGCCCCAGAACAGTAACTGGTTCAAAAATTAGTATAACGCTGCATAAAAGCCAACAGACTTTAGAACTGTGGTCAGTAGTCAAACCCAGAATTCACTGCCATGGAGTGGATCCCGACGGAAAGTAACCCCCCAGGGCACTGCTTCCTTAGGGTTTCAGGGTTTCCAAGTCTTTACAAAAGCAGAAAGCCCATCTTTGCCCCTGGGATCGGTAGAGGGTTTGAGCTGCCACGCCTGTGTTACCCACTATGTACCCACCAGGGATCCTCCAAGCAGTTATTAGTCCAACTGAGACATGCCAGGGCCACAGAGTTCTTTAAGAAAAGTAATGTAAATACCTCATGAACAGCTTTATACTGATCATGGGTTGAAATGGTATTTTGGATTAAAGAAAATATTTGACTAAAATTAACTTCACCTCTTGCGTTTCTATTTTTTAATGTGGTTACTCAAAAAACTGGGACTGTAACTCTTTACGGAAGTAAAAAGTGCAGTCTTTTGTCCATGTGATTACTGGAACATTTAAAGTTCCATATGTGGCTTTAAATTCTCATCTACTGAGCAACACTGTTGAAACTTTGCTGGGGGCTTCTGGAAGTTTTCCCTTCCTCATAGGAGTGGCTGCCCAAGTCAAGCTTGCTCTGTCTTGGGGCACTGTATGTCCAACCTGCCGCAATAAAGCAGAGTCAGAATTCATTTGCTGGGAAGCTCATATGCAAACTAGCAAGCCCCCTCCCCAAATCAGAATTTAAGAGGCTTCTGGGTGAATTTTAAAATCAATTTGCTTCCTCTGGCACCAAGCCCCATTCTTAGGGTAAACAGAGCAGCTCATATGCAAACTAGCAAGCCCCCTCCCCAAATCAGAATTTTTTTTCCTATTTTTGTTTGTTTATTATTTTTTTAAATCATTTTATTAGGGGTTCATACAACTCTTATCACAATCCATACATAGGTCAATTGTGTAAAGCACATTTGTACATTCATTGCCCTTGTGGGTGGATTTTAAAATCAACTTGCTTCCTCTGGCATCAAGCCCCACTCTTAGGGTAAACAGAGCCCACTAGAACAGATCGAACTGTGTAGGGCAACAACTCATGGGCTATGGCTCAAGGTGGTTCTGTACTCGCTGTGTCAATGGGAAAACTGATGATATCGTCAGTGCAGTGACCTTATACCCCAGAGGGATGATTGACAATGTTGTACTTTTTTGTTTATATGGGTTTTTGTTTTCCTGCCTTTAACTTTTTTCTTCTTCTTTGTTTCCTGGTTGTTTTGTTGCTGGTGTAGCTGGTCCTATGAAGGTTTGATTTTGTCCTAAGACGGCTGCCAAAGTAAACCTCAATCGTGCATATTCCATGGACAAGCCCCAATCCAAGAACAGTTGGTTCTGAAAACACAGCCCTGCTCAATACTCTGAAATGATCACTGAAGATAAGGGAGCTACAGCAAAGTGTGGTGAAGAGAGCAGATGGTGCCTGGCCATCAATCGAATAGCTGGGGTCATAAATGCTTCAAGCAAGCAGCCATCTAAGGGAGGAGTCAACTAAGCTTACATGGAAGAAACAGCCAGCAGCTTGTGTGATGCAAAGATGACAATAACGAAATTCAAATATAATCAAGGGAAAAGTACCAGAGCTAAAGTTGTGAATACCCAATTTGTGGAAGGGGCTGGAGGACAGTGGAAGCCCAAACCCCATCTCAGATTAAGTCATTGGCAGATCCCCTCTAGCCACAGGCAAAAGTCTGGAACAGCCTTACTATCAAACATAGATCACGGTAAGCCTGATTATGATGGATCAAACGTGATACTTAGTCAGCTGACCTCCCTCTAGAGCCAACCTGAATTTGTCCTAAGTGTAAGAATATATTGCTTGTTCCATGAGAAAAATTTCTTCCCTGGCTTTTAAAATATTGGTGGGTCATCTTTTCTTACTCATAGTTTATATTTTTATATTTGTACTACTATTGTTTTATGCTTACTACTTTATTTCATTTTTGTTCTTTATTATTCTGTTTATGAAACACAGAGGAGTGGATGCATAGAGATAACTGGTTGCAAGGGTTTGTAGGGGATATAGAAGTGGGGGTGAAAAGTATAGCGTCTGGGGTCTTAAAGGCTTGAAGGTAATCAAGCGGACATCAAGCTCAGAAGCAACAAAGCCCACATGGAAAAAGCACACCAGCCTATGCAACCACGAGATGTCGAAGGGATCAGGTGTAAGGCATCATCAGAAACAAAAAATCTTACCATAGTAAATGATGGGGGGAGTGTGGAGTGGAGATCCAAAGCCCATTAGTAGGCCACTGGAGATCCCCTTGCAGAGGGGTCTCGGGGAGGAGATGAGCCAGTCAGGGTGCGATGTAACAATGATGAGAAATACAACCTTCCTCTAGTTCCTAAAGGTTTCCTTCCCGCTACCACTACCATGACTCGAATTCTATCTTGCAAGACTGGCTAGACCAGAGGAGGTACACTGGTACAGATAGGAACTGAAAATACAGGGAATCCAAGATGGATGAGCCCTATAGGACCAGTGGTGTGAGTGGCAAAACAGGGAGGGTAAAGGGAGAATGGGTAGGAAAGAGGGAACCGATTACATGGAACTGTGTGTGACCTCCTCCCTCGGGGACAGACAACCGAAAAGTGGATGAAGGGAGAAGTCGGACAGGGCAAGATATGACAAAATACCCATTTATAAACTATCAAGGGCTCATGTGGGAGGTGGGAGCGGGGAGGGAGGGGAAAAATGAGGACCTAATGTCGGGGGTTTAAATGGAGAGAAAATGTTTTGAGAAATGATGTACAAATACGCTTTACACAATTGATGTGTGTATGGATTGGGATAACAGTTGTATGAGCCCCTAATAAAATGTTTAAAAATAAAAAATAAAGAAAAATAAATAAACAAACAAACAAACAAAAAAGAAGTGGGGGTGAGGGTGGAGAGAGTGAGGGGTTTTCACAAGTAAACAATCAAGGCAGAAGGGGGAGGGAGCACTAGAACTGAATGTGATTCTACAACTAATGTTAAAGGCAATATAATCATGGGGGGGAAATGTTCTAAAATTGACTGTGGTGATGATTGTACAATTCTTCTTGATATGATTGTATGACATGTGGATTATGTGCCAATAAAACCGTAAAAAAAACACACATCAACTTGCTAGTAAATGTTAGTTCTACCCACCAGATCTTACCTAATAACACTCCCCCCTTGAAGGGCAAAATACTCAGATATTTAAAAACACTCCAAATACTCAGGAGAGCAGGCAAATAAGTCTAAAACATGAAAAAGGTATAAAGCTGCCCATTTACAAATGGGACAGGTTTGTCTCCACAACTGAGCTATAACAAATGTAACACGTATAATCCTAAGCAATGAGTCAGTGCTGGATGAAAACAAGGCTCTTAATAAAGTGTATGTCTAAGATCTGATCCCAAATTTGAAAATTCTCTAAGTCATCACACTGGAACAGGGTACACTGATCTCTTCCCTTAAATAAATGTCCTCTGCTATTCAACACCTCAAGTATTAAGTGAAAGTTGTCTGTGGTCATTAGCTGGCTCTACTAGCCTGCTATGCCTTAAAAATAACTAAGAAACTGTTACCAACAAATCTGAGGATTTTATAAATATGCAAATAAAGGCTAACCCCCCTCACCCCCCAAAAAGCAACAACTCACTTCCAACCCACAGCCACCCACCCTACAGGAGGGGTGAGGACTACCCCTGCAGGTGTTTCAGACTGTTAAGGCAACTCTTTTTTTTTAATCATTTTATTGGGGGCTCATACAAAGCTTATCACAATCCATACATACATCTATTATGTCAAGCACATTTGTTGCCATCATCATTCTCTAAACATTTTCTTTCTACTTGAGTCCTTAGTATCAGCTCATTTTTTCCCCCTTGTTTCATGCTTCCCCCTCCCTCATGAACCCTTGATAATTTATAAATTATTGTTATTTTGTCATGTCTTACACTGTCTGACATCTCCCTTCACCCACTTTTCTGTTGCCCATCCCCCAGAGAGGAGGTTATATGTAATTGGTTCCCCCTTTCTAACTCACCTTCACTCTACCCTCCCAGTATCGCCACTCTCACCGCTGGTCCTGAAGGGATCATCTGTCCTGGATTCCCTATGTTTCCAGTTCCTATCTGTACCAGTGTACATCCTCTGGTCTAGTCAGATTTGTAAGGAAGAATTGGGATCAGGATAGTGGGGGGGAGGAAGCATTTAAGAACTAGAGGAAAGCTGTATGTTTCATCAGTGCTACACTGCACCCTGACTGGCTCGTTTCCTCCCCGCAACCCTTCTGTAAAGGGATGTCCAGTTGCCCACAGATGGGCTTTAGGTCCCCAATCTGCACTCCATCTCATTGGCAATGAAATGAGTTTTTGTTCCTTGATGCCAGATACCTGATCCCTTCGACACCTCATGATCACAGGCTGGTATGCTTCTTCCATGTGGGCTTTGTTGCTTCTCAGCTGCCTGTTTACCTTCAAGCCTTTAAGACCCCAGGCACTATATCCTTTGATAGGTGGGCACCATCAGCTTTCTTCACATTTGCCCATGCACCCATCTGTCCTCAGCAATTGTATATGGAAGGTGAGCACAAAATGATATGGTTTTTTCTTCTTTGATGCCGGAAATCTGATCCCTTTGACAGCTCATGATCACACAGGCTGGTGTGCTTCTTCCATGTGAGCGTGGCTGCTTCTCAGCTAGATGGGCTCGTGTTTACCTTCAAGCCTTTAATACCCTAGACGCTGTATCTTTTGATAGCTGAGCACCATCAGCTTTCTTTACCACATTTGCTTATGCACCCATTTGTCTTCAGTGATCATGTCAGGAGGGTGAGCATCATGGAATGCCAGTTTAATAAAACAAAGTGTTCTTGCATTGAGGGAGTACTAAGAGGAGGCCCAATGTCCACCTGCCACCTTAATACTAACCCTATAAATATATGCACATAGATCTATTTCCCCATCATCATAAATAAGCATATTTACATATGTACATACCTGCATCTAGACCTCCACAATGCCCTTTACCTCCTAGTTTTTTACTCTATTTCCTTTTACTTTCCTCTTGTAATGCAACTCTTTACAGGAGTAGAAAGCCACCTCTTTCTCCTGCAGAGTGGTCAGTGATTTTGAACTTCTGACCTTGTGGTTAGCAGCCCTATGCATAACCACTGCATAGCCCAGTGGCCTTACCTCTTTACCTACCATCACCTATCAGCTCCTGTCATGTGCTTTGTAGGTAGGTAGCCTCAAGCTTTGTGGTCTCTGGTATATTGGCCCCTTTGCTTAAATGTCTTTCCACTTTGGCTGACTCACTCATTCTTGTAACTCAGTTGAGGCACCCATTACCTCCTCTAGAAAGCATTCATGTTCCAAGGAAATCTCTCCTCTATGCTGCCATAGTATCAGGGGATATTTCTAATGCTGCATTTATGAAATGGAATTACAATTACCCATTTACAAATCTGTCTCTCCTTCAAGATCTTTACACCTCCTACCATTTGCCACAGTGCCTGACAAATAGTTGACACACAATAGACACTGTAAGAACAAATGAAAATAATATAGCCTTGTGTTTTTTATCTAATGGCTTCAACTTTAGTTTCATATTCCAACTCTCCATAAAGGCTGTGGACTTCCTGAGGGTAGGGATGTATCATTCTTTGCCCTGTTCGCTTAATTGGAAACCCCTTTAGGGCAAGATCATGATCTAAATGTTTTTTATTGACAACCTACTTTGGACCAGCACTACTGTAGGCACTAATGTGCGGTTAGTTTTTATTTTTAAAACGTTGTGAATTTTTATTAAGTTTCTAACTAACTACCCACATTAGTGCCTATAGTAATAGTAGTCCACAGTACGTTGTGGATTAAAAAAACACAAAAGCATCAAGTTTTCCCTGTCTGATAGTACAAATGATTCTCAGTTAATCAAATGAATCCAAACTCAAGAGGTGACTCTGGGTTTGGTTAAAGAGCAACAATCATCAATGGCAAGCAAGCATCCTTGTATGTACTAACTACCTCTCCATGCACCAACACAACTACTGAAACGCAATCTCAGCAGCCATCTTTTCATAATGCCATGGTGACAGAATTTTTTTCTAATGTCTGTTGAGTTAGATACCTGAAAATTCGTGGACAAGGTCTATCATGACTTGTCACTTGCTCATTGACAAAATTACAAATGTTGCCTTGAGCACTTGGCTGTTAGCCCCACCCAAGCAACAACAGGATCAAACTGACAAGCTGTTTTAGTTAGGAAATCATTGTTGATTGGCATTGTATGTCCCAATCAACAAATAATTCACCAGAGTTTTATAGATGCACAGGAAATCATAAGTACAACCCAAATATAATCCTATAATGCAAGAGGGGCTTCTTTCAGTCTGTTGGCTCAATGACCAATGAACGAGTTTCTCCAATCTTGACAATTTCCAGCAAAGAAATCAAGTCAGCATATTAAAAAAAACATAACAGTATATAAAACAGTTCTTGGGACTGCCAGGATACTAACAACTCTAATAAAAACGATCAAAAATAGTCACTCAGTTCCACAGTGAAAACTTTGATGCTTCTAGTTGTGAATTTTTTTTTTTTAAATGAACATTCCAACACTCCATTAGAGGGTGGTCTTTTACATTAAGGAACAACATTCGAATAGCCTGTGCTTTGGTAAAAACTAAGCACTTATTTATTTCAGCTTGTTTAAAAAGGCAATTCTTTCTGGAAAGTCTTTTTAAAAAAATTTTTTTGTCTCTATTCTCAACTGATAATCAGTAATATAAAATGAAATCTCTCCCCAAGACTGAAGCACGCTTTCTTGTGTGTGTGTGTGTGTGTGTGTGTGTGTGTGTGTGTTTTAGAATAACTTGGACAATCTTGTCAGGAGCCTAAGGACAAAATGACTTTAAATGTCACCAGCTATGGGGTTTCAATCTTTAAGAAACAAAAGCAATGTCGTTAGATTGTGTTGCTCTCTTTCTCTGATTAGCTTGCTTAGCCTTCTCTATTTTATACCTGATCATGAACCTGCAGTTTCTGAAAGTAAGTTCATCAACATAGATTTCCACATTTCTAGTTTCACACTGGGTCCTTTGTTATGTCTACAAGAGCAACCATTTCCTCTTTATGGGGCAGGTTCTGCTTCTTCAAAGCTCTTGTCACAAGCAGGCCCCCACACCACACCACCCCCAAAGAATCCAGCTGTGGCTGTTCATCTTGGCCAATGGTAGAAAGTTCTAATACTACAGATTCTTAACCTGGAGAACACAGTTAACAGCAAAGCACACCAACTAACTCCAAATTTTTCTCCAAACACATCCCTAAACTATCCTGTTTTTTCCAAATTATAGTTTGCTATTTGGGGACTAAGAAAATACAGGACAAAAAAACTTGGCCTCTGATTTTCACAAGTAAATGCCTCTTTTTTACAAGTAAGATGAGCAAACTAGACAATCTTTGCCATGCACAAGGGTTTACACTGCATAATTTTTCATTAAATCACACACATTTCCCCCACACCTCATTGGGAGCTTCTTTAGCAATTCGCACTTTTACATCCAAACACCAGCAAAATGAATTTTCACTAAAGCTGAACCTTGAATATAAGGGTCTGTCCTCCACTTGCTACATTCTGAAAAGAAAAAAGAATAATTTCCTCCCAGTATACACTCATAATTTCTAAAACAATGTAAGTGATCTTATAGCTAAGGATACCTACCTGGTCCATACAAACAGGTATGTTGCATATACTTCATTTGTTTGCCTTTAACAGAGAGAAGAGAGCAGAGTAGTCCACCCTACCCGACCTCTTTAAGATCCTATTACATTCATCATTCTTCATTCCCCAGGTCCACAGTATTTAAAGTCTTATCTCCAAAAATAGTCTGCACCTTCATTTCACCTGGTAAATCTGAAGCCAGTCCCATGCACATTAACACCACAGCTGATTTCTCTATCAGCAATACCAAAAGCCAAACCTGACTCATGGAGACCCTCTATGGCAGTAGAATTGCTCCAAAGAGTTTCCAGGGCTGCAAATCTTTTCAGAAGCAGACTGCCTCACTTTTCTTCTGAGGAGCAGCTGGTATGTTTGAACCAATGACCTAACCACCTATCCGTTAGTAGGCCAACCCTTAACCTTCTGAGTCACCAGGGGTCCTCTACCAACAATACTCGCCCCCCAATAAATAAATACATAACCAAGCTCAATGCCATAGAGTCATTGTAGACTTATAGCAACCCTAAAGGTCAAGGTAGAACTATCCCTGTGAATTGCCAAGACTGTAACTCTTTTTGAGAATAGAAAAAACTCTTTTTCCTGCAGAGCAGGCTCCTGGTTTCAAACTGCTAACCTTGCTGTTTGCAGCTCAATGCTTAACCACTATGCACCAGCGCTCCTACCAAAAATACCTGTACCATAAAAACACCTACATTTCGTGAGTAATTAATCTATGCTAGGCAGTGTACTAACTGACTGCCTTACTTAGGTCACACACAAACTTAGGAGTCAAATACTACTATTATGCCCATTTCATAGATGAGGAATAAACCAAACCAAACTCACTACCATCTAGTCAATTCCGACTCACATTGACCCTCTAGGCCAAGGTAGAACTGGCCCTGCGGTTTTCAGGGACTGTAACTATTCAGAAATAGACCAGAGAAAGATCAAGATTACACAGCTACTAAATATCCAAATATTATTACAGTAATTAAGTTCTGAAAGAGTTAGTTAAAAGTAACCTGCTGGTTCACTGTAACATTACTCACAGCAGAAAGATAAAAACAATCAACATATGAATGGAAAAACCATGGTGCATACACACCACGAATACTATGCAATGACAAAGAATGATGATGACTCAGAGAACTATCAGAGTAGACTATTAAAATATGGGTAGATTTGGAGGACATTGTGTTGAGTGAAATAATTAAAAAAGGACATAGTATAAGATCACTACTACAAAAATTCCTGTTTACATACAGAAACATCATTACTTTGGCACAGTAACTATTCTGTCCATTTTTCAAACAGTTTTATTGGGACATAATCCACATATCATACAATTCAATAGTTCAATCATATCAAGAAGTGTTGTAGTCATTACCACAATCAATTTTAGAACATTTTCTTTTTTCTTGTACTCCTTGTTATTAGCTCCCCTCCCCATTCCTCCCAACCTCCTCAGCCCTATCCCCAAGAAACCATTAATCCAGTTATCATCTTTATAGATTCACTCATCCTGGGTTTCAGATGTAAAAACTACAAAAACAAAGAAACAAAGAAGCTAACAATAATAACAAAAATAGAGGGGGAAAATCCATTGAAAAGAAAGCAGGAAATAGAGGAACATTCTTTGAAGGTAACCAGCCACAGGACTGGTTGAAAGGAGGGAACTCACTAGCTAGAAGGCACATGTTGATTTGGGGGAGGGAAGAGGAGCACAAGATGGCCAAGGCAAAGGAAGACACTGCGAGGTATGAAAAAATAAAAGTACTCACTCACTCTCATTCACTCACTCACTCTCATTCACTGACTCATTGTCACTCACTCACTCTCACGCACTCTCATTCACTGACTCACTCACTCTCTCACTCAAAAAAAAAAAAAAAAGTAAACTCTACGGCACCCTGGTGGTGTAGTGGGTTACAAGCTGGGGTGTGAACCACAAGGTCAACAGTTCGAAGCCATCTGCCACTCTGCAGGGGATTCTACCCCAGTAAACAGTCTCAGAAACCGACATGGCCAGTTCTACTCAGATCCATGGGGTCGCTATGAGTTGGAATAGTTTGGATTTTTTGTTTACAGTAAACACCATGGCACATACAGACAAGCAAGAATAGTGGTAACAAATGATCATTTGCAAGTGGTACACAGGTAGATATGTATGCTAAACAGTTGAAGAAAGTCATACAAGAGTATACCACCAAGGATGTAGAAGTACGCCAAGAACAATGCTGTCAGCTGATTCCAACTCATGGTGACTGTAGAGTCTGGCTGATAGAGCAAGGCTGTAATCTTTATAGGAGATAACATCTTTCGCCTAGCATCTGAGCATGTGTCACCAGGCCTCCTTATATATAAGTAGAGTGGTGGGTATTTCTACATACAAAGGGGCTTCAAAAAGTTGCTGGAAAAATTCCATTATCTTTTCATTCCATTTTCCCACAAACTTTCTGAGGGCCCCTTGTATTTTTATGTACTGTATGTATGTATGTATAGGGTCAAGATGAATAAAAATCGACTTGACAACAGTGGATTGAAAGATGTATTAATCTGTGTAACAGAGCACGAGCACATGGGGTTATGGAAATTCTTGGGCATGACCAAGCACTTCATGACTGAAATAATGGGCTTAACGGCTATAAGGCCCATCGTCTCACGGGACATCTAGGTTAATTGGCACAACATAGTTCATAAAGTTCTACATCCTAGGCAGCTGAGTAGTTTCAGGAGTCTTAAATGTTTCCAAGAGGTCATCTAACACACAATTATTGGTTTCTTCCCATTTGAAGCCATATAAAGTAGAGAAAACCAAAGACTCAAGGAAGCAATTAGTCAAAAGGGCTAGTAGCTAACGGCCCAATGAGACACAGCCTCCACTAGCCTGAGACCAGCTCTGTCTGCTACATGGTGTCCAGCTACCACTACCAAGAGCTGGGGAGCCGGGGCGGGGGCGGGCGTAGATGTGGGCGGGGACAAGGACAGGAGGTCAAGGTTAGAGTAGGAGGAAAATACAGAACAAATTCAAATACACAAAAAAGGCCATTCGTATTGGCTTGCTAAAGACAGGCAAACTTAAAAACACCCTTTTACTTTGGGAATAAAACCACTCCCCTTAAATCACCTATCAGCCAAATAATCCGTACAAAAGGTGAACAATGACAGTAACACCTGTGAGGCACGTTCTCCTTAGAACAATGAAGGGAGGGGTAGCACTTGCCCTAAAGCAAAGAGAAGGCTGGGAAATGGGGAACTCAGGGCAGAAATTCGAAGCGTGCAGAATATACAGATGGCTGAGATCATGACCAAAGGAACTGTGTATGAACTTCCAAGAAAGTATATTGCTATGTAAACTTTCACCCACAGCACAATCAAATGGGAAGATAGGAGAACAAAATTTGAGGTTCTCCAACTTTATTTGGTATACAAAGGCGAAATGAATCTCGGGATCTTAAATCTTTTTATTAATCAGACAAAAAACCAACACACTGGAGGCATAATATACATAACAGTTTAAAGCAAAAGGGCTTAATAGTATAAAGTAGCTTTTCTCAGACCCACTTTCATCAAGGTGGTAAAGGGGACCACGTTAAGTCAAGTCATGATTTTTTTAGGTTGCCAGTGCCAACCTGCCTTTGGCTTCTCTCACTGCTGTCGTGTCCACCCTGACTCATGGAAACCCTAGAGATGGATCAGACTTCCTCCAAGTCGCAAAAGCATATACTTCAAGAACTCCAAATTCATCAAATCTTAAAGCAACTTTTCCTCTGGCAAATAGGGACTCCGGACAAAAGGCAGATGTATATGACCCTCACAGAGCTAAGCTACAGACATTTCTGCTTCTGGGTTCTTTCCGTTCACGTGTTGTGTATGTCCATACTGGTGTTTGGAAACCTGGGCATCTGATAAGGAAGGTCCAACTATATTCGAAGCTTTTGATAACCAACATACAACCGTCTATCACTGGCATTAGTATACCTCTGGCTAGCCCATGATCATATTACCGTGTACACTGGAACCCTTACTTTTGAGATAAAGCACAGAAGACAGTTGTTAATGAAACCTTAATTGAACTGTCACCACACCATCTTTACCAGCAAGGTAATAGGTAATTCACTACTTTTACACAACTGTCCAATATTGATAAGTTATTCCACTAGTTAAATTCAGCAGACAGATAAATTAAGCCCGGTCGACTAAATTATTCAGGGACACATCTGAACGGTAAAATGCCACATCACTTCTATAAATACCTCTCCTGGTCTACATGGAGAATTATATCCCTTAAATTACATGCACCTTTTTTAGCCATCAATTAGTACCACTGAATGTGTGTCCAGAAAGAGAATTGGGGACAGACAGTTCCCCTTCATGGGCTGTGCCAGAAGAATCTTTGCAAACTCCGGTCCTACAGTAAAGCATTAACTAACTGGCTATGAGTTTGAGTCTAAGTGAATCTTTCAATACCCAAGTCATTTTATGGTACAGTGGTTTGAAGCAAATGATGGCAACATTGGGAACATATTATATTCCATTTTAATAATACTAGAAAATAGTTGTTTCAGACTAAGTGCTTTCTAAAGTGAAGGGGGAAATTCTGGTTCAGTTGGTTACAAAAAGACACAGTCTAACTATCTCTAGCAATTCACTGCCCGGGATTGGTGTGCAGGTTTCCTAGTTTCAGCAGGCTTACTTAGGTCATAAAGCAGTTACACTCCAAAGATAATAAGCAATTCAGACAGTAAGTCATCAATATGTAAATATAAAAATAGAAACACATTTGCATACTAAAACACACACCTGGAACTCTCTTCCCTTTTTCTCCTGCCAAATTGCCCGTTTCACCTGTAGCAGCTGATAAAAACACTTGAAGCAGCTAACTAGAAGAACTTGGTTGAAGAACAAAGGGCCTGACTAGATCAGCTCATCAAGCAGCAACGCACGCCTAGTGCTAAGTGCTGGGGCGGAAAAAGCAGCACCAGAGCCCGTTCTTACCCTCAAGGAGCTTACAAAGGGACGAGATGACGCGGGATACATATGTAACCATACATGTACGCTAAATGGTGCATTTCAAACTGCTAGGAATAAATTCCATTCATGTTCGGAGGGTCAAACAATGAAAGTAATCTAAAACAGATTCAGATCATCAAACGCATTAGGGTTTTCATAGGTCAGGAATTCAAAAGCACCCACCAAGAAACCTTGCCTTCGAAAACCTTTTCCCTTAAACTTGCACAGTTAAAAACTTCAAGTCCCATCACCCTTTGATGGAAGGTGTAGGTAAATAACTAACACCTTTAGAATTCAGTCAACCCCTTTCCCTTTCGGTGACCAGTGCTCAGCAGTGTACCCAAATGAAAGAGGGCATACAGATTTAAGAAAATTCACAAACGCTCAGTCAGTAAATCAGTGACAAAGTTGAAAGTAAGATACAACCTTTTTCCTGTTTTCCAGCCCCCCTACCGAAGCTTTGAAATCCTCAAGGGTTAAGCAAGGAATGGAAGTTCACAGTGAAATCCCTGGGGATAGAAATGTGGAAGAGAGGAAGACAGGAAAGGCAAGGCAAGTCCCTGAGCAAAGCGACTGAAGAGGCACTATTGTCGGCTCCACTCCCTTTTCCATTAGGAATCACGCACACCTTGGAGAAAGGAGCAATGCAGTAGGAACCTCCTTGGAGAGCCAGCTAGGAAAACACTGGATTCTACTGGTTGAAAAAAAGGGCCAGATCACTCACATTTTCGATTTTCAGTGATAAAAATGGCCTGATATAAAGCAAAAAGGGCGTTCAAACCAATTACAGCCTCAAAACAATAATGACAGGAGACATTTACAGGGCTAGTTAGAGTTCATTTTCCTGTGGTGATGGGGGGTTGTCTAGCTATTAACAAGAATCTGTTTAAGTGAACTCAAAACAGCAATTCATTTATCCACAATGGAATACCTACTCTTGGGGAGGGGGGGTCCAGTCCCTCTCATTATTTTGAGAGGAATAAGGCTTTAATTGATCAATGCACTTCATTATCATGCACTTCAATCAACTCCCTAGGAAAGGCAAAAACCAAAGTTGCGCTTAAAATGCCCTTCCTTAAGACTTTTTAATAAAGTATTCCAGCACTCAGGAAAGTAGAGCTGCTGCATTTGTTTAAAAAGTATACTTACTAACACACGTGCAACTGACTAACTGCAACAACCTAACAGCAACTTGACGGCACTCACACATTACGCCGAATGTGGGCCACTGCATAGCTAGTCTACTGACCTCATTTGTGGCCCTCATGTGTGATGCTATATTTAACGCACTCTCATCGAAAGGGTAAAACTACATGCTTCCCAACTGTAGCTCTGTGGTTTAAGAGACACCACGCAAGCCATGACCCTAACTAATTCAACTTTCAGCCCCACCCTCAAGACTGAAGGTAAGGGGGGTCAGATTCAAAGTCAAAAGGCTGAGAGGATAAGGAAAGTCATTATGCAAAGTATGCACACCTCCCAATGACAACACTGTTGGAAACAACCTGGGGCCAGTTGTGACACTGGGCACAAGGGTCAAACATGGGAGAAGATGGCCGAGCTTACTAGGAATACATATACATTCATCTGCTGATCCCCAACATTCAGAACCTTGCTCAGGGTTCTGGTAGACAGCAAACTTCTCAGCGTCGCTCGCGCATCAATGTGTGCTCCACTAAAACTTCCCATGACTCAGAAAGGTGCAAGTCTAGCTAGCCCACAGGGTAGGCCTCTTGACCACACAACTAAGCAGCTTGCTCCACTTTGGTCAACATGATGACAACCGTGAGGGCCGTCAGGGCTGACTCGCCCAGTCACCACCAGGCGAAGAAACCACGAGAAGTTGGGTTTGTTCATTTGATACTCACCAGACAACACCAAAAGCTCCATATCCAATAGGTCTATCCGGCTCAATATCCAGCTGCTGTTGTGGGTGATGCGAGTGCTGATGATGGTGAGCCTTAACTGTGGCAGCCGTGGCAGCCTGTACCTGAGCTGGGGCTGCTGCAGCTGGTCCAGGAGCCTGACCCGGTGCCGGTGATGGGAAATATGGTTGTTGTTGCCCAGGGTTTAACATGGCTGCGGCTGCGGCCGCTGCTGCGGCTGCCGCAGCTGCCGAAGAGGTATGCTGCTGTACTGGGTGTACAGCAGCAGCCGACCCCGGATGAAGATGGTGCTGAGGGTGGTGGTGGTGGTGAAGGTGAGGAGGAGGGAGGTGTGGAAGGTGGTGGTGATGGTGGTGGTGGTGACCTGCTGCTGCTGCAGATGTACCGCCATTGTAAGCCGCCATCATTTTTGCGTTGGCTCTTGCGCCACAAAGAGACATTCAAAAAAAAAATGCCCTTTGATTGGAAAGCAAACTGGGTCAAGCTGTCATTTGGCCATTTAAAAATGAAGAAACCACTCACTCCACCTCAAAAAACATAAGAGCGGAAACTGGCCTTATGTCTTCATCAGTCAATCCAAGCAAGTTAGAGGGTCTTGGTGTTTAGTGTCGGGGTGAGTGTGTGTGTGTGTGTGTGTGTGTGTGGAGGGGCGTGGGTTGCCAAAATTAAAAAAAGTAAAGGAAAAAGAAAAGAAAAAAGGGAAAAAAAGGACCCCTTCCCCCCAGGATTCCAGCCACAAGTGGGTACTAAAACTCCATTCTTAATTTGGGGGGGGTTCCAACTTTGAATGTGGGAATAAAGGCCAAACCTCCCGACCCCCTGAACTCCACACACGAAAAGGATCAGGTAACTCACCACCCTTGGAATCTTCTAACAGGGTTGACTCATCTACCCCTTCCATTCCCACATCCTTTTCTGAACACCTACCACCTCCTCAAAAACCCGATTTCAAAAAATATATCTATACTAAAAAATTAAAAAAAAGAAACCCAAAACCCTCCAACACTACAAGTTAAAAAGATGGGGGGAAATTTCCAGGGAAAAGCGCTTCCCCCCCCCTCGAACTCTCAGGCCTTCCTACATCTCCCCCTGCTCCTGGCTTATTGCTAGTCAGGTTGACCTGGTTGGGGGGGGGGGGGGGGGGGGCGGGCAACTAAACTTTCCTGAGCAGAACCAGCCAGGGAAGGAGGCAGGAGGGACCGAGTGAGGAGAGGCGGCGACAGGGCTGGCCACGGAGAGGGGAGAGCGGACCGGGGCAAAGTGAAGGTACGGAGGTGCAGGAAGGAATGCAGGAGGAGAGGTGGGCAGCACTCGGACGCCCAGAGGGAACCGCCCCGGGATGAGGTGAGGGTCCCGGGGCCAAAGAATAGGAGCCCCGGGAGGCGGGCGGGGTACCGTCGGAAGCGGGCTGACTCCTGCCCCCGCCGCCGGCTGCTACAGCTGAGGAGGGTTGGGGGGGAGAGCGGGTGGGTCCCCCCGCGCGATGGCCCCCGCAGGGCTCAAGGCTGCTCCGTCTCCCCCCCTCCCCCCCACCCGGCTTCAGTCCCCGCGGCCGCTTTCTCTTCAGCCGCCGCCTCCTCAGCCGCCGGTGCCGCTGCGGCCGGACTCACCTCCCCTAGCAAAGCCGGATAGAGCGGAGCCAGCGGCGGACACGCGCAACCAGCCGCCGAGGCCCCGCCCCCGCCTCACACTGACCGGCTGCCTTAGCCAATCCACGCCCACCTGTCCGCGACCGCCTCCAATCCTGGGCCGGGAGCTTCAGACAGGCGCATTGTTCGGCCAGTGGCAACAAGGTGTGGGTCTCCTGGGGAAATCCCGCCCTCGATCCGGGATGGGCAGACCGACAGACCAATCAAAAGGCAGGATTTGGCCTGACCGACAAGGCTGAAGGCGAATGGAAAGCCAATGATCTCCGTGACATTTTCTTTCGCCTCTCTGCTCTTTTCTTTTTCTTCTTTTATTTTTTTGGCAGGAGCAGGAAGCTGCGTGCTAATCCCGCCTGCAAAAGCTGGAAGAGAGGGACGGAACGAAAGAACCAATCATAAGCCGAAGACAAAGAACACCACAACCAATCCTTGGGTTGAAGATCGAGTAGGATGGGGCTGGGGCCAGATAGACATTTTATTTGACAAATGGAAGAAAAGCTTCATCTCGGTCCCGCCCTTCAGATCTCTTATAGGGCAGGATTTGGAGAATTCGCTGTCAGATCGGCTACGTCCTCTTCGAGGGGCGGGGCCAAGTGAGGGGTGTGGTCTAAAGATTAACGGGGCGGGGCATATAAGAAGAAGGCGGAGTCCGAATTATTTGCTGGTTCATTGATAAGAGTATTTTCTATTCTGTCCATTTTAATGGCGTAAAGCGTGGAGAAATAAGGGAAGAAAAAAGACGAGCTTCAGTAACTCAAGTTCAACACTACCGCTTCAAAAGAAACTCTGTAAACTGACAGTTCATAATACATAATGTCTGATTCTCCAATGGCTAATCCTGATCTTGAAATAAAGTGGCATTACTCCAGCATTCAGAACCTCACTCTCAATAGGTGAGCAGGCAGGCTGATGATACAGATTCAATGACACTAATAACAATAAACTTAACCACAAAGATAATAATTCCCACCATGATTTCCTAAGTAAATGATCATGTTCATTAGAACACCTCTCTTTCATACAATCTCACACATTTGAATTTACTCTTTAATGTGTGAAATAACCTTACAGAACTTTATCTGTAGAAAAGCTGTGCGCTCAGAAAGCCGGAGGCCATCTCCGTTCTTCTTTTGCCTCTTCGCTCCTCCCCTTCCAACCCTTGCAACTCACCGTCAAGTCTCTCTGGCGACCACCTCTTTACTTAAACCACGAGCATCTTTATAGAATCCCTGGTTCTCTGCTTCTGAGAAAGCAAACATTGACAAATAACCCTAGGAGAGCACGGTTTTGTACTTACATCAGTGTTTCCCAAGGTAGATGATGTCACACTGTGGGACCACTCACCGCCATTGAGTCGATGCTAATTCACAGTGACTCTATAGGTCAGGGTCGAGCTACTCCTGTAGCTTTCTGAGACTAACTGTTTATGCAGTAGAAGGATCCAAATCCAGTTACCTGCACTTTATTCTGAATTACGGGCTATAGCACAAAAGTTTTTCATTGCCAGGGGGATCCTAAGTAATTATTTTCCTGAAAATGGAGTGGTAGGTCAAATAAGTTTGGAAACGTATGAATCCATTCTCCACCAGGGACACAGTAATCTTTAAACAATAAATACAAGTCAGATCCCTCCACTAAATGAAATATTTCAATGACTTCCCACTACCCTTGAAGCAGTACACCTAAATGGTCCTGAATGATCTAGTTCTCACCTCGACTCTGCACTTCAGACATTCTGAATGTCTTTTAGTTCCTCAAATGCTTCCTTTGCTTCAAGCCTCCATGCTTATTTTCAGCCGAACACTTGCCACCCACTCTTCACTCCTTTAAACTACCTTCACCTACCCTCAGGTCTTCATGTAAATTCCACTTTGTTCTATCTTTATCTCTGTCTTTCTAGCTTTCTTTTTTCCCTTTTTTGCTGCAAAGCTTTCCCAGGCCCTGTTCTAAGGTACATGTCTCTGTGTTCTTGATCTCCATGGCACTAGCTCCCTCAAAGCACCAAGAACTCTTTCAGTCTAATTAATGGTTGAGTATGAGGAGCCCTGGTGGTATCATGAGTTAGACATTGGGGAGTATGAGGAGCCCTGGTGGTAGCGTGGGTTAGACATTGGGCCACTAAATGTGAGGTCAGCAGTTCAAATTCACCAGCCACTCCTTGGGAGAAAGATGAGGCTTTCTATTCCAGTAAAGAGTTACGGTCTCAGAAGTGCACAGAGGCAGTTCTAACCTGTCCTATAGAGTCCCCATGAGTCAGAATGGACTGGATGTGGCATTGAGTATACTCAGACTAGCCTTCATCCCACGGAACTCTGTATCCCTAGTTCCTAGAACCCAAAACAAAACAAAAACACGTTTGCCATTTCCTCACACCATGTAACACACTATTCCATGGTGCCTGAAAAGGTGAAATCTTTGTATTGAGTTACTGAAAGCAGGAGAAATCGCAGCTCTGCCATTTAGTGCCAGCTCCACGGTTTAAGCAATTGAACCTCTTTGAGTATCGAAGGAGAAAGCGGAAGGCGTCTGCTCCCACTCAAAACCCAAACGGATGGCCATTGAGTCGATGCCGACAGTAGACCCTCTAGGACAGGGTAGATTGCTCCTGAGAGTTTGAGACGGTAACTGTTTACGGGAGTAAAAAGCCCATGGTTGTGCCGGCGGTACAAACTGCTGACCTTGCTGATTGCAGCCCAACTCGTAACCACTCTGCCACCAGGGCTCCGTGGCTGCTCCCACAAAGATTTACAAAACCTGGGAAACCCTGCAGAGGCTCCCTAGGAGTCAGAAGCAATTTCATCCCTTTGGGTTTACTTTTTTTGGTTTTCAGAGTATCAGTGTCTGTTTCGCCAAGTTGATGTCAGGATTGCGTGAGGTGATAGGAGTGCTCGACAAGCAGGAGGTCCATGGTGGCAGAGTGGGGTAAGCATTGCCCTGCTAACTGCAAGGTTGGTGGTTGAAGCCCGCCAGCTGCTCTTGAGGAGGACAAGAGACTCTCTGCACCTGTAAAGATTCACAACCTCGAAAGCCCTAAGGGGCATCCCTCCTCTCATTTTATGGGATCAGACGCCACTAGAGGACAGAGGGTTGGGTTGGGTTTTTTGACTTTCACAAAGAGGACCAGTTCAATCTGGGTTCTTTCTCTTTCCCTGCCCCCACCCTCCTTTAAGGCATGAGATGCCTGTTGACGGCTCCCGGTGTTTGGTACATCAGCCTCATTCAAAGTGTAGTTTGCTAGGCGCGTGTTGGGGAGCTCTGGGAGCATAGGACGCAAAGGTCAACACCTGCCGCTCCTCGAGAGAAAGGCTGAGCTTTCTGTTCCCGTGGAGAGTTAGAGTCTCAGAAACCCACAGGGTCAGTTCCACCCTGTCACAGAGGGTCACTAGGAGTCGGGAGACTGGATGGCAGTGAGTGAGTGAGGAGCTTGTTACACATGCACATCCTCCATTTCTCCCCCAGGCAGGTGAGCCAGCAGCTCTTACACACTGAGTGAAGTCCCAGAGCCTGTGCATCACAAGCGCTCCAGGTGATTTTCACACGCAAGATCAAGTTTGAGGCCAATGGCCCAACTCTTAGTATAATACCTAGCCCACGCTGCCTGTCCGGTTGCCATCCTGTGGTGAGGTGTGTGTCCCTGTGACTGTGGGACAGCAAACACAAGGAAGGCCCTGGACAAGATGAATGGCCACCGTGGCTGCAACGTAAGAACGGGTGTGAGGATGGTGCAGGACCGGGCAGTGCTTCGGTCTGTTATTCACAGGGTTCCTGTGAGTCAGAACTGACCCGATGGCACCTAACAACGACAACACAAAGTTGGAAGGTATGTCACTGAGATTTCAAATGAGAATTTTCAGACCAAGAAAGAAAGACTAGGAATCCGTCATGTTTGGTGAAACAGAGGCCAACCTGGGCATTAGAGAGGCTCAGTGAGATGGGCTGGCACAATAACTGCAGTAATATAGACTCCAACGTGCTGGCAAATGTGAGGCTGAGGAGCCACAGGAGTTAGCATTATAAACAACTAGTCCATGGAAACTCCTCTATACATGTGAGATAAATTAATGTAAAATACCAGAGAGCCATGACACATTAAGCGTTATATATTCCTATCACAATGATCTACATATAACCCCTTCCTAGAGGGATGGACAATAGAAAAGTGGGTGACGGGAGACAGCACTTGGTGTAAGACATGGGGGTTGGGGTAGATTATAAATTACCAAGGGTTCATGAGGGAGGGAGGGAAGAGGAGGGGGGAAAAGGGGAGCTGATATCAAGGGCTCAAGTAGAAAGAAAACGTTTTGAAAATGATGATGGCAACATATGTACAAATGTGCTAAACACAATGGATAGATGGATGGATGGGTGGGTGGATGGTGATAAGAGTTGTAGGAGCCCCCAATAAAATTATTTTTTAAAGATAATTATATATTCCTTCCACAAACATTAAGTCGCACCAATGTCTCAGCTGCAAAGACCTCTGTGGTAAAGAGCAAAGAGGTCACTTTGAAGACTAAGGTGCCCCCCACCCACCCACCCAAGCATAGTATTGCCAAGCTCCTCAAATGCGTGCCAAAACTAGACCGTGAATCAGGAAGACCAGATAAGAATGAATGCATTTGAGCTATGGGAATAAATATTGAAGACTATTAAATATACCGTGGACTGCCAGAGAAATGAACAACTCTATCTTGAAGGACAGCCAGAAAGCTCCTTAGAGGAGAGGATCGTGAGACTTCATCTTACGTCCTTTGGGGATGTGATCAGAAAGGACCAGTCCTTGCAAAAGGGCCAGGAGAAGGCCAGTGGACAGGAGGCAAGCCCTCAATGACATGGATGGGTAGCGTGGCTGCAGGAATGGGCTCAGACATCACACTTGTGAGGGTGGCACAGACTCACTATGTTTTGTTTGTTTGTATGTATGATTCGGAACTCGCTCGATGGCACCAAACAACAACAAAATATCTAGGCAAAGGAGGCCTGGTGGTACTGCGGGTTAGGCATTAGACTGCTAACAGAAAGGTTGGGCGCTCAAATCCACCAGCCACACCTCAGGAGAAGGATGCGGCTGTGTGCTCCCATCAAGAGTTAGTGTCAGAAAGCCTAAATTCTGTGTGTCCTGTTGGATTGCTATGAGTTAGAATCGACTGCATGACCTGGCAGCAGGTCTATCTAGGCATGCTGTTCCACTCAGTAGTGTGAGAGGGTACAATGATTTATTTTAAAGTCTCTGCCCTCAAGAGCCTCTAAGCCTGGGGCATGAGCTACCAAAATGATGTGCACACACTCCAGGTGGTACGTAGTCATTCATTAGGCTCCAGAAAGAAAGGAGTACTTCTCTTTTTTTTTCTTCACCTTTTCAATATGTCAGGGTTTTATACTGCACATAATATAGAGTAGTGCACATGTATGGAATTTAGAAATAAAAGATACATATTTTGGTGATAGGTGCTAAAAACTTCATCAAAAATATTCATCGTTGGTCTGGCAACCATTTAATGTGCACGGTTCAGATCAGCTCTGTCCAATAGAAATATAGTGAGAGTCACGTATGAAGTTTTATGGTGCTGTTGGGTAAGCGTTGGACTGCTGACTGAAAGGTCACTGGGGGGAAAGACGAGCCTGTGTGCTCCTGTAAAGCTGGACAGTCTCAGAAGCCCCGTATGAGAAACCCTAGGAGTTGAAATAGACTCTGTTGCCGTGGTTTAGGAACCGTGTTAAAAAAGAGAGAGAGAGAAAGAGGAAGAATTACTTTTTATTTTTAAAAAGCATTTTATTGGGGGCTCATACAACCCATCACAATCTGTACATCCATCCATTGTGTCAAGCACATTTGTGCATTTGTTGCCATCATCATTTTCAAAACATTTTCTTTCTACTTGAGCCCTTGGTATCAGCGCACGGCACCCCCCCCTCACGAGCTGCTGATAATTTATAAATTATTATTATTTTTTCATGTCGAATGTCTCCCTTCACTTACTTTTCTGTTGTCTGTCCCCCAGGGAGGGGGGTACATGTCGATTACTGTGATCGGTTTCCCCCTTTCTCCCCCACCTTCCCCTCCCCCTCCTTGTATCTCTACTCTCATTATTGGT
>NW_022111358.1:5561269-5563986 GCF_000313985.2 Echinops telfairi
TAGGCCTCCTACACCCTCCTCGCCATCGATTTTGGATCACTTGTTGTTCCCTTGTCCCTGGGTTTGTTAACACCCACTTCCTTTCCCCTGCCTCCCTCTCTCTCATGTCCCCCTGGAACCATCGGTCCTGTTGTTTTCTCCTCCAGATTGTTTATCCTGCCTATATTAGCTTCATAGACCTGTAGAGATAATAATATGCACACAAAAAAGACAGAGCAACACAAAGCAACAAAAGAAAACAAAACAACACCAACAAATAAAACCAACGACAAAAAAAAAAAAAAGAGAAAAGCCTGTAAATAGTTCAAGGTCTCTTTGTTGACCTTTAGGAGTGTTTTCCGCTTGAGTCTGATGGGGTTCCATGCCCTGGCCCCAAAGTCTATTTTTGGCATTCCCTGGGGACTTTGTTGCTCTGCTCCCCTTGCTGTTCTGTTGCACGCCCGTAGTGTTTCACTCAGTGTGGTGGGGTCAGATCGTGCACAATTCCCACACTGTCTCCAGTGTTGTCCCCTGTAGGGCTATGGGTCAGTGAGGGGTGTCGTGTCTCATAGTGGGGCCGGCCATACGGTCCTCTCTGTGCATTGGCTGCTCTGAGCGGGGATATTGTCCTCAGGGCTTGGTGGGCCAGGATGTGCTCCACCCTCTCTCCCTCCCCCTTCATGTCCTCCCGTGGGCTCTGGTCAGACATGTCCCTCTCCCCGAGCTGCAGCTTCAGTGTTGTCCTCTGAAGTAAAGCTTTCTGTGGGGAGGGGCGGTCTGTCCACATAGTTGGGATTGGGGCTGGCGCCTCAGACCTCTCTATTGGTTCCCTGCTCCATGCCGGTATGTTGCATTGACGTCTTAGAGCACCGGGTTGAAATCTGTTCCTCCTGCCACCAGGCAGTGAGGAATTTCCCTCTTAGTAACTCCCCTGGGCTGATTTCTGCAGAGTCCTCTGGTATGTGTTACTCAGTCACCATCTTGCTGGAAATCTAGCATTACTTTTGAATGATTGATTTTATTTAACCCTATATATCCAAGGCATTGTGGGTTCAACATGTCTTCAAAGGGAAAACAATAAGGTAGTTTGCTTTTTAATTTTTAAAATTCTATTACCCACTCCTGTTGCTGTTGGGTTGATTCTGACTCACAGGGCAGAGTGACAGAGCAGAACTCTCCCTTTGGGTTTTTGAAGCAATTAAGTCTGTATGAGAGCAGAAAGACCCATCTCCCTCCCGAGGAGCAACTGTGGACTAGAACTGGGGACCTTTAGATGAGAAGTCCAATGCCTCACTCACTAGGCCACTAGGCCTCCCCCCCGCCACCCCTGTCCCCGTCTGGCACTAAAGTTTTGGAAATCTGGTATATATTTGGCACTGAACAGCCACTTCAGTTCAACAAAAAATTCCATTTCCTCAGGTTTTGAGTGCTCATTATCGACACGTAGCTAGACACACACACCACCACCACCACCACCATGGAATTGATTCCAGCCCATAGGGATTCTACCAAACAATAGAATTGCCCCATAGGGTTCCCAGAGGCTTCAGCTTTCTCCCTCAAAGCAGCTGGTGGGCTTGAACACAGCCACCAATTTGCTAGTGGTCACCGTATTAGACCGCACAGATATCGAGCATGACTTGCAGTCCCTCTTCTGCCCCTTATTTGAATTTCCTCGTCCATAAAATCAAGAGGATCCCTGACTTCTCCAGTGAGTGTAATGATTCAAAAAGACAGTGCGTGGAGAAGCATACAGCACAGAGCCTCCCTCATACCCCATCAGTGTCAGCCAGTAGGGTGGTTGTTATTAGGGTTACAATCCAAGGGTAGGTGTCCTAAGTGTCCCAGGAGAGCTCTATCTTGGACCCTGCTCGGTTCTCCTCTCCAGTATCCCATCCATGTGAGGCCAGCCTGATAGCCATCCAATTCCTCTTAAATATATCACCCAGCAGTACAATATCCGGCCTCTGCCATTCCATTCCATTTTCAGGAGCTGCACACAATGAACGAGAAGTCGGAAGTGAGTCAGCAAGATAGCACTTAGAGTCTAAAAAAGCAAGCAGGCCATCAGAATACATAAGCAGGAATATAATGTGCAGGAAGTGGGAGGTGATCTTCCCTTTCTTCCAAGAACTGTCTCGCTCCATGAGTTGTCTGCAGAGACTTTGTAGAACTCAGGATGAGCCTAGGGGATTAAAAGATGACAAAGGGAGCAACTATCCGTCAATAATGCTGGATGCTCTATGCATGTTATCTCACGTGATAAATCCTGACTACATCCTAGTTTTCAAGGGAAACGGACGCAGGAAAGTCTGGAGCTAGTGAGGGACAGGACAGAGGGAATGGTTAAGGAAGAACAGGCAGACCCTTCTTCTACTTTCACTCCTGGCAAACATGGGCTTCCTTGTGTTTATGTGCAAATCTGTATTAATTAATACAGATTAATACAGAAGTACTAATAAATTGGTGCTTATCTTGCTTACAGGCTACTCTGTCCCTGCCAGGGATTGTTAATTTGAAGAGAGACTTTGATTCTGTTAGGAAGGTGCTGTGGTGTTGGGAGAGAGACATGCTAGCCATATCCACAAGCAGAATTTTTGATGCGGTGATAAAATGTGAAAATATTCACTATAGACTAGTAGGTAAACATAAGTAAGCCCATTATTTTCTTACTTATTGGGTAACTGCCACTGTCCAAGGGCCTTCCTTACGGGGTCCATGATACTCCCCCCTCCCCC
>NW_022111358.1:5564086-5614218 GCF_000313985.2 Echinops telfairi
CCCCGCCCCGTGATACTTTTCCAACATGTCTTACACACACCTCTCAGTAGCATTCAGGTCAGACCACCCCTGGCCTTTCAGGACCACAACCTCTCAGACTCATGCTTCTTCCACTATGCTAACATCTCCCCTCACCTCCTCGTCCTCCTCCCAAGTTCCAGCCACCTTTGAAGGCTCAGCTCCCAGAATCCCTGATCTTTCAAGAAGCCTTTCTTTGATACTTCAACGCCTCTGGGTTTCTCCCTCCTTAGATAATGTAAACATTCAGTCTCTGTAACATTTCTTTCGACCACCCATCCACTGCAGTGGCTTCTGGATTGGTAGGATTCTGGAAGCTATGTCACCACTGTTTCAAATACCAACAGGCTCACCCATGATGGACAGGTTTCAGCAGAACTTGCAGACTAAGACAAACTAGAAACAAAGGCCTGTTGATCTATTCCAAGAACTAGCCAAAGAAAACCCTATAGATCACAGCAAAATATTGTCTAATGTTGTGCTGGAAGTGAGTCCTCTAAGTTAGAAGGCACTCGAAATTTGAGTGCAGAAAAGCTGCCTGCAGACTAGGCTCAAATTTACCAATGATCATAAAGTTGGCACAGGAGGACTGGGCAATGTTATATATATCTATATCCTATAAGTTGGGGCCAGCTTGATGGTGAAATAAACAGCACATTTATTTGGAACATATGGGGCGGAGGGAAAAAAAGCAACTTTCTAGCTGTGTGGCCTTGGGGTACTTAACCTTATCTATGAAATGCTGAGAGTAACACCTGCTTTGAGATAGAAGGGCATCACCTCTTTGAAAGAGGATTGAGAAGATTAAAGGAGATCATGTATTCATATGAAGGCATTTTTTTACGTTTATGGAAAAATTCTATTCCTCCCCCCACCTCCAAAAGTTGGTAACTCCCTCTCATATAAAGCATCTAGTGCAGTTTGACCCAGATTTGCTCTTCAGTCCAGGGCTTTTCCCCAACGACTGGCTTTTCTTTTTGTGTTAGGCCAAGTTGACTACAGAAAAAAATCCAGAGATACTTTCTTATGTATAAGAAAGAGCTTTATATCAAAGAGTAATTGTAAATTAAGAAAAGATCTCAACCCAGTCCAGTTCAAGTCCATAAGTCTGATATTAGCCCATAAGTCCAATACTAGTTTAAAAATCCTTCTTCAGACTCACGCAGTCACATGCAATGATGCAGAATGCAGGAAGACCACAGGCCGGTGGGTGCAAAGTCTTGTGGATCCAATGGCAGTGGAAGCATCCCAGCTCTGGTGCAGGGCTCCACAAGGCTCCTCCAGCTCTCCCAGTGTGGCTCTTCAACAGGAACAGGAAGGCAGAGAGAGAGTGTGGCCCACCTCCAAGGAGAAAGAGAGGAAGTTCCCAGAATCCTCATAAGAAGGACATGCCCATAAGGAGGCATCATCAGGCTGTGACCTGGTGGACAGGCTAGACTCCACCCCTATACTTGTTTATCAGGTTGACATGAAATTGTGTAACTTACCACACTGACTAATTCTGCCTGTTGTCTCCATTTCCAATGTGCTTTTGTTTAGGGAGTTATATGTGTGTTTGTGCAGTACTTTATATATTGTACAATGCTTCTCCTATTTCCTCTCATTTTCTTCTGCCCTGTCAGGTCCCCTATCAACCTTGTGACAGGGTCAATGGTGGAATTCAGCCTGTTCATACTGGTTCAGCAGAACTGACACCTAGTTTTCTTGTTTTTGTTGTTGAGTTCAGCCAACTGGTTGTTAAAATGACACTTGTAATTAGGGTTCGCTTTAAGGTGGGTGAGTGGGGGGGCCACCCAATGTGGAAATCACAAATTCACATTCTTAACTCATCTTTAATCTTCATCTGTGCAACAGCGGATTCTAAGCACCCGTAGTAATGTTCATTCTGTCCATAGATACACAAAATTAGACGGGACTATTCTTGTAATACTTATTCATTTCATAAAACTCATTATATTTTTGATGAGCGCCTAACTTTTTATTCCCTTGCGTTTGTTGCTTCAGTAAACAAACATAACGAGTAAAGAGAAAAAGTGCCAAACACCCAGAGGGTGACACACTGTCATTCGTTTCAGTTTTGTGTGTGTCATGTCCCAAATTCCCACAGATACGATGAGTGAGTTATGTAATTCCTGAAAGTGTTCAAAGAGCTAAAATATTGTCAGAATAATTGCTGTAAGTTCAGCAGAAGCAGAAAGGGGATTTTCAAAGATGAACATAGTAGGGTCAGAGAAGAGAAGTCACTCTTTCTAATCTATCAAATACAATGACCAGTCTCTAATAGGCCTACTTCTACAGGAATGGGATCCTTTCCTGCAGTAAAAAGATGGCTAAGGATGAATCACCCAGCCGATGAGACTTCCGTAAAAGCCAATAATATTCCAAGTGAGGACACCAATCAAGAAGCAATATGGAAAATTTTTTTTAATATGGAAATATTTTAAATAAGAGTTTTATTGTTTTTGTCAGGTACTGTTTAATATTTTTCATTAATGTTTTAAAACTCTTTCTTGGAAATAGAGGAAAGAACTAGGAATCAAAGGGCATTTATAGAGGTCTAAATACAAGCATGTACATATGTGAATATATTTATATATAATGATAGGGAAATAGATCTATGTACATATATTTATATAGTAAGTATTAAGGTAGCAGACGGACATTGGGCCTCTATTCAAGTACTCCCTCAATGCAAGAACACTTGGTTCTAATAACCTGGCATTCCGTGATGCTCACCTTTCAGACACGATCACTAAAGACAAAATAGGTGCATAAGCAAATGGGGTGAAAAAAGCTGATGATGGCTGGCTGTCAAAAGACATAGCATCTGGGGTCTTAAAGGATTGAAGATAAACAAGCAGCCATCTAGCTGAGAAGCAACACAGCCCACATGGAAGAAACACACCAGCCAGTGTGATTATGAGGTGTTGATGGGATCAGGTGTCAGGCATCAAAGACCCAGAACAAAAAATCATATCAATGTGAAAGATGGGGTGTGTGGAGTGGTGACCCAAAGCCCATCTGTAGGCAACTGGACATCCCCTTACAGAAGGGTTGCCGGGAGGAAATGAGCCAGTCAGGGTGCTGTACAGCAATGATGAAACACACAACTTTACTCCAGTTCTTTAATGCTTCTCCTTCCACTATCATGACCCAATTCTACCTTACAAATCCAACTAGACCAGAGAATGTACACCGGTACAGATAAGAGCTGGAAACACAGGGAATCCAGGACAGATAAACCCCTCAGGATCAATAATGAGAGTAGAGATATCAGGAGGGGAAGAGGAAGGTGGGGCTAGAAAGGGGGAACGGATCACAACGATCTACATATAACCCCCTCCCAGGGGGATGGACAACAGAAAAGTGGGTGGAGGGAGACATTGGAGAGTGTAAGACATGAAAAAATAATAATTTCTAAATTATCAAGGGTTCGTGAGGGAGGGAGGGAGGTGGAAGGGAGGAGAACAAAATGAGCTGATACCAAGGGCTCAAATAGAAAGAAAATGTTTTGAGAATGATGATGGCAACAAATGTACAAATGTGCTTGACACAATGGATGGATGTATGGATTGTGATAAGAGCTGTACGAGCCCCCAATAAAAATTTTTTTTTAAACTGTCTTATAATGTAATCTAGTTCTGTGTACCCCTTTTAATGTTCTTTTTTTAAAAAACATTTTATTAGGGGCTCATACAACTGTTATTGCAATCCATACACAAATCAACTGTGTAAAGCGCATTTGTACATCATTCTCAAAACCCTTTTAATGTTCTTATCTACATAGTTACTGTATGAAATAATAAAATACCTTCTGGAATACCTTATTTTATACTTAAAACGGTCATCAGGGCAATGAATTGGTTAAGTTATTTGAGTCCCACCCCTGGACAAGGGATAAAGCTGTTATTGGCAAAGTGAAGTTGGAGGTTTGATCCCCAAAGAATGTGAGAGGGGATGTAAACCTTTCAGGTCTTTGGTGGTGCTGCAGAACAAAGGGCGGGTCCAGGACCAGCTACGGAGACATAACAAGAGAAGTCAGACAGGGTAGAGGAAGAAGCCATCTGGAGACGATTGCAGGTCGCAAGCCAATAACAACTAAGATAGAAACTGGATTGGGCAGCAAGCTGGGGGGAGGGTAAAGCCAGACAAATCCATGTTCATGTGCCTGTCCTGGCTTCTGCTGAGGCCAAGGGCCCTCTTCCCCAACAGGTGGGCCTCCACCCATCTGAACAGCACAGCTATGGAACGTCCCAAGCGTTCCCTTTGCCCAGAGCCGAGGACTTCGGTCTAATCTTGTTCTTTCCATCTCTCAGCCTCTGAGTGGGATACTCTCCAGCTCCAAGCCCCAGGACCTATCTAATCTTAGCCCCGACTCCACTCCCTTGGCCAAGTGAGACAGACAATGCCCCAACACTTTCCCCTTTCCCAGGCGAATCAGTGATGGATATTTTATCTTAAAGCTCATTTTTGTAAACTATATAAATACATCATAACAGTATTATGCCTAACATTGATAGGTGTCTTTGACTTTGAATTCTCAGGTCCTAACAAATAAGCATGTAACTCACATGCATTGAGCATAGCAATCCAATGAGGGCTGTTTTAACAAGGATGTTTATGTAGGAAGTAAGCCAAGGACTCCATTTCCAGCTGGGACTCTGTCTTAGTTATCTAGTGCTGCAATAATACAAAGACCGTAAGTGGATAACTTTAACAAAAAGAAATTACCGTAATGGCCTCACAATCTAACAGTTTAGAAGACCTCTGGAAAAGGAGCTTTGGTGGCCTAATAGGGATGTGTTGGGCTGCTAACTGCAAGGTCAGTAGTTCAAAGCCACCAGCCACCGTGAGGGAAAAAGGGCTTTCCACTCCCATAAACAATTACAGTCTCGGAAACTCACAGGGGCCGTTCTGTTCTGCCCTACAGGGTCGCTATGAGTTGTTGATTTTTTGCAGTGAGTTTGGCTTTGGAGTGCTACGGGGGAAGGATTCCTCTTTTTGTTGGCTCTGGGGGAAGGGTCCTTGACAGTAATCTTCTCCTGGGTTTCTCCGCGCAGGACCCATGAAGCCACCGGACACTGCGTCCCCAGCTCCTCTTTCTTGGAAGGAGGTCCCTCTGGTCTCTGCTCCCTGTTTAATCTCTTTGATAGCTCACAAAAGATGGACTTGAGATACCACCTAAGTCTATTGCTTGTATCCTGCCTCATTAAGAAAACTGCCTCTGATCGTGTCTCATTCACATCGTGGGGTTGGGATTGATGACACTCAAGATAATTGCATCAGGTCACAAAATGGAGGGTAGTTATATAATGCTGAACACTGTGGCTTGGCCAAACTGACACATATTTGGGAGGGGGGAGGGGGACACAATTTAATTTAGAACAGATTCACATATGACAAGCTACCTGCAGCTAAAAGGGCCATGAACACCTCTGAGACAAAACTTCCACCTGTTCCCCTCTGCACACTGCATTACGGAGGGCAGCCTCCAGAACAGAACCAAGACTGCCCTCTCTGAAAGTTCTCAAGAAAGTAGCTCCAGGTGGGAAACATGGAGCTGCAGCCTCAAGTAGCCATTCCTACAGTTAGCCCACCTTCTCTGATACTGCCCTGCGCACTGTGAACGCAAAGACAAAAGACCCAAACGCACGCCCATCCAGCTGATGTGGATTCGTGGATTCGTGGATTCGTAGAGATGCTCAGGACAGGGTGGAACTGCCCCCTGTGAGTTTCCGAGACTGTGACGCTACAGGAGCGGAGAGCGGCGTATTTCTCCAGAGACAAAGAGATGGTTCCCAACCTGAGAGCATCACCTGGGGAGCTGTTAAAAATGCTGATGCTCGGCTTCAGTGGGGCACTGGTAGATGTCGACCCACCAGCTTTGTAGAAAGAAAGGAAGGAACGCAGGGAGCGAGGAAGGAGGAAACCTTAACTGGTCGTGGATCGTCTACGGTCGAAATATTTCCACCCTGGTTGATTTTAAGCTACCACCATCACATTACGATAGCTGTAGTTGGAAAGAGATGCCCACAATAGGTTCTCTAGAGCCAGGTGCCAGCTGGCTCCCACAGAGCTCTGCCTGATGCCCACCCCTGGACATTCTGATTTAATTAGTATGGGTATAGGGTGTGATCTGGGCAGTCATAAGGTGACCAGACGTCCCGCTTTTGGCAGGACAGTCCCGATTTTGAACAATTTTTCCCGCGTCCTGTGACGTTTTTAAAAAGTCCCGATTTTTGGAAAGAATACACGACAAGCTTGAGTACGGTTTTCGGCTGCCATGTGGCTATTTTGCCAGGATATGAGTTTTATCAATGGTGTCCCGCTTTACCAATGTTAAAATCTGGTCACCTTACTTTAGAGCCATGGGCTTCATCACCCAGAAGCAAGGTCATCCTCTACCTTCTCACTTGCTCTTTGCAGAAAATGGAAACATTGCTCAGAAGCAGGGGAAGAGTAGGGAGTAATTAGGTGGAGCTCAAAGAAGGATGGTGATGTGCCAAGAAATGATATTTAATTAAGAAAAAGTAAAAGAAGAAACAAGGCTAAAAAGTACCCAGCAGCTAGATTGTCACCTTTGGTCAGAACAAAACAGTGTCTCCGCCTAGATAAGCCTTCTTGGGGAGTGACCTCGCCAGCAGAAGGGAGGGCGGGTGGAGGGGTGTGTGTGTGTGTATGTGTGTGTGTGTGTGTGTGTGGAGGGATTGGGCTCAGGATGGGGGCTGAGCTGAAAGGGTGAAAGGGAGGTAGGGGGAGATCTGAAGAGCCAGGGTCATTGTGCCACCGGCAGTGGCTGGGCTGGAAATTCCTGGTGGGTGCTGGACACACTGACCAAGTCCTGCTCCAGAATATCCCTCCAGGGAGGTCATTACCCTTCTATTAAAAGTCTTCATTCTGACTGGGTGGCAGGCATTCGATTTGCTTACTGATCGAGCCCCAGTCATTTGGTTGAAGTGTACTTAAGTCTCAGAGGGGAAGGGGCCGGGGGATTTCTTTGACTTCCAGAGCGGGCTGGCTGGGCCCCACCTTTGTCTTCCTCCAGCCTCCCCTGCTTACGCCTGTCATGCTACTTTTCACACGGCCGTGCAGATGTTTACTTGTCTGTCTCCTTTGATGCTCTGAGCTCTCCCCAAGGGCAGGCTCTGTTCCTATTTTCCTCTGCACCCCAGTCCCCTGGGTAGACTCTTAAGCTCAAGGAAGCAGGGCTCTTCTGTCACGTAATAAAGGGTTTTAAGTTTCTTTTTTTGAAACGCAAGTCTTTCATGAGTAGAGTCTTGTTGACAAAAAAAATTGTGACGTTTATGATTTAAGCCCACATCTCCCTTAACTCTCTTCTGTAGTCCTGCGCTAATCCAGCTGTTGCCCCTCACGGAGATCCCGCTCCCTCCCTCCGCAGAGTCTAGAAGCTTCTTAGACTTTCAAGGCTGTGGCCTTTCAGAAGCCAATCACCAGCCTTGTCTCCCGAAGCTTCTCTGTGTGGGTTTGAACCATCAATCTTTCGGCTAGTACTCCAACCAGCCCTTAATTATCACCCAGGGACTCCACTGTGCTCAGAGGTAGCTGTTATTAAGTGAATAGATCATTTTATGTGCTTTACACACACACACACACAGAATAATTTTTTATGTTTTGAAACATATGGTATTATTACATGCAGTTTTAAAATATGCATTTTTTGTGCTTGACACAATGGATGGATGGATGGATTGTGATAAGAATTGTACAAGCCCCCCCAATAAAATGATTAAAAAGAAAACCCCATGCATTTTTGTCCCTTGATAATATATTTTGGTGATCTTTCTGTAATAATCTATTTCGTGATCTTTGTTCTTTTGAGGTCAAAGGGACCTTGAGGGGCAAGAATTCCAGTACAGATGCCTGGATGTAGTGGTGATCCCAGAGAATACCGGCAGGGGAGTGGGCGAGCGAGACAAGGCAGGAAGCCAGTGAAGCGCGTCTGTCTATCGAGCAAGGCACTACTGGAGGTAGCCAGAGTCCCCTTCTACTGGGGAAAGCTGGGAGCCAAGGTATGAGTACGACATGAATGCAGTTCCCTTCTATCTGAGTGTTTATCCGTCAACTCCCATCAGCCATTGGTTGAGGCCTGCTTCGGAGGCACATCCAACCCCTGGTTCTTCGGGGTTGCCATGCACGTGGCCAAGAGAGGAAGCTTTAAGCTAAGGAGATGCAGGTGCTAGCAGTTGGAAGTATGCTGGCATGCATAGATTCAGTAAGTGCCCAGGTTATATCCAGAGGGGACACGGATAGGGTCTGCTATAAAAATGGATGCCTTCATTTATGAAAACATTGTCCATGCCAAGCCAAAGCCACTTCCTTCACGGTGACTCGACAGGACAGGGTTTGCAAGGTGGTAAATCTGTATGAAAGCAGACTGCCTCATCGTTCTCCCTGGAAGCAGCTAGTGAGTTTGAACTACGGGCCTTTCGGTTGGCAGCTAAGTGCTTTAATTACTGCTCCATCAAAGATCCTTACTAGTATACATTTAAGTTTCTTGCATTTTTCAGCTTTAGCAAATAAGACTCAAAGAAATGTTCTCATTCAGACCTCCTTATTGAAAAAATAACTCACTGCCATTTAGTTGATGACAACTCAGGGCCACCTTTTAGGACAGGGTGCAACTGCCCCTGTGAGACTCGGAGGGAGCCCAGTCTTTCTCCCGAGAGGAAGCTGACGGTTTCCAGTTCAGGACCTTTCGGTTAGCAGCTAAATGCGTAACCACCAGAGCCCCTTACCTCCTGATGCACACGTGCAAATAATTCTTTAGGATAAATGCTTACAAGTGGAATTGTCGGGGCCGTCCTTTACTCAGTTTTCTCTAATTTTACGCTCTTAGGTTGGGAAGTGCCTTAGCTGCTCTGAACTCTAGGTTGCTGGTCTGTGGACTTCCTCCCTCCTTAATCCATCAGTCTTGCCGGTTCAGGAATTCCACGAGTGAAGAGGTAAGTGTCTAACGACTTTTCTACTGTCTTGCCCGGGATGCCCACGGCTCCCTTTTCTCTCCACAGGCTGTCCCAATGAACTTAGACTTGTCTTCAGCCTTCAACATCTACCGATGCTGCTACATTCAGATTATACTGCTCTAGTAATCAACACTTTTGGAGCAATGCCTAGACTTCCATTTTCAAATAAAGAGCACACATTCACAGCAACCTGAAATTGCATCGGTGCAATCCTTGTTGTCCAGTCCAAGGATACAGACACTAACCTGTAAAAATTCACAGTCTGCCTACCGAGACAAACACATAATGCAATGATATATATCTATATCCTTTTCAGAGCGACTTTATTGAGCTGCAATTGACACCCAATAAATATTTGTAGTACAAGTCTTGACAAACAGATACACCCGTGCAGTCACTCGCCTGATCACGATAACCTCAATTCACTGCCATGGCGTCCACGCCGGCTCACAGCAACCCTAGAGGACAGGTCGACCTGCCCCCGTGCGTTTCTGAGACTAGCTCTTGATGGGAGTAGAAAGCCTTGTCTTTCTCCCTCAGACTGGCTGGTGGTTTCGAACCGCTGGCCTTGCAGCTAGCAGCCCAACGAGTACTCCACCAGGGCTCCAACCAAGATAGGGAACCGAATTATTTTTTCTCTCTTTTCACTTAATCATTCCCACCTTTGATCCCCGGAAGCCACTTATCTGTTTTCTGTTACCATAGATCAGTTTTACCTCTTCTAGAGTTTCGTGTAAATACAATTATGCAGCATGTACGCTCAAGTAGGTGTTCTTGAACTCCTAAGGTAATATCTTGGAGATTTGCCCATGTTGCTACATGCACCAACGCCGTTGCTTTTTATCGCTGAGTCATGTTCCCTTGTGCTTTAGATGAAGCCCAATGGGTTCATCCACCCGCCAGTTGAAGAACATTGGGATATGTACTAGATTGAACTATGTCCTCCCCAAATCTGTGTGGTAACTCCGAACCTCTGTGCCTCTGCTTCGCCCCTTGGGGGATGGGCTGTCTGTTAGATTAACGAGGCAGACATAGTGCAAGGTAAATCTTGAGTCAATGCCTTTTGAGATCTAAAAAGAGATTCAAGAAGCATGTGAGAGAAGCAGACACGGGGATTAGATGCTGAGTTAGTTAATTGTGCCAGCCTGGCCGATAATCACATGTGGGGCTAATTGAAAGGCAGAGGGATAAATGGGTGGTGAGCCTCGCCTTTCTAGTTCTCGGGTCTCTTGCTTTGTGATGGTTGCACCGGGTGCAGCTGCCTTAGCAGTTCCCTGCTTCAGCTTGCAAGATTGACTTCCTATAAGACATCCCCAAGGAGAAGCCACATGGACCTATCCCGATGCAGCCCTGGGTGCTGGAGCAGCCGTGTGGAGAGCCCTGCTAGTGCTGAGATGCTTATTCGTTCACTGACTCAGCTTTCCTCCTGCAGTCGGCATCATTGCCTCTGTTTTGTGAGGTGGAGGACTTTTGGACTGGTGTTGGGTTAATGGGTTAATGTTGGACTTGTGGGCTTGGGCAGCATTGGGTTGGGATGTTTTCATGATGCACACTTTCTTTACATAAAACTCTCTTATACATGAGTTGCTGTGGATTTGTTTCTCTAAGTACCTAGACTAATACAGATGCCATGGCCTGGAGATCTCCAAGGGACCAGGAAGTAGGAGCTGAGGAGGCCGGAGCCTTCGTCTGAAAGGAAAGCCAGGGCTCTAAATTTGGATTTCTAGTCACTTAAACTGTGAGAACATAAAGCTTGTTAGAACCATCCAGTTGGGTATTTCTGTTATAGCAGCACTAGCTAACTAAGGCAGGGGTGGTACCAGTTTGGGGTGATTATGACTGAAGTTGCTCTAACTACTCATGTACAGATTTTTATGTGGCCATATGACTCCATTTCTCTCAAGTGAAACCGGGTGGCTAGGATGGCTGGGCTGTAAGGCTTAACTTGCAAAGAACAGTTAGCTTTATAAGCAGTGGTCGAGTTATTTTAAAACCCAAACCCTGGCCAAAGACCATTTTCCAAAACGATAGCATCATTTTACGTTTAAATCGGCAGTGTGTGAGTTCCAGTGGGGGCATCACACCCTCTCCCACCCTTGATGCTGTAGTCTTTTTAATTTTAGTCACTCAAACAGGTGGGGAGTGGTATCATTTTGTGACTTTCACTTGTTCTTTCTTGGAAGACTAAGGGTGGTAGACATATTTTCTTTCTCTTTTTTTAATCATTTTATTAGGGGCTCATATAACTCTTATCACAATCCAAACATACATCAATTGTGTAAAGCACATTTGTACATTCATTGCCCTCATTATTCTCAAAACATTTGTTCTCCACCTAAGCCCCTGGCATCAGCTCCTCATATTTCCCCTCCCTCCACGCTCCCCCCGGTAGACATATTTTCATTGGCCATCTGTACATCTTTTTTTGTAAATGGCCCATTCAAATATTTTGTTCATTTAAAAAAATGAAGGAACTATATGTGACCTCCTCCCTGGGGGACGGATAACAGAAAAGTGGGTGAAGGGAGACGTCAGACAGGGCAAGATGTGACAAAATAACAATTTATAAACTATCAAGGGCTCATGAGAGAGGGGGGAGCGGGGAGAAAGGGGAAAAATGAGGACCTAATGCCGGGGGAGAGAAAATGTTTTGAGAATGATGAGGGCAATGAATGTACAAATGTGCTTTACACAATTGATGTGTGTATGGATTGTGATAAGAGTTGTATGAGCCCCTAATAAAATGATTTTAAAAAATGAGTGTAGATGTCCTTTCTGTATATAAATTCTTTCTCAGATATGTCTATTGTGTATAATTTCTCCTGGTCTATGGTTTTGCCTTTGCACTTTTAATTTTAACGCATTTTAGTTTATTTCTTAATCATTTTATTGGGGGCTTTTACAGCTCTTATAACATTCCATACATCCATTGTATCAAGCATATTTGTATATATGTTGCCATCATCATTTCCAAAACATTTTCTACTTGAGCCCTTGGTATCAGCTCCATTTTTTCCCTTTCTTCCCCCACCCTCCCACCCTTGTGAATGCTTGATCAATTATATATTGTTATTATTTCATATCTTAACACTATCCATTGTCTCTCTTCACCCACATTTGTTATGCATCCCCTATGAGGGGACAGATTATATATATCGAACCTTGTGATGGGTTCCCCGTTTCCACCCCCTTCCCACTCCCCTCATGATATTGCTACTCCCACTACTGTTCCTGAGGAGTTTATCTATTCTGAATTCCATGTGTCGAGAGCTCTCATCTGTACCAATGTGTATTCTCTGGTCTAACCAGATTTGTAAGGTAGAACTGGGTCATGGTAGTTGGGGGGAGCATTCAAGAACTAGAGGAATGATATGTTTCATCGGTGCTATACTGCACCTTGATTGAATCATCCCTTCCTGATAAACTTTCTGTGGGGGGATGGATATCCAATTGTCTACCAATGGGCTTTGGGTCTCCACTCCAAACCCCCTCATTCACATTGATATAAGTGTTTTATTTGGATCTTTTGATGCCTGATACCGCATCCCGTTGACACCTCATGATCATAGAGGCTGGTGTGCTTCTTCCATGTTGGCTTATTTGCTTCCCAGATAGATGGCTGCTCGTTTAACTTCAAGCTTTTAAGACCCCAGATGCTATATCTTTTGATGCCCTGGCACCATCCGCTCTCTTCACCACATTTGCTTATGCACCCATTGTGTCTTCAGTGATTGTGTTGGGAAGGTGAGCATCAAAGAGTGCCAGGTTATTAGAACAAAGTGTTCTTGTGTTAAGGGAGACCTTGAGTAGAGGTCCAAATTCCATCTGCTATCTTAATACTTAACATATAAATATATGTACAGTGCCTCTATTCCTTTCATTATCAATTAGTATATTTACATAGATACATGCCTATAGCTATACCTCTATAAATAGCTTTTGCCTCCTGTTTCTTTCCTATATTTCCTTTCACCTTCCTCCTGTCTCACTGTCATGCTCACCTTCCATCTGGCTCTCAGTAATTCCTCTCCGATACATTGCACTTGATAAACTCCACCAGGCACTATAGACCCTCCTCACCTGCAATTTTAGATCTCTTGTTCCATTATCCCCGAGTTTGTTGGCTCCCTACTCCCCCTTCCCACTCCCTCCTCTCCCATGTCCCCCAGAAACCACCAGTCCATTGTTTTTTCCTTGGGATTGTCTGTCCTGCCTATCCTATATAGATAGACCTAGGACAAAACAAAAGCAAAACTGAACAAACAAAGGGGAACCAAAACAAGCAAAAACAAAGCAAAACAACAGTTGCACGTCTGTCTGCTGACCCGTATGTATGTTTTCTGATCAAATCTGATGAGGTGCCAAGTCCTGTCCCCCAAGTCAGACGTCTGTTTTCAGGATCCCTTGGGGACTTTGCTCCCCTTGCTGTCCTGTCGCACTCCTTTGCGTTTCACCCCGCTATGCACGGGGCCGACCGGGCACACTTTCTGCAGTGTCTCCAGTGCAGGCCCCATAATGCTATGGGTCAGTGAGGGAATGTTGTGTCTCATATAGGGCTGGTCCTACAATCCTCTCTGCACGTTGGCTGCTCTGAGCAGGTTTGTCATCCCTGGGGCTTGGTGGGGCCTTTTCATTTTTAACAGTGTCTTTTAAAGAGTAGTAGATTTAAATTTTTATGAAAGTCAATGTATCACTTTTTTTCTTTTATGGATAATGATTTTGTGTGCTGTGTAAGAGAGCTTTGCCTACCCCAAAGCCATGAAGACTTGTATGACTTTACAAATGTTAGTATTTACAAACAGGTTTGCGGTTCATTTTATTTTTTTGCATATGGCTGAGGGCAATGTCAAAGTTGGATTTCCCCCCTAGTTCCTATTTACTTTTCTTATTTCCACCAGTATTTTTGAAAGTTTTTTTCTTAAATTATCTGAGCACCATTATTGAGAAATCATTTAACCAAATATGGTTTGATCTGTTTCTGGCCACACTATCCTTTTCCACTGAATCACATGTCTGTTCTTATACCAGTAACACATTGCCTGGATTAATATAGCTTTACAATATGTCTAAATAATCAGATAATTTAAGCTCAGTGTTATGTTTTTTTTTAAGTATTTCATGATTTTTAAGTCATTTCCATGTAGGTTTTAGAATCAGCTTGTCAACTTGTCATCAACTACCTACTCCCCAAAAGGAAATAGCGTTTGAGATGATTCTGTAGTTCATCGAATTTACGGATAAATGGGAGGAGAGTTGAGATCCTAACAATGAGTCTTCTGATCACGAGCACTGGGGTGCAGTGGATTAACCGTTGGTCTATGTGTTAGCCTGGGTTCTCTAGAAAAGCAAAACTAGTGACACTTATGTATATTTAGAGAGAAATGTTTATGAAGAAAACGGCTCACACAGTTGTAGACGTGGGTGGGAGGCTTCTCTTAGCTTGAGGACCATCAGGAGCTGATGATCCCAGGACCAGCAGGGACGCCATGGGCTGCAGAGATGGTTGAATGTAAGGTCCACAGGTTAGACGGCAGGGCACTGATGGCTCCTGGGATAGGCAGGGAATGTGGCAGGCTGCTGGCAGGTCCTATGGAAGGTCAATGAACCAGAGGCATGATCTGGACCCACAAAAAGCAAATAAGCTTTTTAGGAAGTAGGTCACCCCTCACCCCTCCCACCCCCACCCCGAGGAAACCTCCTTTCAATTGCGTTAAGGCTCTGGACTCCACCCTAATATTACAACTGCCGGGCTATTGTGGGGGAGTATTAGCCCTCAACGGTCAAGCCACTGAGCATCCTGGCCCAGCCAAGTTGACACACATTCTAACTATCACAGGCTGCTAACTGAAACGTCAGTGGTCTAAACCTACCAGCTGCTCAGGGAGTGAAAGATGAGACAGTGGGCTTCTGTACATACTCACAACCTCAGGAACCCTGCTCTGGCTCTGTGCTCGGAGTCAGAACCAAGTCCATGGCAGGCCAAGCACTTCTCTGCATTTATTTACGTCTTCTTTCATTACCCCCAGAAGTGTTTTGTACTTTGCCACACATAGTTCTCAAATGGATCTGAAAATACTTCAATATTTTAAATGTGACTACAACTTGTATAGTTAAGAACGTTTTTTACTTTCCAACCGTTCCTTGGTAGTGTACTGAAACGCAATTGCATTTTTTTATTGACCTTGTATTCAGTGGCCTTGTTAAAGTCACCTGTTAGGTCTAGTAGCTTTTGGTCTACAATTGCTCAGGATTCTCTAAGCTTATTAAACTATCATTAAAAACAGTTGTACTTCTTGTCCAGTCTTGTGGTCTTTTATTTATTTTTCTTGCCTTAGTGCCCTGGTTACTGATAAAATGATGAAAGCAGACATCTTTGCCTTGTCCCCAATCTTAGGTGTCTTCTGGCAGTCCGCCTTTCAACATTAAGTATGATATTGCTGGCATGAGTGTTTTTGGTAGATGCTCTTAATCAACTGTAAAAAAATCTTCTTTGCTTTTAACCAGCAAGACTTTTTAGTCCCAATCACTTACATTTCATCATGCTTTAAGCATGCTGGACTCAACTGGTTCTGTTTTGCTGTCATGTGGTATAGAAAGTATGGTTTCAGAGTTAGGGACTTGACCTCTGCCACTTTCCAGCTGTGTGATCTTATTCTTTATCTTCTTTGAGCCTCAATTTCCTTACTTTCAAAATAAGGATAACGACTTTATTTCTTCAAGGTTGTTGTGACTACGATTGGGTTTACTTTCATGTGTCTGACGCATGGTAGACAAACACAGGATATTATTATCCTCTCTGTTTCTGGTTCCCTCTAATAATATGCTCTTGACCTTATAATGATGTTTATGACGTCGACCCCAATGTTCACTTAGGCTTTCTTGAAAGAATACTGGTCTCATAGAAAAGTCAGGACTTCAGTCTCTGGTGACCAGGGACAAGTCCTCCGTGGGTCACTGTCGCATGGAGAATCCAGCTAGCTGCTTACTTTGCTGAGTGGAGATGCCATCATGATTTCCAGCCTGAGGCTTCCTGGGACTAACATATTATCCCATCCACTACAAAAACAAAGTACTGCTCCAGAGGAGGCCTAATTATATCACCGCCCTGCTTTGAAGAGTCTACCCAGAAAGAATGATTCACACGTCTTGGCTCCAACTCCGATAGGCAGGGAACCTTCCTGGTCAGTCCATACCCTGGTCGTTTTAGGCCTGAAATGCTCCAGTTCGGACCACACCAGGAGTTGAGGGTCTCGGGACAAACAGTGCACAACGGTGTTACTGCCTGCAGAGCGGTGATTCCAAATGCCAGCTCACAGACCAGAGCAGGTACCCGATGACGTGTCCAGCCAGGCCTCTGCAGTGCAAGAAATAGAAAGATGATTTGTGAGTGTTTCAGAAAGCTTCATGTACTGCCCCTGATTCTGAGATTGTCATTCGCTTACTATTTTGGTAGGAAACATATCACTCCAGTTGTTGCTTTAGGATAATAACTTACCGTATATACGTGTGTATACGCCGAATTTTTCAGCACATTGTTAATGCCGTTTTTTGTGGGACAATTAGGTGCCTCGGCTGATATTTGGGTTGGATTATACTCGAGTATATATGGTCATTTCTTGGTACAAGAGAGTGAAAAGTCACTGTGAAGCAGCAGAATGTGTTCTCCTGGACTTGTGCCAGGCGGCAGTCTGTCACCATGATTGCTTAGGGCAACTGTTGACTGCTTGCGGTCACTTCCGCATGTCAACCTCCGTCCCACATCCAGAAGATGCTGACCCCAGTGACCGAGAACTGCAAGTGACCGAGAATTGACTACGAAGGGTCTGTGCTGTTCTAATAGATGGAGGTCAGCTTCACCTGACCTGAAAAAAGTCTGTTGTCCATTTGGGGGCTGTACATCTGAGAATGTACTCAACAGGTTGAAATAAATATGTAAATAAGGATAAATATAGGAGAAAGGCTTCATATCAGCAGTGTGAATATTTTGGGGGATCTGGGGCTTTACGGAAGACTGGCAGGGGACCTAGAGGCAGAATCATGACTGAGAAGCCAACGTGGCTGAGGTTTGACCTTGTAAACTTCCCTTTCCAGAGCTGCTGAGTGGAAATGACCATCCTGCTTTGCCGCTCTGGAGCGTTTGTGAGAGGACGGAATGATAATGGGTAGGAGGGAGTGCTTTGCAAACTCCAGCATTCCAGGCAAATTTAAGGAATGACTCTTCTTTTGCTTTGTTGACAATAGCAGAGGCAATATTTCTAGACACATGACATAGCTCCAGGCAATTTCTTCACTAAGAAGATATGATAGAAATGTACACGGCCTGTAGGCTAAATACTGTCAGAACATGTCACTTCCAAAAAACATCTGAACAATGATCTTGAGTGCCATCTTTCCAAATGCGGTAACTAGGCAAAGAGACTTAGCTCTCGTGAGATGCTGCATACAGGGGGAGCACCTGAGGTTTACAAAAGGACAGCCGGGGGCTATGCCAGCTCTCTGTGCCAACATATTCTGGGTAAATTTCTCAAGTTATATTTGGGAAGCATGATTTGATGTTATACATTCAGAAGATGGTTAATCTGAAAACCTATCCTAGCACTAGCAGATTTTTATTTCTTTTTTCTAAAACATTTAATTTATTTTCTTTAAATCATTGGGGGCTCCTGCAGCTCTTATAACGTTCCACATACCAATGTTATCAAGCATATTTGTACATATGCTGCCATCACCATTTTCTAAACATTTACTTTCTATGTGAGCCTTTGGTATCAGCTGCTCTTTTCTCCCTCCCTCCCCCCACTAGGAGGTTTTTCAAGCAATACATAAATTATTTAATTCCCTGAAGACCCATGCTATTAGAACATACTCAGATCATAGACAATTATTCAATAACAACAATGACCAATTATTGAGTGATCCCCTACAGAGCAGAATAGAACTATTCCATAGGGTTTCCAAACTGTCAATCTTTACTGGAGCAGAAAGCCTCAGTAGCCCATAGAAAAGCCGGTGGATTTGAACCTCGGACCTTGTGGCCTCTTAACCTAGAAGGTCTTTATGAATTGGAAACAACATGATGGCAGTGGGATGTGCCAAACACGACACCGGGCACAGCACAGCACGAGTTGATTTGAACAGCATGGCAGTTCTGTGAGGCTGCTGCTAGTAATTATATCCCTATTTGCGGATGAATAAGCGGAGGCTAAGGAAACTGAGTTTAAGTAAGTTGATAGAGGTCTCAAATCCAGGGCCAGCTATTCCTGCAGTCTTCTCTCTAAATTCCCTCTTATTTAAAAAGTGCAAGCACTTATATCACCTAAAGATGCACATAAAAGGAAAGATTTTATATAGTCTTGGAGACAAGGAGATTTCCCTGAACTTTTTTTTTAATGTTAGAAACTGGAGGAAAAGATTGATGCATTTGAATGTGTCGAGGAAAGCTTAACATTGAAAATAGTTGTACCCATATGATAGAGTTAATAGTCTTAATTTATGAAATGCATGGATACAACAAGAAATACATACAAAAAGGCAAATAACAAAAATGTACTTATTTGAGCAGTCAATAAAATTCAACCCCAAAGTTTAATCTTACTTGTATGTAAAGAAATACCCTGTTTCCCTAAGAGTGGTCAACTCTGGCACTGGTGATGTGGCGAAAGGAGTCACTGTGAACACTGTTGCTGGCCTGTCATTTTGCCTAGCCTTTTGGGAGGGTGATTTGTTAACACTCACCTATCTTAAAAGCGTGAAAACACCCTTTGACCCCAAACTCCCACTTTTAGGAGTCTATCAGGGTAAAATAGCCAAACAGATGTGCAAAGATGAAAGTTCAGAATAGCCTTCTTTATGAAAATGAAAAGTTGAAGCAAATGAAGTGTCCAGCAAGAAGAGGTTTCTTGTGCAGATGGGATGAAACTCCTACTGGAATACTACCATCTTCTTAGTGATGTAGCAGAGCGCACTTTAAATGCAGCTTCGGGGATTCCATCGACTCTCTTGGGACTGTATTGGAAAGCAGTGAGCAGGTGGAGGTGCAACAAAGCAGAGAGCCCTATAGAGCAGGGCTCCTGAGGCTTCAAACCTTTCCAGAGTAGACAGCCTCATTTTCCTTCTGAGGAACAACCTGGGGGGTTCAAACCACTGACCTTGTGGTGAGCAGCTCAATGTGTAGCCCACTTACACTGCCAGGGCTCCTCTTTCTCTCTCTATGCATGCATCTATGGATATGGATATGCATGTATCTATGGATATGGAATCAGTATCCACTTAAAAAATGATAGTAAAGATTACTCCATTAATATTGAAAAATATTGTTGTAAGACAAAAGCATTTCTAATACATTGTGGGTTGAGCAGTGGTCCTCAAAAAAAAAAGAAGATATACCAAAGTCCTAACCCCTGGAACCTGTGAATGTGATCTTACTTGGAAAAGGGGTATTGGAAGATGTAATTAAGGATCTTGAGGTGTTGACAAAGCTGGATATCGATTTGTAGAACAATGAAACACGACCCATACCTCATGCTGTGTACAAACATGAACTCAAGATGAGCACCTCGAGCTATAAAGACCATCAATAAAAAATAGGGGACAGAGGTAGAGGCGCTAATATGTGGCACAAGTACACTCTCAAATAGAATGAAAACCCACACACACGACAAGGTAGATGACTGGGACCTCCTGAAAAGGTTAGACATTTACAAATGTGCTCGACACAATGGATGGATGAATGGACTGTGATAAGAGCTGTACGAGCCCCCAATAAAATGATTTTAAAAACTTCTAGACATTTTTAGGCACCCAAAGATTTAAACAAAGCCCACAATACACTTGTGGAATCAACACAGGGAATAAACCTCCAGTGATTTTCCTCTAACCGTGATTGAGGGATGGGAACAACCTGGTTGTCAGACGGAGCGTATTGGAGAGATGACTGCAGTAGATGAAAATGATAAATCTGACTTGAAAGGTTGAAACCATGTCATTTGGTTTCCTTTCTGATACACTTGTGGGTTTATCTGGTTTTTAATATTTCCAGGGTTTTTTTGCACATTGAGGTTTATTTCTGTTGAATTTTGTCATCGTTGGTAGCCTTCTTGACTCTCTGTTATGTGTGTGCCTGTGGTTTTGGTATGTGAAACCCAGGATAGGTGACTCCATGGAGACAACTGGAGTAGGGTTCTTGGCGGGTGTGCGGGTGAGGTGGTAGCGGTAGGGGGTAAAGGAGAGCTGATTTTAAGGAGTTCAAGAAGGAAGAAAATGTTTGGAAACACTGAGTTTGGTAGCAATTGTACACCATGGCTTGATATTTTGAACTATAGACTGGTATGATATCTGGATTAACTCCTAATAAAATACTTTTTGGGGAAAAAAAGATTAAACAAAAGAATAAAAAGAGAATTTACAATTGGGGAGGGGGGGATTGGTAATGACATATCAGACAAGGGACTGATCTCCAAAATTTTTTTAAATCGTTTTATTAGGGGCTCATACAAATCATCGCAATCCATACATCCATCCATTGTGTAAAGCACATTTGTACATTCATTGCCCTCATCATTCTCAAAACATTTGCTCTCCACCTAAACCCCTGGCATCAGCTCCTTAATCTCTAAAATTTATAGAAAACTTCAAGATCTTAACAGCAAGACAAACAATCCAATTAAAAAATGGCCAAGGATGTGATACCATCTCACCGCAGCATTAATAACACAGTCTGAAATATATAAAACAACACATGCTGACAGAGGTGTGCACAGAGACCGGAGCCCTCACACCCTGCTGGTGAGACTGAAATGGTGCAACCACTGTAGAAAACCACCGCGTGGTCTTTCCTTAAAAGGTGGAAATAGAAATCCACTGCATGGCCCAGCAATCCCTTTAATTATTAAAAGTCCTAAAGAAGTAAGAGCTGTGACAAGATATTGCACACCCATGTTCATCAGAGAACTGTGCACAATAGCAAAAATAAAAATAAAAAGGTCACCACCTTAATGCCCATCGATCATGAAAGAATAAATTGCGATAAATAGACACCACGGAATATTACCCATTATTAAAGAACAGCAATGAATCTGCAAACCACCTTCTTGACCTGGACAAACCTGGAAAATGTTACACTGAGTGAAATTAGTCAATCACAGAAGGACACATGTTGCATGAGACCACTATTGGAAAAAGTTACAGAAAGGGTTTTCATGTTAAAACAAAACATTCTTTGGTGGTAACCTGGGGTGGGGCTCGGGGCGGGGTAAAGAGGATAAATGACCATCTACAGGGTAGACACATACTGACTTGAGTGAAAAGGAAGAAAAAAAAAGGATCTTGAGAGAGGTTCACCCCGGATTTAGTGTGGATCTGAAATCCAATGAGATGGCTCCTTAAAAGAAGACAAGTAAAGAGCCGGCAGAGAAGAGGAAACACACAAGCAAGAAAGCCGCGTGGAACAACACGGAGGCAGAGATGGCAGTTATTCGGCCCCAAGCCAAAGAAGTCCTAGGTCACTAGAAATTGGAAAACGAAGAGAATTTGTCTTCCAGAGACTTTGAAGGGCCTGCAACCTGTGGACATCTTGACCATGGACTTGTGTTCTCCAGAACGTGAGAGAATACATTTATGTTGGTTTCAGCCACCAGGTCGGATGTCAGTTGTCATAACACGTCTAGGAAACGAGTGGACACGGTTTTATTTTAAGGTTTTATTGGCACTGCATTCACATATCACACAACTCAACAGCACAATCATGTCAAGAAGAGGCGTTCGATTTTTACCCCAATCAACTTTAGAACATTTTATTCTTCCTTGTAGTCGGTGTTTTTCTGGTAATATGTATTTTTAATTTCGGCAACAAGTATACACAACAAAACATTCTCCAGTTCAACAACTTCTACATCACACATTGTCATCGGTAAAATACAACCAAACATAAACGGTTCCAAAAGAATATGGACACTGTGGTCCCATTTTGGCACGGAAAGTTTTATTTTCTTTATATAACCTTAGAAAGATAGTAGACAGACTGAAGTGCAAACGTTAGCCATGTATCTTCGGGTGGTGCCTTTATTGTCTACTCTATTGTAATGTCGGCCAAAGGTCCCCATGAGTGACTTGCAGGCAATATGTTTGTGTTTTTGAGTTTTTTTAGTGTGATGTTCCATCTATTACCTTTGCAATTAAGAAAAACAATCAATATGTAAGTACCCCAGTGCAGGAAAGGATAATGGAAGTGGACATAGCTGATGTCCGGCGTCACGCTCCATCCTTGTTTACTTAGTCTGAAACCAATGTTCCTCTACTTCTATGCTGGCTGCCATAATTTGTTGTATTGGCCACAACAGAAACGACGGTCAATAATCTCAATGAAGGGAGTTTATTAGGGAAGTTGCTAGGTAACCACAAGTCAGCATCAGCAAACAGTAAAGATAGAGCCATTGGTCCACAGCATCACCTCTTCTCAACTAGCAGCCAAGTCTCCCTCTGGTCCTCAGTCTCTCAGTTACAGGGTCCTTTGGCCTTTGCCTCCATGAGCCAGGAAGCCAGGCTGCCTGTCTCTCTGTCCCACAGTCCCGCAGGTAGGGCCAGGTGAAGGGAAGGTGCCCCATAGCCCCTGCGCTGATCCTCTGAGTGTCAGGCCACAGGCTCTGGCGCTCTGGCCTCCACTGCCTCCCCCGCTTCAGGTAGAGAGATCTCGGATAGGCTCTTCCAAATGTGGGTGATTTTCCCTTGTGCCCCAGATGGCTCCTATATCCTGAGGAATGACTTTGATGGAGGTGTGGTTAGTCTGTCTTTTAGCCCATCATATCCCCAAGGAAAAAGATGGATGGTGTCTTAAGTCCCACCCTTTACTAAAGTAGTCTTAGTATAGTCTTAAAGATGTCCTCAAGGAAACAAAGGGTTCACACTCTTTACTAAACTTGGCTCACACCTTCTACTAAAGTCAGGACTTAATTCCATTTTAATCCTGTAACAGAGAACTCTTTCCAAATTGGGGTCATGGCCACAGGCATAGAATCCAGAACTATATACATCACGGAAGGAATTATGGCTAGAAGGGCCATATTAATTGACTCTACCTCACCCTTGCCTGGTACCATTTTTGAAGTGACATCGTAAGTATGGCAGGTAGCATGGTGATTTGGGAAAATCTAAGAACTAAAGTCTAGGACCTAACTTCTTCTCCCCCGCCCCGCCCCAGGAGTTTTATTGGCACATAATTTACCTATTGTACAATTAAATAGTTCAATCATTCAATCATATCAAGAAGAATTATACAATCATTATCTAAGACCTAACTTTTAATTCTAACAGGGCCACTAACTGGCCTTTAAGTGAGTGGCTTAATTTCCTTTGGCCCCTTATTCCCTGGTCTACAAGAAAAAGGGAAGGAGATAGTTAAAGGCTCAATAAATGTTTATTGTCTGATGGATTTTTTTTTTACTTGAAGGTGTTCATTTATCCAATTGCAAGATTCTCTAGAGCTTTCTTTATGCTGGCACAAGCATTTTTTTTTAAAGACATTGATATATATTCACTTAAGTAAATTAATGTTCTCAACTGTTCCATTTGGCACTATTGAAAGGCTCCCATTCTCAAGCATGTGACCCTAAACTGGAAAAATAAAATGGCACTTCAGGCTTTATGCTGATATACTACCATTAGGTGAGATATGTATTGTGAAGGACGCAACACAGTGTCTCACAGTGAGCACTCAATATATATTAGCTGTTTTATTGAGGAATAATAGATTTTTCTTTTTCATGTTTCTCTTGGCATTTGTTGAGCTTGCTACCATGCCAGAGGTTGCATGGATGAACAGGTAAGGAGAGAGAGAGGAGATGAAGTGAGAGCCACTTCATGATTTATCTGATTATGAACATACGAACTTCATTTGTTGCAAAAAGAGGAAAGGTGCTGGAAACCTGGCAATCAAAATGTGCACCTGAAATTAGAGTTATGAGCCAGGGATATAGGAAAGCTACTTAGAGTCGATCTTTCGCTCAATCTGCTTTGTGCCCAGCATGGTGTTCAGTGTGGAGGACACTGCTGTGAACAAGAGAGAGCGTACTTTCTCTTAGGGGAGACAGCAACCAATAAAAAAGTAAAGAAATGAGTGTGTCATTATTAATTGCAATTAAACACTACTTCCATCTGACAGACAATACAAACTCAATTGTCCAAACTGAGCCTTAGCAACCCCCTCCCCCTCCCCTTACATTGCCTCCAGTGTTCTCCAGCTCAGCAAAGGGCATCCCATCCACCAGTTACTTAGGTCAAAAAGCCTTGAAGTAATTCTTGACTCAACCCTTTCTTATTTGTCAGCTAATCTTGTCTCATGGCTCTTCGAATTGCATCCTGAGTCTAACCCCTTCTTGTCATTCCTAAAACTACCCCTCAGCCCAAGCCACCATGATCTCTCACCCAGAATCTCACAAGAGCATTCCCTGCTTCTACTCTTTTTGCAGGCTCCCCTCTTCCATACAGTAGTAAAAATGGTTCTTTTCCAAACAGAAGTCAGATGATGTCATCTTCTTTCTTTATTTTTTAATAAATCATTTTATTGGGGCTAATACAACTCCTATCACAATCCACACATACATCAAATTGTGTAAGGCACACTTATACATTCATTGCCCTCCACATTCTCAAAACTCACTTTCCGCTTGGGTTCCTGGAATCAGCTCCTCATTTTCTATGTCATCCTCTTTAAAGGTTTCAGATGATATTAAACAGAAATCAGCTCGGGCCATATCTGGCAGGGTCTTGAGAACAAACGTCATGGGATGCCAAATCATAGCCAAAGCTATCCACCAAGACAGACCATTGCCTAGGGATCAGAATTATGAATTGGCCCTTTCTTTCCCCGTACGAGAGGGTATTGGAAAGTTTCTTGAAGCTGCCAGGATTCAATACCGGGGATATTAGATTGCTGGAGGCATACTGGCAACAATTTGGGTGGTCCATCTCATTCTTCTCATGATCGAGATCAGTTTACTGATGGTTCATAATACTCGAGTCTCTGGTATGGGCATTACTTTTGTCAATGACTTCCTCTTGTCAATGTTCTCTTGATTGACCAAACTTCCCTTCGCCTTGCGCTCTCTTATTCATTCAATTTGGCATATTTTTAAAGCATGTTACTATCTTTCTCCAGTTATGCAAATGAGCCATTCCTGTATCTTTCAAGTAGTTTCACTTATCACTAAACTCACCCATTATCTGAAAGAACGTTCAAGTTGTGTTTGTGAGTTAATGGGCATCTCAGCTACGGACAATAAGAGCCCTCGTGACACAGCAGGTTAAGCACTGGACTGCTAACCAAAGGATCAGTGGTTCAAACCCACCAGCCACTCCATAGAAGAAAGATGAGGCTGTCTGGTCCTGTAAAGATTTACAATCTCACAAACCCTATCCAGCAGTCCCGCTCTGTCTTTATGAGTTGGATTTGTCTAGCTGTCAGTGGGTTGGGTTGGGTTTGGGTTGATGTAGATAGGATATTCCCAAAGTAGCCAGATGGCTGGAGAATTTTCAGTTTCAATACCAAATCTGTTGCCGTTGAGGATATTTTGACTCATGACAACCCGATTTGTCGTAGAGTGGAATTGTGTCCCATAGGGCTTCATTGGTTGTCAACTTTCAGAAGCATCACCAGGCCTTTTTCTTCCAAAAGCATTTCTGGGTAGGTTCAAACTGCCAACCTTTTGATTAGCAGCTGATTGCTTAACAGTTTGTACTACCCAGGGATTCAAGAGCTACAGTCTCATCTTAGGACTACTAGTGATGACACTGGGAGATAGGAAGGGCACTGATTCAGAGTCACCTGGGGAACATATCACGTCAGCGCCAGTTCTGATAGACCTGGGAGTTGGGAGTCAGTGGGGTAAACAAGCAAGAGTGTTTAGGATAAGCTCCTCTGAAATTCCTTTGTCTCCTCTCCCATCCTTGTGAGAATTATCACATACTTCAGGGGAGCTGCTGGTTGTGGCTGGCAACTTGTGATACACCGGCTCTTCTCAAAGCAACTAAGCCTTTAATCTGCAACTCCTGAGTCCAGCTGCCTTTGAAGAGTCAGGAAGATCCCACACGACTTCCTTGGATACTTTTCGATCCGCTAGGCCTTCGCCACTCTTTTTGTTTCAGAACCACCCACCTAGCTGAGGTTTTCATTCCCAGGAAAAACATTTTCCACCGGAGTTCCCACCCACCAGAGAGTGGGAAAGAACAGACTGGTGGAAGTGGGGGTTGTAAAGCTAAAAGAATATTTGTTTCTTGTTGACGTACTGATCCCTCTTCCCCTTCCCCACTGCTTCTTTGTGGTGGGAAAGGTTTTAGAAAGCGAAGGACAGGGTGAGTGAATTCACAATCACTTTTGTGGATTGAATTTTCTTTGTTGTTGTTGTTACCTGCTGTCAATGACGGTCACTTACCACTCTTGGCAGCCCCTGGTGTGCAAAATAGCAATTCCCCATGTGAATTTCAAAGCGGTGAGTAACCTTTTGGAAGCCAATCTGTAGGCCTGTCTTTCAAGGCACTGCAAATTGGCTAGTTGTGGTGCAACGAATGATTTAACACGGCCCTTGTAGCCATAATCTTCAAAATATTGGGCAATGGCTGAAGCACCAAAAGAAAATGGAAGGAATACAGAGTCTTTGTCCCCCAAACACCTGGTTAATATTCAACCATTTCCAGAGACCAAGAACCAATGGCACTGAAAGTGGAAGTCCAAGCTGCTCTGAAAGCATTAAGCAAAAAACGGGTCTCCAGAACGGATGCGATGCCAGTTGACATGTTTCAACAGGTTGATGAAGCACTGGAAGCACTCACTCACCTATGCCAAGAAATTTGAAAGACAGCTACCTGGCCAACCGACTAGAAGAGATCCATATTTGTACCCATTCCAAATACAAAAGGTGACCCAACAGAATATAGAAATTATTGAACGATAGCCTTCATATGCAAGTAAAATTTACTGAAGGTAATTCAAAACCGATTGCTGCAGTACATCAGCATTTAAGCTGGACAATGCGGCATGAGGAAAATCATTACTGATATTACATAGATCTCAGCTAGAAGCAGAGACTACCAGGAATATGTTTACGTGTGTTTGATTGACTACGCAAAGACATCCGACTGGGTGGATGATTCCCAACTACGCATAACATTAAGAAGAATGAGAATTCTGCGGCTCAGCTTTGGGCTGCTAACCCCAACGTCAACAATTCAAACCCACGAACGGCTCCATCCATTCTGCTCCCGGGAAGAGTCGTGGTCTCAGAAACCCACAGGAGCAGGTCTACCTGTCCTAGAAGGTTGCTATGAGCTGCCATCGACTCCATTGGCAGTGAGCTTTGGGTTTGTTTTCTTGGTGTCGTTGTGCTAATGTGGAAACGTACACAGACCAAGAGATGATTGTTTGAACAGAACAAGCATTGGAGATATGGAAGGATGCGCATCAGGGTTGTGTCCAGCAGCCATATTTATTTATCTGTATGCTGAAGAAATAATCGGAGGGCTCGAGTGTATGAAGAAGCAGTCAGCATCGGGATTGCTTATTTGCTGAACATGAGGAGGACTTCAGGCACCTGCTGATGAAAATCAAAGTCTTCAGTCTTCAGTATGGGTCACAACTCAATGGAAAGAAAACCCAAAAATCCTCACAGCTGGACCGATAGACAACATCGTGATACACGGAGAGAAGATGGACGTGGTCAAGGATTTCATCTTGTTTGGATCCACAGTCAATGCTCATGGAAGCAGCAGTCAAGAGATCAAATGACATGTTGCTTTGGGAAAATCTACTCCGCAGATTTTTTAAAAGATCATTTTATTGGGGGTTCTTTCAACAATCCACATACCAATTGTGTCAAGCATGTTTGTACATGTGTTGTCATCATTATTTTCTAAACATTTACATTCTGTTGAACCCTTGATATCTATCGGCACCTCTTGTTACCCTCCCTCCCCACCTCGTGACCCCTTGATCAATTATAAATGATTAATTTCATATCACCCTGATACACTGACTGCTGTCTCCATTCCCCTGCTGTTTCTTCCCCCCTGCTCCCCCCCTACCCTGCTGGTTGGCATGGCGACTCCCATTTCTGTTCCTGAGGGGTTTATCTGACCTGGATTCTGTGTGTCCTGAGCTCTTATCTGTACCTGTGAACATGCTCTGCCTAGCCTACAGGGAAAGGCAGGATTGGGGTCATGAGAATGAGGGGTGAGGAAACCTCGGGGAACCAGAGGAATATTGTGTGTTTCATCGGTGCTGTACTTCACTCTGGTTGACTCATCCCTTCCTTCCGGCCCTTGTGTGAGGGGATGTTGCATTGTCTACAGATGGGTTTGGGGTCTCTGCTCTGACCCCCTTCATTCTGAACAATGTGTTTTTTGGTTTGTCCTGTCGACACTTCATGATCGCACAGGCTGATGTGCTTCCTCAATGTGGGCTTGTTGTTTATCTGCTAGGTGGCCGCTTGTTTAATGTCAAGCCTTTAAGACCCCAGATGCTATATCTTCTGATAGCTGGCACCATCAGCTTTCTTCACCATATTTGCTTGCACAAGACCTCTTTAAAGTGTTGAAGAGCAGCCCTGTTTGAAGATAAACAAGCGGCCATCTAGCTGAGAAGCAACAAAGCCCACATGGAAGAATCATACTAGCCTGTGTGATCATGAGCTATCTATAGGATCAGATATCAGGCATCAAAGAACAAAAAATCATATCATTGTGAATGAGGGGGAGTGCAGAGTGGAGACCCAAAGCCCATCTGTAGGCAATTGGACATCCCCTTATGGAAGGGTCTCGGGGAGGAGATGAGCCAGTTAGGGTGCAGTACAGCACTTATGAAACATACAATTTTCCTCTAATTCTTTAATGCTTCCTCCCCCACACTACCATGATCCCAATTCTACCTAACAAATCCCACTAGACCAGAGCATGTACACTGGTACAAATAAGAGCTGGAAACAGGGAATCCAGGACAGATAAACCCCTCAGGACCAATAATGAGAGTAGCGATACCAGGAGGGGAAGGGGAAGGTGGGAGAAAAAGGGGGAACCGATCAAAGTGATCTACATATAACCCCTGCCTGGGGGACAGACAACAGAAAAGTGGGTGAAGGGAGACATTGGACAGTGTAAAACATAATAATAATTTATAAATTAAAATTATTTATAAACTAAATTAATAATACTATTTATAAATTATCAAGGGTTTGTGAGGGAGGGAAGGGGAAAGTGAGGAGCTGATACCAAGGGTTCAAGTAGAAAGAAAATGTTTTGAGAATGAGGATGGCAACAAATGTACAAATGTGCTTGACACAATGGATGTATCTATGGATTGTGATAAGAGTTGTATGAGCGCCCAATAAAATGATCTGAAAAGAAAGAAAGAGCTAGAGGATACATAAATAAAAGGATGTGCTTAAAAATCATGGAATAAAGTGCTGAAGAACAATGATATCACTTTGAAGACTATGGTGACCCTGAGCCAACCCATGGTATTTTCTTTCTTTCGTTCTTATTTTAACCCATGGCATTTTCAATGGCTTTGCATGCATGTGAAAGTTTTGCAGGTAAAGCGGACTGCAGAAGAGCTGATGCATTTGAATTATGAGTTGATGATGACTATGGAAAGTTCTGTGGACTGCAGAGAACAAACAAGTCTGTCTTGGAAAAAGTACAACCAGAATGTCCTAAGAAGAGAGGATGCGATAACCCCCTCCCTGAGGGATGGACAACAGAAAAGTGGGTGAAGGGAGACGTCGGATAGTGTAAGACATGACAAAATAATAACATCTTATAAGTTATCAAGGGTTCGTTGGGAAGGGAGTGGGGGCAACGAGGGAGGGGAAAATGAGGAGCTGATACCAAGGGTTCAAGTAGCAAGAAAATGTTTTGAGAATGATGATGGCAACAAATGTACAAAAGTGCTTGACACAATGGATGGATATATGGATTGTGATAACAGTGGTACAAAACCCCCAATAAAATAATTTTAAAAGAAAGAAAGAAGTGAGGATGTTTCATGGACTCTGGGCATGTGATCAGGGAGACCGGCCCCTGAAAAATGGCATCATATGTGATAAAACAGAGGGTCAGTGACGAATAGGAAGCCCCTCAATGAGAAGGATTGAGGCAGTGGTACCAATAATGGGCTCAGACATCACAATAGTTGGGAGGATGGTGTAGGACTGAGCAGTGTGTCCTTGCTGTACAAGAGGTTGCTATGAGATAGAATCTACTGAATGACACTGAACAGCCAAGAGACTGGCTGGGACTATGCAAATAAGGTGCCTGGGACTCCAGTGAGAGGATTGGTCAGTCTTGCCATCCCACTAGGCTACAAATGAGCCATCTCAGAAGCAACATGGAGCTCCTCGCTGTCATCAAAAAAGAAGAACAGGGGTAAAGCACACGCACTGGCCTCTCAGGTCTCTGGGCACTGAATTTCTTTGATCTACGAGAGAGGACTGTGAACCAAAACTGTGGTGGAGAAATGGTGGTGGCCGTGGAGCATGAGCCAGCAGTGGGATTTCTGGCCCAAGGAGTGAAAAACCTGAGTGTCTTTAGGCTTGCTTGCAGAGTGAACTATCTCTAGTCAGTGTGTCATGGGAGGCTAGGTGTACTGACTCTTGGAGCTAGAGCTGAACTACTTCAGGCTGAGGCGTCTGGCGGAGTAGAGCGCCTTTTGGGCTTTGTTGACAGTGCTAACAGAGCTTTGTAGCACTTGTCTGAGCAGACCAAAGGCCAAGGGGTTGAGGAGCCGACAAGACAAGACCAAAAAGAAGCATGCCTGCAGGCATAGTTAAAAAGAGGTTCTCCTGACTATCAGAATTGTAGCCTGAGTATTTCTGATCTTAAACTGTCATTTCCCCAAATAAACCCCACAGTCATGAATCCTGTCTGTGAGTTCTGTACATCCATTATGAATTTTCAAACCCCCAAAGTGCCATTCAGACAAAACAAACTAAAAATCTTCCAAGCTCACTGCTATTGAGTCCACATTGACTCATGGTGACCCTCTAGCACAGGGTCGAACTGTCCCTGAGGGCTTCTGAGACTGCAACTCTTTGGTTTTGAACTGCTGACCTTGAGGTTAGCAGCTCAATACATAATCCCCTGCACCGTATCTGCAATTGGTGTCAGATTTGGTAAAGAAGTTTGGAGAGCCTCTGCCTGACCTCAGCCTCACAGGAATTGGTCCAAAGCTGATGAATCTACTTCGCCTTCCTCCTTGTGTACTGGAGGCCAAACACTTCCTCCATGCCGTTATTACCCCACTTGTCGAACATCTAACCATTGCACCGCCCTAGAGAACTTTTTTTTTTTTTAAAGGATCAAATCCCCCAACTCATGTTGAATCTAGGTGGGAAAGACAAGAAGAGTTCAATGTCAGCTTTCAGTGATTCCACCTGCAGAGGATGGTGCTCCTCATGAAAGATCCTCCTTTCCCATGCCACAACCGGATGTCCACGAGAAGCAAAAGAACCGGCTATTGCCATTGCCCTTCTAGTGGCACTGAGTTGGCCAGTTGATTCTCTGGATTTAGGCAGCAGCAAAATTAGAGAGCAGCAGCATTTTAAGTCCTTGGGACTATGTGGAACAATCTCTGAGAGCACGCTTCATCCTGAGCAGGACAGCCTCTGGGACCCACTGTCCTAGTCCTCCTCCAGATAGGTGGCCAACTCAACCCAGCACGGGGTGGCTATGTTGCTTGGGACCCTAGCTGCCCAAATGGAACCCATCCCTTTGGCAGACATAACCGGGTGTAACAGCCTGCTCTCCAAGCTAACCAAACTTCAGCCAAGAGTTGTGTGTGAGAGTTTGCAAACTGGTGGTGCTTAGACTAGCTAGGGCCTGCAGAAAGATTCTGTTTGGTCCTCATGGTTTTCTTGTTGGTTGGTTGGTTTCTTAATTTGAGTCAACATTTACAAATCCGGATCTGATTTAAAAAGAAACCGGTATTCTGCTCATCCGAGGCTGGCTTTTTTGCCTGGAAAGATTGATTGAAGTGAGAAGTATCTTTCTGGAGACCGTCTGCCTTCGTCCCCACCACGCCCAGCACTCCCAGTGGGCGTGCTTTCCCATCAGGGTCACTAGAGCTCAAGCCTCCTGCAGGTCACAGTCAGCAGCCAGTGAGCCCCAGACAAGTAAACAGCCAGAGGAGCTAGCACTAGGTCCTTGTCCAGAAAAGTCCTCAAAGAACTGCCCCCTGCAGTACAACTCCCTTCTAATGCTGATGAGGGGAAATACAGGAGACATTCCCCGGAGAGAAATTAGAAGTTCTCCTGGAGACTATATCATCTGGTAGATCATGCAGGGCCTTCTCTGTGTCTCTGTAATACTGTAGAAACCATTAACAGTGATCTTAAGGAAATAGTCATCTCTTATCCTCTGTATAAGTTCATGTCTAGGCTCATTGGCTGGCCCTAATGCAGTGGTTCTTATCGGAGGTGAGTGTGTTGAGCTTGAGAAAGTGGTGGTTAACATATGTCACCATCCCTTCTGATTCAGAACCGCTGTCCTGGTCAGTCTCTATGGATTGTGTGGCCATGGGGACAGTGATTTCTCTTTCAGAACCATGCCGTGGTCCTGAGTTCCTGAGGGTGGTTTTGTCAGTAAAGGCAGAAGAAGGAAGCCTGAGGCTTATAAAGGTTGCCCCAGGCAGGGACTCCCAAGTCTACATCTGTATCAGATGGGAAGCTTTAAAAATTCAGAATCCTGGACTCTACTCCAGACCTCTTAACCCTTGGGAATGTATTCTTGACATGTCTCCCAAGTGATGATGGCCCAGTTGTCCCACCATCAGCCTGGGCTTCTAAGATGAGCTCCCACCAAAAGAATTGGGTGAGATGCTGCCGATTGGATGCCTGTGGCTTACAACTACAAATAAAGGTCATGGCACCTTTGACGGAGAGGGCATGAAAATAAGGCATCTGCCCTTGCAGAGGGGTCTCGGGGAGGAGATGAGCCAGTAAGGGTGCGATGTAACAACGATGAAAAATACAACGTTCCTCTAGTTCCTAAATGCTTCCTCCCTGCTCCCACTACCATAACTCGAATTCTACCTTGCAAGTCTGGCTAGACCAGAGGATGTCCACTGGTACAGATAGGAACTGAAAATACAGGGAATCCAGGGCAGATGAGCCCTGCAGGACCAGTGGTGTGAGTGGCGAAACAGGGAGGGTAGAGGGTCAGTGGGTAGGTAGGAAAGAGGGAACCGATTACAAGGAACTATATGTGACCTCCTCCCTGGGGGACAGACAACTGAAAAGTGGGTGAAGGGAGACGTCGGACAGGGCAAGATATTACAAAATAACAATTTATAAACTATCAAGGGCTCATGAGGGAGGGGGGAGAGGGGAGGGAGGGGGAAAAATGAGGATCTAATGCTGGGGGGCTTAAGTGGAGAGGAAATGTTTTGAGAATGATGAGGGCAATGAATGTACAAATGCGCTTTACACAATTGATGTGTGTATGGATTGTGATAAGAGTTGTATGAGCCCCTAATAAAATGATTTAAAAAAAAAAAGAAAAGAAGAAAAAAAAATAAGGCATCTGGAATTCTAATGCCGGCATTAGTCACTTTTGACCACGAGGCTTAACATGAACCATTTACAAATCTTGGTCTGATTTGCAGAGGAGGGCTAGCTACCACTAAGAACGTAGAACTGGGAGGTTCCTGTGCTAAGAACCTCCTCAATTCAGGAGTTAGAGAGGGAGAGCTGTAACACCAGGGATGGCAACAGACAGCAGGGAGCCGAGGGAAAGAAATGGCGACCGTGGAGGCAGCAGACCTGCAAGAAGAGGAGCTGTCCATACATTTGGTGCTGACGCCCCCCGGCCTCTTCCCACTGTAAAGCTACAGGCAGAAGCAGTGCAATGAGAGATCTAAAATCGATGGCGAGGAGGGGTTCAATCAAGCGCAGTGGAGCCAAGTGGAAGTACAGAGAGTTGAATATAGGTCGAACATGATAGTGGGACAGGATGAAAGTAAAAGGAAATAGAGAAAAGAACTAGGAAGCAAAAGACATTTATAGAGGTGTAACCATAGAGGTATAAACATACATGTACATATGTAAATATATTAATATATAACAATAGGACTATAGGTCAATGCACATATATTTATAGGTTAAGTATTAAGGTAGCAGATGGACATTGGGCCTCTACTCAAGTCCTCCCTCGAGGCAAGAACACTTTGTTCTAATAACCTGGCATTTTGTGATGCTCACCTTCCTGACATGATCACTGAAGACAAAACGGGTGCATAAGCTAATGTGGTGAAGAAAGCTGATGGCTCCTGGCTGTTACAAGACATAGCATTTGGAATCTTAGAGGCTTAAAGTTAAACACGTGGTCATCTAGCAGGGAAGCAACAAAGTCCACATGGAAGAAGCACACCAGCCTGTGTGATCACAAGGTGTCGATGGGATCAGGTATCAGCAAACCCAAAACAAATAATCATATCGATGCGAACGAGGGGGGTTGGGGTGGAGACCCCAAGCCCATCTGTAGACAATTGGACATCCCCTGGCAGTAGGGCCACAATGAAGGGATGAGCCAGTTAGGGTGCAGTGTAGCACTGATGAAACACAACATTCCTCTAGTTATTTAACACTTTCCCCTGCCCACTATCATGGCCCCAACTCTATCTTAAAAAATCTGGCTAGACTAGAGCATGTACACTGGTACAGATAAGAGCTCTTGACACACATAATCCAGGACAGATAAATCCCTCAGGACCAATAATGGGAGTAGCAATATCATGAGGGTAAGGAGAAGGTGGTGGGGGAACCGGTTGCAATGACTGATGTAAAACACACCCCCCCCCAAAGGGACAAGCAACAGAAATGTGGGTAAAGGGAGACAGTGGATGGCGTAAAATGGGAAAATAAAAATAAGTTATAATTTATCAAGGGTTCACGAGGGTGGAAGAGTGGGGGAGCGAGGAGGAAAAAAGAGGAGCTGATACCAAGGGCTCAAATAGAAAAAAAATGTTTTGGAAATGATGATGATAACATATGTACGTATGTGCTTGATACAATTGACGTGTGGATTATTATAAGAGCTGTAAGAACTCCCAATAAAATGATTTATTACATTTTTTTTAAAAGGAGAGAGAGAGAGTCTTGGAGTGCTGGGAGAGTGAAAGTCGGGGATATACTCAGGTTAGGATGGATGTACCTGAATCAGACAAGGCATTGGAGATAACATATCCACAGATTCTCTCAAAGAGGAGGGGGAATGCAAACCCACTGCTGCCCAGTCCATTCTGATGCACAGTGACCCTGTAGGACACAGTTGAACTGCCTGCAGAGTTTCCAAGACTGCCAATCTTTTCCTAAGTGGACTGCATTACCATTCTCCCATGGACTGGCTGCAATGGGAAGTAGAATGGACATCCATTGAGCACCTCACTGGCTCTGTTCGCCAACTTTCAGAGTCTATGAGGGTCTGCACTTGCCTCAAGTATCCCTGCGCTGTGGGGTGTGGCATTAAATGACAATGAAACCACTATGGCTGTGAGGAGACAGAGACACCGTGGAAGAAAGTGAAACCTTTTTTGTGGTTTGTGTTTGAACCGGAGGCTCTGCAGTTTTATTTGACCTGTGTTACTCTTCACGGCCCTTGAGTTGAGTTGGTCCCTAACACACGTGACTCCAACTGGGTACCATCCCATGATCCATCTATAGTGGGTCAAACTTATGACCCGTGGGCTTTGCAGGAGATCATTTTCAGAAGTAGAAGGCCAGGCCTTTCTCCTTGGTCCTTTCTAGTCTGGAAGCTCCATGGAAACTTGTTTAGCATCATAGCAACACACAATCCACAGACAGATGGTGGCTTTGCATGAGGGGCACTGGCTGGACCTCACAAATGATATAGTCAGCCCTGTGGTGCTCACTTAATATATTTTTTTCTCACTTAATATTTGTGAAATGAATGAGTCTATACTATATACGAGTGGGTGCCACCCCCCAAAATGAATTTTTTTCAAAGCTATGTATTTAAACTTTTTTTTTCTTTTACAAAACAACCTTATCACCTTCAAAGTACTCTCCATCATATTTAATACATTTGCCAAATCTGCGATTCCATTCTTGCTCACCTAGTGGGAAAAATGCTACTATGAAAGCTCCTTCCTTTTTTTTTTGTGGGGGGGGGGGCAGGTACACCCTTGCACAAAACCTTGAGAAGTCTCTGGCGTGTGGTAAGCATCCAATAGCAATGAACTATTGTCACTGTGGTGAAGTGAGATTGCTCAAATATGGCTCCTCTACCCATTTGTCTAGGAGGGATAGTGGTTACAATTTGGGCTGCTAACCACAAAGTCAACAGTTTGAAACCACCAGCTGCTTCGTAGAGAAAGTTGAAGCTTTCTACTTCCGTGAAGAGTGACGGTATCTGAAACCCACAGAGGCAGTTCTGCCCTGTCTTATAGGCTCGCTATGAAACAGAAGCGACTGATGGCAGTGAGAGTGCTTGATCCATTTATTGAGAACGTCCACCCAATCACTGGGGTGGGACCATGCAAATAAGGTGCAGAGCACTGGAACTCACAGATTGGTCCGGTTTGCCGTTCTTCTGTATATAAGTGAGCCATCCCGGAAGCAGGCACAGAAAAGTCCCTGGACTGCCGAGGGCGAAGAGCTCCCGGTGGAGCATGCTGGCTGTCTTTCCCTGCCTGACGTGACAGAGGCCATGCCACTGTGAGACCAGAGGCACGAGGGCAGTGGAGCCACAGTGCTGAGATCATCGACCAGGAGACTGTGAGGCAGCGGGTGAGTTTTCAGGCCACAGAACAAGTCAGAGGCCAAGGGACCAGGTGGCTGTGAGACTGAGGCCCAGAGAGAGACTTGGCTGCTGGCGGAGAGGAGCTGCTGCTGTGTACTAGAGGCTGGATCTTTACTGTCTGATTCTGATTTGTGGCAACCTGTTAATGTCCCTAGTCACCGCCCCCTCCCCCACTCCTCATCATAGTGCGGATTGGTTGTGGCTTCTGTGCGGCCTTTGCGGCAGATTAGTGAACCCAGTTGAAAAGAAGCGGGCAGGGAGCTGGTGTGTCCTAGAAGGAAGGACTGGGGTCAGAATACGAGAAAGAAGGGTGGAGGGTGGGGCATGCCTGACCCTTGCTTTGGGACGATTGGTCTTGGGCTGGTGTGGAGTGGGATTCTCCTCCTCCTTTGTGTAGCCGGAGGAAGTCAGATGCGCCCTCAGCACCATGTGCTCCATCCGTTACAATCTCCTTCATGGTCACTTTTTGCTTGAACACGCAAGTATGGCCACCTAGCGTTTTCTGCCTTTTTTATGATGTTTCTCGTGGCTTTCTCTACCAGGGATTCTCTTCCCTCTCCTCCACCTTCTCTCGCCTAGCTACCACCCCCCTCAATCCTCCTCTCCCAGAGGAAACCTGGTCTGACCACCCCTGCCTGGAACAGACTTCCCCCTCTGCTCCTTCATCTTCCTCCTCTGCCTCTCTTCAGCGTCTGCATGCTTGGGCTTCATCCAGAGACCCAAGGTCTCATCTGGTGGGGTTTGAAGGTGGCTGGGCCACCTTCTGGGAGCCCTGGTGGCTTAGTGATTATGTGAAATCCACAAGGTCACTAGGTGAAATCGACAGCCGCTCCTTGGGAGAAAGACGGGGCTTGCTACTCCCGTAAACAGTTACGGTCCCAGGAACTCATGGGGGCAGTTCTGCGCTGTCCAGTAGGGTCACTGTGAGTCGGCATCGACTCAATGGCAGTGATTTGGGTGCCCTCTTTCACTTCAGGTACCTAACTTTACCATGAGGGAGTCCCCCTCCCCGGCTCCGTGACCCCCCCACCCCCACCCCAATTGAACTGCTTCCTTGCTTCACACCTTTTCTGGAGCCAGGCTGATCCCTCTGCTGTCGTCCCCAGTGTGCCAACAGGACAGAGAGTTTTCTTGAATTGCAGCCTGCTTTCGGGATCCTGGTTCGTATCTTAGTTGTGTCCATAGACAGTTGTTGGGAATCACGATGGCGTTTCCTTAGCGTTTGATCTTTGTGTTGTGATGTGTGTGTGTGTGTGTGTGTGTACATCTTTTAACTTCTCTGAGCCTCAGTGTTTCCATAGTGAGAGCCCACAGTAGGAGCTGGAAAATGTCGCCGCCCGTTTTGCTGGATCCTGCCTATTGGCAGGGGCTTCCTATTTTCCTGTTGTTCAGGACACCCATAAGCTGCTCTAGTGCCACTCTATAAGTCACAGTGGGCACACTGCTTCACTGTTTGTGATTGTCTCCCCAGTAGGTCCCCCTAGCCTTAGAGAGGGGGGAAAAATCATTGTTTTGGTTCAAGTGTGATAAACAGTGATTGACAGGACTGAAAAAGAAGCTGCTGAATAACAAGAAAAAGGCTTTAATTATTCCCCTTAACCTGTCTGTTATCCTGTCTATTCAATTCATTGGTTGACAACTGCCTTCCCCCCCAGCTTTAACTGTCTAGGAATAAATTATTTTGAAGCAGTGTGTTTTCAAATAAATCTGTGAAGGCTAAAATGTTGACATTTGGGAAACTCTCTAAATTCTGAATCTGAGCTCCCCATTCCCTCCACAGAAGAGGCGACAGATAGTTCTTGCTGGAGAAACATCTGCAATGGCAGCTAACACGGGGATTCAGGTCTCAGAGAGGAAACCAGCCTCTGGTGCTAGGTCCTTCCAAGTGAGCTGGGTGACCTGGACCACCCCTCACCCTCTTGAGACAGTTTCTTTAGAATGGACCACTCTCACACCTCATGGAGTTACCCGTTCACCAGTTACTGGGGAATGTGTTCCAATTCCTGGCGATGCCCCGTGTGTCATAGGACAACTGTGCTCCTTGGGATTTGAGGTAGTTAGTTTATTGTGCCAATCTGGCCGATAAACACATGCAGGGTTAATTGAAGGGTGGAGGGATAAATGGCTCAGTGAACCTCACCTTTCTAGTTCTCGGGTCTTTTGCTTTCTGATGGTTGGACCAGGGTGCAGTTGCCTTAGCCAGTTCCCTGCTTCAGCCGGCAAGGCTCACTTCCTGCAAGACATCCCTGAGGAGAAGCCACATGGACCTCCCCCGATGCAGCCCTGGGTGCTGGAACAGCTGTGTGGAGACTGCTGTCAGCGCTGAGATGCTTACATATTCACTGACTCAGCTTTCCTCCTGCAGTCGGCATCATAGTGTGTGGTTTGTGAGATGGAGGAAGACTTTGTGGATTGGTGTTGGACATATGAGTTAATGGGTTAATGTAGGGCTTGTGGGCTTGGGCAGCACTGGGTTGGGATGTTTTCTTGATGTGCACTTAACCTTTATATAAAACTCTCTCTTATACATGAGTCTGTGGATTTGTTTCTCTAAAGCACCCAGACTGACACAGGGTTTTCAATGGCTGCTCTGGAGTGAGCCTGCAGTCTTTCTTCTCAGGCGCTTCTGGATAGACTCAAATCTAACCTGCACTGAGTAGCCAAGTTCTTCAACAGTTTGCATCACCCAGAGGACTGTCCTTGTGGGATCAAGGATGTAAATGGTTTTGAACATGGGAAGAATTACTGTGATTCGTGGCACTCTCTGATGAACAGACAGGCCACAGTGGGTTATGCACTAGGCTGCTAACATCCAGGTCAGCAGTTCAAAACCAGCAAAACCACCAGCGGCTCCTCAGGAGGAAGACGAAACTTTCTACGACTTACTGGAAAGACTTTCTGCCTCGGAAACTCGCAGGGACAGGTCTAGGCTGCCCTATGGGTCATTATGAGTCAGCATCGGCTCGATGGAAGTGAGCGTGGAGTTTGCTTGTTCGTCATTTGCGACACAGCTCTTCTTTCAGGAGGATGTGTTCCTGGGAGTGGGATTGCTGGATCATCCGGCATTTCTCTCTAGATTTCCAAAGCAGTACCATGCTGCTTTCCACAGTGGTTGTACCAATGCACCTACATCGTACGCGTTCCATTCGCCTCACCAGCAGGTGTGATTCCCTGTTTTTTCTTTTCTTTTTACATTTGTCGTCTATCATTGCAATTACAGGCCGGGTGAGCCTAATATGATTTCTGGTGCCAGTTGTTTAGATAATTCAATTTATTTTCTGTCTTGTTTGGCTAATTCAATTTTTTTCTGTCTTATTTCAAGCATCTCTTCTTTCACTTAATCTGCACAGGAGCCGTCGACAGGGATAAGCATGCCTGGGTTACAGGCTTGAATGGTGAGGCACACAGGACAGTGCTGCAGCAGAGTAATAACTCAAATCTAGTGTGTAATGATTTCCAACCCTGCTCTCAATGCCGAGATTAGTCTTCCTTCCTTTTCTTTTGGGGAGGTTTTACCTCTTGCATCAGCAGCATTTAACTTCCGCATTTCACAAGTCATGTTACCCAACAATGATCATATGTCACACATCTCACCCATCCAGTCATTCGCTCAGTAAGCCTTTATTTATTTATTTTTTATTTTATTTTATTTTTATTTTTTTTCTTTTTTAACATTTTATTAGGGGCTCATACAACTGTTATCCCAATCCATACACACATCAATTGTGTAAAGCGCTATTTTTTATTTTTTAAATAATCATTTTATTAGGGGCTCATACAACTCATCACAATCTGTACATACGTCATCTGTGTCCAGCACTTTAGTACATATGTTGACTTCATCATTACACTTTCCACTTGAGCCCCTGGTTTCAGCTCATTTTTCCCTCTCCCTCCCCGCTCCCCTTGAACCCCTGATAATTTATAATTTATTATTATTTTATCATAATAAACCTTTATTAACCATATCATTCTGTGTGCTGGCTGTTGTGCTAGGTATGAATCCACTGCCATCAAGTTCATTCTGGCTCATAGCATCCCAGGGCTGTAAATCTTTATGGGAGCAAACGGTCTTGTCTTTCTCTTGAGGAGCAATTGCTGGTTTCGAACTGCTGGCCCTGTGGTTAGCATATCAACTCATAACCCACTACACCACCAGGGCTCTTCCTGGGATTCAAGAAATAAATAAGACACGAGTCTGTCTTCAAGGTGCTCTGGTCTGGCAGAGGAGACAGACGGGAAAACAAGTCATGTCAATGTAATTAGAGAAAATAAAAAACGAAAACTACTGCCATTGAGCTGATTCCGACTCACAGCGACACTTTGGTTAGCTGCCTACCTGCTTACCTGACAGCACCATCCGGGCTCCTTACAATTAGACGAGTCAGCTCTAAAGTGATGGGAACCAGGGGCAACGGCGAGCTTTGAAGGGAGGAGTCATCTACACCTGGAGCTCCAGCAAAGACATGATGGAAGAAGAAAGTTTCGATTTTTCCATCTTTAAGGATGAATAAGTATTTCTTTTTTTCCAGAAGGAATCAGAAGTAGGTGTAGGGTATTACAGGTCAGAGAACTAGCAGGGCGAAAGGCAGGGAGGTGTGAAAACACATCCGAGAGGTGTGGGTACTGTGGTCTGCCAGGAACCCTGGGTGTCTGTGGGGGAAGGTGGTGGGAGGTGAAGTCAGAGGAGCACAAGGGCAAGGTAAAGGAACGTCTTGGGGATCGTGTCCAAGGGGCTTGACTTATTTTGTACATGATGATGGAGAGGTTTCACCTCTGGTTTTATGGGGGTGGGTGACATAGTTGGTTTTATGTCACCATAAATCCAACGGTGAGTCTGGAGGCAAGAGACCGATTAGGATGTGACAGTTGATGAGGTGAGATGCTGTGGCTGCCTCTGATAGGAATGTGGCAGTGGGTGTGGCCAGGAGAGTGATAGGAGAGCATTTAAAAATCACAACTCCATCCTGGCCCCAAATGTAGATGTACCGTTAACTTCCCTTTCTTTTACTTCCTTCATCTGATCTATCAGGAAATTCGGAAGGGTCCACTTTCAACATATAGGTAGAATCTGACCACTTTTCCTCACTCTACTGTTTGCCTTCTTAGACCAAGCCATCGCTTCTGGCTTGGATGATTGCAGTAGCCTGCGACTCCTCTATCTCCTCTTTCCTTGATCCACACGACAACCAGAGGGATCCTTTAAATGGTAGATCCTCGGCTCAAAACCATCCAGTTGTTTCCCATTCCATGCAGAGGACAATCCAAAATTCTTGCCAAAGAATTGCCAAGAATCCTGAAAACCCAAACCAAACCTGCTGCCCCCAAGTCACGTCCAACTCGTGGTGGCCCCGGGTCGCAGAACGGAACTGAGCCCCAAGGGGTTTTCAATGGCTGGTTTTCAGAAGCACGGAGAACACAATGCTATTCAATGGAGTGTGGGCAGGTGAGCCCTCTAGATTGGCAGGCACTTCAAGGTGGCTACAACAATGAGTTTTATGCCAATGATCACGAAAATGGTGCAAGATCGAGTGATCGTTTGTTATGTTGTACCTGAAATGTCCATGAAGCTGAGTCAACACTACTACTAACAAGAACAGACTTACTGCCATCGAGTCAGTTCTGTTTCCTCGTGACCCTACAGGACAGAGTGGAACTGCTCCATGGGCAAATCTTTACAGGAGTAGAAAGCCTCCACTCTCTCCTATGAGTGGCTGGTGCTTTCGAACTGCTGACCTTGTGGTCAGTAGGCCAATGTGTAACCCATTATTCCACCAAGGCACCAACAACTACACATACACACACACACACACACCCCATATATGTGTGTTAGATACACACACACACACACACACATACATACATAGTGTGTATATATAACATGATATATTGCAGTGTCTGACAAATAGGAAGAACGTTATAAAAGTCAGTTATTATTGAACAATACAACTTTCCTCTAGTTCCTAAATGCTTCCTCCCACCCCCCACCTCACTATCATGATCCGAATTCTACCTTGCAAGTCTGGCTAGACCAGAGGATGTACACTGGTACAGATAGGAAATGGAAACACAGGGAATCCAGGACAGATGATCCCTTCAGGACCAGTGGTGTGAGTGGGGATACTGGTAGCATAGAGGGAGGGTGGGTTGGAAAGGGGGAACCGATTACAAGGATCTACATGTGACCCCCTCCCTGGGGGACAGACAACAGAAAAGTGGGTGAAGGAAGACGTCAAACAGGGCAAGGTATGACAAAATAATAATTTATGAATTATCAAGGGCTCATGAGGGAGGAGGGAGTGAGGAGGGAGTGGAAAAATGAGGAGCTGATGCCAGGGGCTTAAGTGTAGAGCAAATGTTTTGGGAATGATGAGGGCAATGAATGTACAAATGTGCTTTACACAATTGATGTATGTATGGATTGTGATAAGAGTTGTATGAGCCCCTAATAAAACAATTTAAAAGAAAGTTAGTTATTGTTACAATAATCGTCATGAGCATCATCTTCATTATCTCCTGGGCCAAGGCCCAAAACCATCTCTCTGAGCTTCCACTCCATGTCATTAGCTGAGGGACAGCTTCCTTTGCTGACAGCTTATTCTCCAATGGCTCAGGGTTTGGGTGTTGCTGGCAGAGCATTTTAATTTGACTCAGTGTTTTCGTTTCTGTCGTTTTGTTGTACCTGCTCCCTGAGGTGGCTTAAGCAGAGAAGTCTCCAAGGACAAGAAATAAATCCAACAAATAGCGGCAGCTAAGATGGAGACCCTTCGTTTTTCCCTAAGTGCAAGCTGCTTTTCAGGGTGTCGGGGTAAACGGGCAAAGACGCAGAGCCCACTGGGCCGAACCACGGGCTGTGTGGCCCCTGGAGGCGATCGATCAGGCAGGCTCGGGCCAGCAGGTATCTAGGGACAAGGCGGTGAGGCTTTGAAGAGAGAAGTCAGGGCAATCACACATTCTGGAAATGACCGTTTTCAAATTCATATCACGCCATGAAGACCACCCATCGATTAGAGCCACAATCTTTAGAAGCCAGCCTAGCACATGACAAAGATTTATTTTTAACTGCACCCCCAGACAGCCAGGCTGGCTCCCTTGGACGTTCTGTGAATCTCAGGAACTTTCCGTTAGAGTCACAGGGGACAGCAGCAGAAGGGAAGGGTCAAGACGACATTCCCCCTGCCTGTGCCAAAGCGAAGGAAGATTCTTCAGAGCAAGTCGATCCACTCTCAAAGCAAGTGGATCCACTCGCAAACGGCACCAGCATGCACAGAAGAACCCCTGGCTCTTCTCAGCGCTCCTCCGGGCCCTCTCCCTGCTGCAGCTCTGGACAAATGAAGGAGCCTTTCCAGTTCCTGACCCTCTGGCTTTATCTCTTGTTTTCGGCTCTGTTCTCTTCATTACGATGGATGGCCCTCGGCATCTCGGCTTTGGACTCTAATAGGCTCAGGAGCATGACAGCATCTCCAGTTAATGTGCTTTGGATAGCCCTCAACTTGGTTGGCATGTTGCCATGCCGGGTCTTTTCTACCTTCTCATCAAGGAGACACGGGGCACCATTCATCCTCTTCCTCTCTGCCAGGGAATCTGACTCCGTAGGGCTAGGGGTGACGACCTGGTGTCTGAAGGTACCAAGGACTTTAAGAGGATTCTGGTGCTGGTGGTCTAGGGATCATGCATTCAGAAACACTGCTTCACCATTTACGTGAACTTTCTACCCTATTATCGCCACTGTTGAAGGCCCCTTTTCTCCTCAGCCTGGTGACAATTAGAACCGGGGCTGGAGGGCATGGAGGGCATGAGAGAGGCAGGAGAGTGTTGGGAGCTGCAGACAGTCATTCCGTGATGACCTCATCCCTTGGAGGATGGCTGTGGAGGAACACAGGCGCTGGAGAATAAAGCCTCTCTGTGGTGCGAGTCCAGCTGGGCCGGCAAAGGCACTGGAGCCAAGCCTGGCCTGAAAGTGTTCGTGGGTGCCAGCTTCTCCCTGGTAAGACTGGGGCTCCCACAGGTCCCCAGGGGCTGGATGAAAAGTCACAGGGAATCAGGGCAGAAGTACACACATGGGAAGCACTGCCATTATCATCTAAAAGAACAGGCTCTGCTACTTACTAGCTGTGTGACCTTGAACAAACGGTTACGTCTCCCCGAACCAAACACTTAGAATGAGGATTATAGCAGTGCTCTCTCTGAAGGGTTATTTTGAGGATTAACCGGGATAATGTAGGTAAAGCGTTTCACAGAATGCAGGTTAATGATTGATGTGGCTATTATTCCAGGTCAGGGGGAAAGTCTTAAGTGGAGATTCTGCCTCAATTGTTTCTGCTGGTGGGTGAGCAGGTGGGAGAGGTCTGTGGTGGCTAGGGCAGTTTGGTGAGCCCACTCCTCAAAAATAAATGCAAAGGAAAGTGGGTGAAGGGAGACATCGGACAGTGTAAGGCATGACAAAATAATAATTTATAAATTATCAGGGGTTCGTGAGGGAGGAGGGAGCAGGGAGAGAGGGGTTAAATGAGGAGCTCATATCAAGGGCTCAAGTAGAAAGCAAATGTTTTGAGAATGACGATGGCAACAAATGTGCAGTTGTGTTTGACACGATGGATGTGTGTATGAATTGTGATAAGAGTTGTACGAGCCCCCAAGAAAATGATTTAAAAAATAATTTTAAAAATGCATAAATAAAAGGTGAACGGACTCACCCGAGACCAGCTCGGAAAGAAATTGGAGCAGCGGGTCATTCCTATGGAAGAGCCTGTTGTCTACTGAGCATTGGGAAAAGCTTCCGATCTGGTCAGTGCTCATTTGACAGAAGGACCCTCTCACAGCTATTCCAAGACGGGAATGGACTCCGGTTCTCACCCAGCAGTCACGGCTCAGGGGGCTCCAGAGGATCCCGATGGGGCCATGAGGATGAGGTCACACCTCATTGATGTCAGCGACTTCACCTGGAGGAGCCAGTATGAGTCTAATGGGTTGGAAAACCAGATAACAAGAGAAGCAGTGCTTCAGAAATGACAACCACGTTTTCAAAGAAAAGACTCCAGAAAAATCTATGATTAGAAAGGGTAGATATGATACCATGGTTGTGTGTGGAAGATTTAAAATGACGAATAAACCGAATAAAAAGAACGTACACTGACACTTCCCGAGGCTTGCAAGGGTTATGTGTGAGTACACATGTGTTGGAGAAAATCTCACATGATTCTAAAGATGAAGTACGGTATACAAGGCCCTGCACAGGACGTAACGTGATGGGGTTGCCAGTGTATGATCAAGCTCTAACATTCTTGAAACTTTAGTGCGTAGCAGCAACAAAGAGTTGTCACTTCAAGTGTATGGACAATTTTCTGCATCTAGAGTTAGAGACCTCCTTTGATGTGTCAGTAAGGCAGGTGCTTTAAGAAAAATCTCTGAATGGCTCTTTAATTATCCAGGTGTAAAACATGTACTCTCTCATTGCTCTTGAATGGTGACATCACTGTGAAACGGACTGTACATATTGGTAATGTAAATTGTGAGCACTTACTATGAGGTCATAAGAAACAGTTGGGATGCTCATTAAACATACACATTCTGAAAGTAAATGTTTAAAAAATGATGATGGCAACATATGTACAAATATGCTTGATCCAATTGATGTATAGATTGTTGTAAGCGCTGTGAGAGCCCCCCCAAAACAGACAGATTCTGAGCCCTTCCCTAGAGACTCTGATTCACTAGGTCTGAGAGAAAGCCCTGGAACTCATAGGTTTAACAGGAGCCCATGCTGGTTCCTTTGGTGGGACAAGTTTGGGACATAGTGTTTTAGATTATTTGGGTCAACTAAGGTTTACAACCAACCGCCTTCTGAAAAAACTACCATTATAATCTCCAATTCCTAGACTAGGCAACCAACTGACCGTGTAAAACCACAGCTGTTGAGTCGATACCAAACCGCAGCATAGGTGTGCTATACCGGCTGCTGGAACTAGCTGCCAGGTCTACCCATGTCCAAAACCAGTCACGCAGCCATATACGCCACGATTTGTTGGGTATGGCTGAACCGGAACTGAAACTCTCAGCTGGCTGACTAGCTCCACATACACCCCCACTGGGGAAGGTCATGGGCAGTTAGTTTCAGGAGCTGGGGTGCAGAGAGAAAGAATGGAAGGTCTGGACATTTAGTGAGAGACAGGGAGACTCTGAGCTCAAGCAGCGCTGCTTTGGGATTCAAGAGACAAAGTGGGATGAAAAATTAGGGCTCTAGGTCCTGGACTGTGGGGACATTGGGATCATTGGGAGATAGTCCAAAATCTTAGGGGAGGCATCTAAAGACCTCCTTTGGATGCTCCCAGGGACATGGCATATGATAGGATATCTGTGAAGAAGGTGACGGATGTTGTGTGGTGGTTGTAAGTAGGTGGATTGTTTTATGAGCCTATAAGGCATCTCCCTGGGAACTCCCTCAAATAACTGGAGAATGCCTTCTACAAGGGAGGGTTGAGATCAGATGAGAGCCCAAGCCGTTTTCGTGGGGGCAATAAAAATTAATGGAACTCACACCAGTAGTCATTGCAACATGACTCACAATAGCCAAAAGGTGGAAACAACACAAGTGTCCATCAACAGATGAATGGCTAACCAAAATGTGGTCTATCTATACAATGAGATAATCTTCAGCCATAAGGAAAAATGAAGTTCTGATACGTCCTGTGACATGAATGAGCCTTTAAAATATCAGGTTCAGTGAAAGAAATCGGACACCAAAGGACAACTCTTGCATCATTACACTTGGGTAAAATATGTAAATATATGACATTATAAAAATGTGTGGAGGAGGTGGCTGACCTCCTCTCCACAACCTTATTACCAGTCCAAACCGCAGCCATCCTCCCAGGACACGCTCTACTCCTCTGCTGGGTTTGAGAATTCATGGCAGAGGCCACACGGCCCCCATAGACACAGCCATGCTTAGGCTGCTGCCATCTCTTCTTGGAGTCCTGGCGGCGTAGTGGTTATGGGTTGGACTGCTAACTGCCAGCCAGTCCATGGAGAAAGATGAGACTTTCTACTTCTCTAAAGAGCCACAGTCTCGGAAAGTCACAGGGGCACTTCTACCCTGTCCTATAGGGTCACCATGAATCGATATCAGCTCAAGGGCAGTGAGTTTGGTTTTAAACCTAGTAGGATGACACAATTGACTAACCCCCCTCGTCAGGGTTCCGCATACCTTATTTGCACGGTCTCATCCCCCTAAGGGTGCCCTGCACCTTAGTTGCTTTATTAGCAAGTTGTCCAATACTGTATCTGTGGTGGACTACAAGCACCTTATTTACATAGCCCCGCCCAATCCTTTGGTGGGACTTAAAAGGACTATAGTTAGAAGGGCCGTATTAAGTTTTTATTGCGCTGCAAACATATGAATAAATATGTGCCTATCCAGAATAGGCCTTGGTGGCATAGTGGGCTATGCACTGATCTACTAACCTCAAATTCAGTGTTTTGAACCCACCAACCTCTCCAAGGGAGAAAGATGAGGCTGTCATCCTGTCCTTTAGGGTTGCTGAGGTAGTTAGTTGATTGTGCCAACCTGGCTGATAAACACACGTGGGGTTAATTGTAGGGCAGAGAGATAAATGGCTTGGTGAGCCTCGCCTTTCGAGTTCTCGGGTCTCTTGCTTTCTGATGGTCGGACCAGGGTGCAGCTGCCTTAGCCAGTTCCCTGCTTCAGCTGGCAAGGCTCACTTCCTGCAAGACATCCCCGAAGAGAAGCCACATGGACCTACCCTGATGCAGACCTGGGTGCTGGAGCAGCCGTGTGGAGACCCCTGCCAGCACTGAGATGCTTACACGCTTGTTCACTGATTCGGCTTTCTTCCTGCAGTCGGCATCATTGCATCTGTTTTGTGAGATGGAGGAGGACTTTGTGGATTGGTGTTGGACATATGAGTTAATGTTGGACTTGTGGGCTTGGGCAGCACTGGGTTGGGATGCTTTCTTGATGTGCATTTGACCTTTATATAAAACTCTTTCTTATACATATGAGTTTCTGTGGATTTGTTTCTCTAAAGTACCCAGACGAACACAGTTGCTATGAGGTGGAATTGACGTGATGGCAATGGGCTTGGCTATCCAGAATAGACAAATGCATAGGGAAAAAAGGTTATCATAGAGGGAGAGTTCCTGGGTCATAGAGATGGTTAAGCACTCAACTACTAAATACTAGCTAGGAGGTTGATGGTTTAAAAAACCCCAAAGGACCCGAGAAGACGGACCTGGTGATCTGCTTTCAATAGGTCCTAACTTTGAAAACTGTATGGAGCCGTTGTGTGCTGCACACATAGGGTTACCATGGATCAGAGACTTCGTGGCAGAAGGCAGGGTGGGGGCTGTGGAGGGGAGTGGCATAAGGAGTTGTTGCTTAAGGGGTACTGAGCTTCTATTTGGGGTGTTGAAAAACCTTTGGAAACAGTGTGTGATACTGGGTTGATTAAAGAAACAAATCCAGAGACTCTCATAGATGTATAAGAAAGAGCTTTATATCAAAGAGTAATTATACATTAAGAAAACATCCCAGCCCAGTCCAGATCAAGTCCGTAAGTCCGATATTAGCCCATAAGTCCAATACTAGTCCACAGATCCCTCTTCAGACTCACCCAACCACATGCAATGATGCAGAATGCTGGAAGACCACAGGGTGGGTACAAAGTCTTGCAGATCCAAAGGCGTGGAAGCAGCCCCAGTGGTCTGGCTGCCACCAGTGTGGTTCGAAGTGTTTGGTCAACAGAAAGGTGGAAGCAAGTCTCGGCGTGGCTTGTCCACAGGAAGAGGAAGGCAGAGAGAGTGTGGCCCACCTCCAGGGAGAAAGAGAGAGGAAGTTCCCAGAATGCTCATGAGAAAGCCACACCCACTAGGAGGCATCATCAGTCCCTGATGTAATTGACAGGCTAGGCTCCACCCTATACTTGTTTGTTAAGTGGACATGCAATTATGTAACTACCACAGACAGTGATGATAATTGTATAACATGGTGAATGTAATCAATGCCACCGAATTGTACACTTAAATGGTCACAATGACAATATTTTTGGTCCTATGTATTTTACTGTAAATTCTAAAAAAACCCTTTTTAAAAAAAATCATTTTATTAGGGGCTCATACAACTCTTATCACAATCCATACATACATCAATTGTGTAAAGTGCATTTGTACATTCATTGCCCTCATCAGTCTCAAAATATTTCCTCTCCACTAAAGCCCCCCAGCATTAGGTCCTCATTTTTCCCCGCCCTCCCCGCTCCCCTCTCCCTCATGAGCCCTTGATAATTTATAATATTAATTATATATAATTATATATAT
>NW_022111358.1:5616244-5638070 GCF_000313985.2 Echinops telfairi
GGAACTGGCTAAGGCAGCTGCACCCTGGTCCGACCATCACAAAGCAAGAGACCCAAGAACTAGAAAGGCAAGGCTCACTGAGCCATTTATCTCGCCACCCTTCAATTAACCCCACATGTGTTTATCCACCAGGTTGGCCCAATAAACTTTAGCTCAGGCTTCCTTTGGTCTCTCAAAGGCCCTCCAGTAGTTCTCCTCTAAACCCACTGCCAAGAGTCAATGCTGGCTCTCAGCACTCCTCTAGGACAGCGTAGACTGTCCTGTGGGTTTCTGAGACTGTAACTTGAAAACCCTTTCTCCTATAGACCACCTAGTGGTTTTGAACTGCTGACCTTGCCGTTAGTAGTCCAACTTGTCACCACTACACCACTCGGCTCCTGCAGTCCTCTCCAGGGCAATGGTATTCTGGGCCAGGGCAGCTTCAGTGGGAGTCTTGGAGCTCTTGCTCTTGTTTCGTCCTAGTCCCTCCCTGATGTCCAAGACCCCCCGCAGCCTGACTTTGGTGTATCAGCTGCCGTGCCAGGCCTGCAGACACCCCCCGACTAAAGATGAGTGTGAAAAGCAAACATCGTGGGATGTCTCTTGTGAGCTACTCCACTGAGCAGACTGCTTGAGTAGCCTTGGGTTCCTGCTCTTGGCTGAGAGTCACTCTTGAAGTTGATGGCCTGGAGGCTTCCAACCTGGTCTTGAGGTGTGTAGGAAGAGGGAACCGCCAAGAAGAATTCCTATCCTTGAACTTGCCTGCTCCTTCTGCCCAAAAGGAAGTTAAGGCAAAGTGCCCGGGAGTCTTGGTTTCTAGTTCTTTCTCCAGACAATGACTTGCCACAGTCTGTTACTTGTTTAGGATTCGGTTTCCTTCTATTTCCTTATGAGATCAACAAGGAGGCTCCTGGCTCCCTGTGCCCGAAACTTTTTGGGGCATAGTTTTATTGGTGTATTTCCAGAACCCAGCCGGAGCCTGACTCAGGGGAGGCATCAGTGAAAGTTTGTTAAATAAATGAGTGGACAGCAATTCAGGGGTGGACCCTCAGCCCTAGCCCCTGAGGTCTGTCCTTCCCTGACCTTAAAAACCGTCCCTTCCTTAGCACCTGATGTTGTCTGCCAGGACAAAGGAGCTAGCTTAGGCACAGCTGGTGTCGGCTTAAGGAAGAGTCATTGTGTGAAAACTTATGGTTATGGGAACAATAAATTATGATGAGGGTGGTTCTTTTAAACAGACATCTGTGAGGAAAGATAAGCAAGACCAGACCATGAAGGCCTTAACCAGGATGGGCAGGGCCCGGGAAAGACTTCGGAACAGGAGCAATGACAAGCTGTCACAAAAGACAGAAGATTGTTTCTTGTAATCATAATTAGGCCGTAATAAAACCGCTAACGTTTTAATTGTTTCTTTCGAGTTGGTTTTCCTTTGCATTGTCCTCGCTGATCCAGATTGTAATGCATAGATACTTTTGCATTCTGCTATTTTTTTTTAATTTCACATGACTTCAACGTTCTCCATGCTGTTGATAAATTGTTTATAGACATCAGTTTCAGTGGTTGAATAATGCACCGTTTAATGGATATACCATATGTTATTTAAACATTCGCTTACTTTTAATCATTTCATTTCCTTCCCCCGCCCCCTCCGATTATAAATAACTCTGCCAAGGGATGGACAAGTTTCCTACTTACCTATGGCAATATACATAATAAAGAATGGCCATTCTAGCTATTTTTAAGTGCACAATTCAATAGCATGCATTCCATTTACCGTGTCTCACAACTGTGACCACTAGCTCTTTCCACAATGAGGTAGCATTTCTTCCCCTATCCTGTGTTAGTAATTGGGAATGATTGGCTGGGACCATGCCAACAGGAAGGGTATGCGGCATCCAAAAAAGGAAGGCGCTGCACAAGATGCATTGACACGGCGGCTGGACCAGCGACCTCAGATGTAAGACGGAAGAGCAACTGTGAAGATGGCCAGGGCAGTGTTCTGCTCTGTTGGACCTAAGGTGCGATGACTTGGAATCAACTTGATAGCACCTAACAAGGACATCTTTGATTATCAATAAAGGTGAAGCCTTCCACTTAGATAGTAGGGTTATGTTTCTCTCTCTGTATGTGGATTAAGAGATTTTATTTCACTATATAGTTTAATGAAAAAACAAACAAACAAGAAAGAAACTAAGCCATCCAGGGCTCGAAATTAGAATAGTTGTCAGGCAATCTGGGTATAAAGCTCTTCCTCGGGGGTCATCTGGCCCCAAAGAGAAACAGATTACCTGGACATCCTCTTACAGAAGGGTCACAGGGAGGAGACAAGCCAGTCAGAGTGCAGTGTAGCACTGATGAAACATATAACTTTCCTCTAGTGTTTTAAGTTTCTGCCCCCAAAATCATGACCCCAATTCTACCTTACAAATCTGGCTAGACCAGAGCATGTATACAGATAAGAGCTGGAAACACAAGAAATCCAGGAAAGATAAACCGCTCAGGACCAATATTGAGAGTAGCCATACCAGGAGGGTAAGGGGAAGGTGGGAAGAGATGGGGGAGCCCATCACGATGAGCTACCTATAACCCCCTCTCAGGGGGATGGACAAAAGAAAAGTGGGAGAAAGGAGACATCAGACAGTGTAAGACGTGAAAAAAAAATTACCAAGGGTTCGCGAGGGAGGGAGAATGGGGGAGGGAGGGAAAAAATGAGAAGCTGATACTAAGAGCTCAAGTAGAAAGAAAATGTTTTGAAAATAATGATGGCAACAAGTGTACAAATGTATTTGACACAATAAATGGATGTGTGGATTGTGATAAGAGTTGTATGAGCCCCCAATAAAATGATTTAATTTAAAAAAGAAGAAAGAAAGAAAAGAAAAGCCGGTCAGTGTCCTACCACTGCCACTCAGCCAGTTCTACCACATAGTCACCCCATAGGGCAGAACAGAACTACCTTTTGGGGTTTACGAGGCTGTAAGTCTTTATGGGAGCAGACAGCCTTTTCTTTCTCCTTCAGAGCAGCTAGTGGGTTTGAACAGCTAACCCTATGGCTAGCGGCCCAATGAGAAAGCCAGGTAGGTACCAGGCAGGACTCCTCGCCCTAGTAAGTCCGATCGCCTCTACTCAGCATCTCTCCCTTTTGCCCGTTTCGAGATCTCTCGTAAGACTGTCATTTTCCAATTTAACGGCCGCCTTTAAGTCTAACTGCATTCTTAAGTATGATTTTTATTATGTTGCAGCTGCCAGTGGGAGCAGATCATCAACTGTGGAACAAATTCAGAGGGAAAGCAGAAGTCATTTTCCAGAACCTGTAGGCCCGCCAGCCTCGCCCGGAGCCTGTAGCTCAGCAAAGCCAGAACTCCCAGGGCCAGAAGCCAGGCTCGCCCTGGGGGTGGGGTGGGGTGGGGGGTGGTTTAGCCCCTGGTAGGAACTGCAGAGCAGCTAGCACAGCCTCGGAGGTCCCCCGCGCCACTGACAGCGTCTATAAATCCATTTCCTGTCTTGTAATTATGTCTCATGTAGTAATTAGCCCCTTCATATCAATGGAGCCAAATTTCCGAGTGTAATGGAGTGAAGCCTGAGTGTATGAGATGAATTGGGAAGCAGCGTTGGCAGCGAGGGCCTGGGAGATCTCCGAGGGGGCAGGGAGGCCATGCCTCCCATGTGTGGAGTCTTACTGTGTGCTAGGCGCCGTGCCAGGCACTTTGCTTGTACCGTTTCACATAATCCTCTCGGCCGATCCTTCCTCTCCAGCAAGGGCACTTTCCCTTTCAAGGGCAGAGTTCAGCCTCTACACTCCCCAGGGGCCCTTGATGAGCACAGGCCATGATGTACTGATGGGTGGCTGCTGGGGAGCCAAGGAGGAGGAGCAGAGGTGCTCTGAGGAGCTAGGTGAGGTTAGCGATCCTGAAGCTTGACCCACGGGTCTCTTCCCTGCCTGGAATGTCCCCTGCAGAGCACTGAGTTTGGGCAGGCTCTCATGGAGCCAGAATGGGGTGGAGGCAGAGGAGCACTTCCGGGTGCCCAGGAGCTCAGGAACTGGCACGAAGGCCCAGCCACACAGGCAGGGGCATTAGGGGTACTCCGCAGCTCTTGGGAAGACAAGACCATCCAGACACAGCTAGGCCCCAGGGAAGAGGGCTGCAGGCTCCTGGACTTGAGGGATCAAGAGAGCACGGGTCCCTCCTACGGTCCCTTCCTTCCCCTTCCTCCTGGCCGATCTTCTCTCTCTCCCACCTCTTTTGAGGCATCTCCTTCCCCTGACCTGGCTGCGCATGGGGGAACCCACAGTCCTCTGACTGGATGGAGAGGGGGTGGCATGGTGCATTTGGGTGTGTCCAGGGGAGTGGAGGACATCTTGAATCCTATTGTTGAATCCTACTGCAGGTTGTTTATGTTTTGAGCTGCTAACCACAGGGTCAGCGGTTTGAATCCACCAATCAGTCCTAGGCAAAAAGATGAGGCTGGCTGCTCCTATAAAGGTTTACCGTCTGGGAACTCCAAAGGAGCAGTTCAACTCCATCCTACAGGGCTGCTATGAATTCAAATCAACTGGGTGACAGTGAGCTTTTTATCTATGAGATGTTTCTTAGAGGAACCCTGCGGTGCAGGGTCCAGGGATCCAGAAGCTGGCTTTTCAGGTCTGGGAATGATGTGAATGACATGCATAAATGCATGTTTACAGATATGTATGCATGTAACTCACAATACATGCAACTGAATCAATACATTCTCTTGTCTTTTAGAAATGTACAACCAGCGCATGAAATAAGTAATCACAATGTACTACCACTTCCTCTATACCTGATTCTATCTAGGCCCTGTACCTGTGCTCCCATATTTTATCCTCAAACCCCTGTTAGACATTTTTGGACAAATTGTGTTAGGCTGGGTCGTCTAGAGAAACAAAACCAGCGACATTCATAGATGCCTAGGAAAGAACTTTACGTCAAGAAATGATTTTTTTTAAAGAAATAATTTTATATCAAGGAGGCGCCCCAGCCCAGTCTAATTCAAGTCCATGGGTCTGAGGCTGGCAGGACTTCAGACTCACAGAGCTGCAGGTCGAAGATGCAGAAAGGTGAAGCTGGAAGCAGTAAGATCACCGGTCGGTGAGTGCAGACTTGTGTGTATCTGAGGGTGGTGGGAGCACAGCAGGGTGCTGAAAGCTCTTAGGATTGGCGGCCCAAATGGGTCCACCCTGGGAGGCAGACACACAATCGCAAGCAGAAGGGCAAAGGGCCAGAGAGAGAGGTCCCCAGGGTCTCTCTTATTAAAAGGTCACACCCCCAAGGAGGCATCATCAGGCTGTGACCCGATTGGTACGTTGGACTCCACCCCTATGCTTTCACACGGGTGCGAGTTGACATAAAGTCTAAGACCATTTCTCCCAGGGTGAGTCCCATCCTGTGATAGCACCGACTCAAAGTGGTCTGAGTGCTTGAAACGGGGGACCAAGCCTTGTGACTTAGACCTCTGCAGATGCCCACGGGTCTCTAATTCCATCCCATATTCAGGGGAAAGAGTCCTAGCCCAGGTTTCAGGTTGAGGACGGCGGGACAGGAAGCACCCTCTGACTGAGTCCGTCCAAACCAGGTGGTGACTCCGCAGATGGATGGCGCTGCTTCTCTCTTGCCATACGGCAAAAGCACACGGTCCCCACAGAGTATGAAAACTTCTTCTCACTGCCAGGGAGTCAATCCTGCCTCCTAGTGACCCCCTGTGGGTTTCAGAGACGGTAACTGGTTATGGGCATAGAAAGCCCGGTCTTTCTCCTGCAGAGCTGTTGGTGGTTTTGAACTCCCAACCATGGGTATCGCAGGCCAACGCGTAACCACTACACCAGCATGGCTCCATTGAAAACTCCTTAGACATAACCAAACTCCTCGAGGGAATAAGTCGCTGCACCTGGGGGTTCAGGATCATAGTCTCAGGGGACACCAAGGCCAATTGGTATGAGATGGTCCACAAAAACGCTGTCCTAATGTTCTTGACACAATTGATATATGGATGGATGGTGATAAGAGTTGTATGAGCTCCTAATAAAGTGATTAAAAAAACCAAAACACTGTCCTACATTCTACTTTAGTGAGTGCTAACTGGGCTCTGAAGAGCTGGGGAGCAGCCAGCTAAGGTGCAAGTAAGGTCCTTCCCTGTCCGGAGGAAAGAAGAGTGGTGAAAATCGAAGACGCATGGATGGAAACAATGAGTCTAACGGATTAGTGGCCTAAGCAAGCACCAGTCTTCACATCCTGCGTCCAGCAGAATGAGGTGCTGTGCTAAAGCCACTGCCAAGTGCTTGGAAAAGGGCCACCTAAGAAGGTGGTCCTGGAGAGAGTGGGAGAAAAATGGCTAAATGAAACTCAGATTCATGAACGAGACCAGGCTTCCCGGTTGGATAGAGACTGATGGAACCCCCAAGTCTATGGCTTCACCCACTTTGGGAAACACTGTTCTACAGCCATGAGTTCAAGTCTTGGCTTTGCCATTTAAGCTGTGTCACTCAACCTCTCAGCCCTGCCATTTCCTTCTCGGTTATAAAAGAGATGGAGCTAATAGCCCCTGTGTTGGAAGGTCGTTGCTGTATTAATTAATACAGATGAACTAATGGAGGCTTAGGCACTGGTGAGTCCATTTTAAGTGCTCAGGAATTGGTGGGCTGTGATCTGCAAGGTCCCCGGTGTGAAACCACCTGAGGCTTTCTAGAGGAGCCCTGGTGGCACAGTGGTTTGGGCACTGAGCTGTGATCTGCATGGCTGGTGGTTGGAAACCACCCCTTGGGAGAAAGACTGGGCTTTCTACTCCCGCCAACAGTGACAGTCTCAGAAACCCACGGGGCCAGTCTACCCTGCTCTATAGGGTTGTGATGAGTCAGCATGGACCCAATCAATGGCAGTGAGTTTGGGTTTGGAAGTACTTTACTAAATGCTGTGGACCCATGATGTTCCTTTGGAACCCACAACCGCCTCTGAAGTAGATGGCATGATTGTTACCATTGCACAGGTGAGGAAACGGGTTCATGGAAGTTTGGCTATACAACAAGTAAGTGAGAGCCCCATTATTCAATCAGGACTTCTAACATCATTGTATTAGTCTGGGTACATTAGAGAAACAGAGCCACAGAAACTCATGTATAAGAGAGAGTTTTATATAAAGGGTAAGTACACATCAAGAAAACATCCCAACCCAGTGCTGCCCAAGCCCACAAGTCCAACATTAATCCATATGCCCAACACCAATCCACAAAGTCCTCCTCCATCTCACAAAACACATGCAATGACGCCGACTGCAGGAGGAAAGCCGAGTCAGTGAATGTGTATGCATCTCAGCACTGGCAGGGGTCTCCACACAGCTGCTCCAGCACCCAAGGCTGCATCGGGGTAGGTCCATGTGGCTTCTCCTCAGGGATGTCTTGCAGGAAGTGAGCCTTGCCAGCTGAAACAGGGAACTGCTAAGGCAGCTGCAGCCTGGTCCGACCATCACAAAGCAAGAGACCCAAGAACTAGAAAGGTGAGGCTCATCAAGCCGTTTATCCCTCCAGCCTTCAATTAACCCCACATGTGTTTATCGGCCAGGTTGGCACAATAAACTTTAACTCAATCATGTTCATACCGCCCCCCGCCCTTCCTGGGCTGTCCCATAATTCACCCCAAACCAAACCCACTGCAAACCCATTTTGCCTCACCACAACCCTCCACGGGTTCTCCAGAAATGGAAATCTTTTTTTTTTCTTAGCCAGGAGAGAATTTTAATTGTACTGTTTTGAGTGCATCCAAGACAAAAATTCATTCTAATGATCCTGTTAGCAATGAAACGAAAACATACATCTTAAATAAGGTGACCAGATTGAAAGCGGGACACCATTGACCGGGGGTGGGGTGGGGTTCTTGATTAAAAATTTGGTCTGTCTGGACCAAATAGATCATTCCCTGGCTTGTCGTGCATTCTTTCCAAAAATCAGGACTTTTTAAAAACGCCAAAAATTGGGACGGTCCCACCAAAAGCGGGACGTCTGGTCACCTTCATCTTAAAGTAATTTCATGGCCTACCCATCACCTTCGCGCTTGCTCAGTTCAGGGTGCCCACAAGCAGAGGGCCGAGGTCCAAGAACTGGACATCTTCATGAGAGCAGATAGCTTCCTTTTTCTTCTGCGGGCGGCTGATGGGTTTGAACTGCTGATCTGTGGCTAGCAGCCCAATGCTCACTCATAGCACCACCAAGTCTCCTTTAAAGAAATCTATGTCCCTTTTGGGGGCTTCCGAAGGAAAATCCCATCAACTGCCCTGGTGTCTCCAAGACTGTAACTCTTTAAGGGATAGAACGTCCCGTCAGCCTCCCAAGTAGCAGCCGGTGGTTTGGAACTGCTGACCTTGCGGATAGCAGCCCAATGCATAACCACCTGGCATGGATTCGGCGACAGTGAGCTTGTTTGTGGGTTTGTTTTTGAAGGAACGTTCCCTTAATCTGAGATAGCTCCAGATGGCTCCCGCCCTGTGATGAGAAGTGGGGGAGGTGTGGTACTGACTGACCTTGTAGAACACTTGTTTCCTGTGATCATCAGGGGTGGGGTGGGGGGAGTATCCAAAGCTTTGGTGATTGGATACTCTCCCCAAACTAACTTGAGCAGGGCCTCCTTCTTCCAGGACTATCTGACAGAGGCAAGGCATGGTTCCAAGAGTCTTAGGGAGTGAGCAGAGACAGGGTAAAAATAAATTTTTGCATTAATCCATTACCCTAATGATCGTCCTAAAGATAAGCGTGATCAGATAGGAGCATTGCTGAGATTGATTTGTCTAAAATAAGACTCTCATTTGCATTTGTCTGATTTCCCCCTTCTTCATTTAGCCACATTAAGACAGCTGCAGCTCTCACCCAAGGACAAACATTGGAAATACATGGATATTGTCTGCTTGTATTTATGGGGCCTGGGAGCCTCCCCCACACCACACCTGTGTGTGCTCTCATCTCTCAGAGGAGGACAGCAGAGGGAACTTCAAGGGGACAGCTCTGGTTTGCTAATGCCGGGTCAGCTTTGGCCACACCCTTTAGTCCCGGTTTTAAATGTATACAGGAAACACAAGGGTTTCTTGGTGGGGCCAAGGAACAAGCCGGATAAAGCAGATTGGAGAAGATCCCAATAGTCTGCAGTCTGAGTCGGAAGACGTCATTTCACGTATCTTTTCACCAACTGGTCACTTGAACCCTGAGAAGTAGCTAGCGTCCAAAGCGCTTGCTGTGGATTCGATTCTAGCTCAGGTGTCCCTCTGGACAGAGTAGAGTTTGCAAGGCTGTAATCTTTATGGAAGCAGAACCTCCTGATTTTTCTCCCACGGAGCCGCTACTGGGTTCAAACCATTGGCCTTTTAGTTAGCAGTGGAGCATGTCACCCAGACGCAAGACTAGGGAACCAAGGCAGGTGTTGTAGTTCCCATTTTGCAGTTGAGAATGTTGAGGCCCAGTGAGGTTAAAGCATTTAATTATGATGGGTCCTAATCCTTATCCCTGTGAATGGAACCCGTGGGTGGTACAATCAGTTAAGTACTTAACTAACCCAAAGATTGCTAGTTTGAGCCCACCCAGAGGAGTCTCAAGGACAGGCCTGGCAAGCTGCTTACCCTGTTTCCCCGAAAATAAGACAGTGTCTTATATTAATTTTTGCTCCCAAAGAAGCTCTAGGTCTTATTTTCAGGGGATGTCTCATTTTTCTGTGACGAAGAATATGGTACACATTTATTGTTTATTGTTTTATTAAAAGAGAGCTCATACTTCCTGTCTACTCCGGCTGCGCTTCGGCCAATAGTGAGCTGTGCAACAGTGTCCACTGCTATGGTCCAGAGTCTATAGAGTTAACGGTAGCTTCAGGGGGCCTTATGTTCGGGGAGGTCTTATTTTCGGGGGGATGCCTGATATTTCAGCGAGAGGCAAAACTGTAAGAAGGTCTTATTTTCGGGAGATGAAGCCTATGAAGCACAGGTCTAATCTGATACACAATCAGAATTGCTCGAGGGCAACTGGTTGGGTTCTTCTAATGCCCATGGATTGCAATCTTATTCTGTATTATGTTAATGAGACATATCAGTGTAGGTGGGTCCCAAACCTAATCACTTCTGAGTTATGATGAAGCACAAATGGGGGAAGGTAGATGTCACCTTTCTTCCAGGGCCACCTCTGGGTGGGTGAAAGTCACCAGGGAATTGAGCTAAGCTAGAACTATAGACGCTGTACAAGATAAGATTATTCCCCAAGAGCCTCCAGAGACTCTTCCCCTGAAGAGTTGGTCCCCTGAATGCAGACTTCTAGTATCCTGAACTATGAAAAAATAAACTTCTGTTCTTTAGAACCAACCCTTGTGGTCTTTCTGTTATACTAGCACAAAGTAGCCGAGACAACGATTCCAGGTCTCATATAGCTTCTCAAGACCCCTCTGCTCCCAGCCCTGGGTCTCACACCTCCATCTGCCAGCCATATTAGGGCTTAAATTCTGAATGCTAGGCTTACGGAAAGCTATGGTTTACAGCGTGAGCCTTAAACCCATTCTTCTTCTTTTTAAAAAAATTTAAAACTGTTTTCCAAAATCTATTTTTGAGGCACCACCTGGATTGAATCTCCATTGAGTCCTTTCCATCACCGACCTGTCATTTGAAAACCTTTGCCCTCAGGTAATGTGTTTGAGAGAGGTTCGTACCACTCCCCTCACCAGCCCTTGGAATTGCCCTTAGGGAACTTCCTTGAGCGTGCCCTTCATGGCTGCTGGGGTATAAGAGTCCCACGATCAAGAGCCCTGACTTCATTGGTCAGAGGGCCCCGAACCAAAAACTCCAAACTCATGGCCTTACCAGCACGTAGCAACCTTATAGGACAGGGTAGAACGGTCCTGTGAGTTTCTGGAGCCTGTAACTCTTTACGGAAGTAGAAAGCCCTGTCTCTCTTCCTAGGAGAGGTTGGTGGTTTTGAATAGCTGACTTTGTACTTAGCAGCCTGACACAACCACTAGACCACCGCCACCAGAGCTCCCTCTCCTAATCTACAATAGTGTGCATATCCTGATCACGGTCCCGCTCCTGACACATTGATCTGCTGCCAACCATGATTCTGTGGCAGTTTCCTTTGTTCTCCGTGTCCTGTTTAAGTGGCTGAGTTTCTAGGACCCCTTGGACACCCTTGGGGTCTAGTGCTGATGGTCTTCCTCCTCAGGATGTCTTGTCTTGGTCCTGTTTAAGACGAAACAAACGTGTCTCTATCAATTATATTTGAATTTGGGAGTGTCCTTTCCTCTAGAACCCAGAACACAGGTCAGGATTCTCAGCTTTGGATCCAAATGCTTGTGCGCAGCTCTGAGGGAAAGTCTTGGAGCAGGCCATGCCGATGAGATCACATCTTTCATCTCTTTGATCATTCCTAGGGGTACAATGAGGCGTCGTGGTAGCTGTAGGGGCTAAGTGTTGGGCTGCCAACCACCAGGTCAGCCATTTGACTCTACAAACCCGTCTGTAGGAAAAAGATGAGCCTCTCTCTCCTCTCACAGAGATGTAAAGGCCAGGAACCCAGAGGGGGCAGTTCTACTTAATCCAAATGGTTGCTATGAGTGGAAATGGACTTAATGGCTGCGGGTTTGGTTTTAGTGGGGGTCATTGTTAGGTGCTGCCCTATCCATGGACAGCAGAATGGATCGCTGACTGCCCAGTCCTGTGCCATCCACACAATTGGTCTCCCCCAGAAAGGGCTGCTAACCACAAAGTTGGCAGCTAAGCTTCAGAGAGGCTCCCCCTGAACCCCCTAGCCCTTTTGTCTCCTCTTTGGCCAGCCCTTCTCCAGTGTGATCTGGTGATTGTTAGGTTTCTGGAATTGGTAATACCTTGGTTCTTGGCTTCGCATGATGAAGAATTCACCCTGAAGCCCGTTTTGCAATCCAAGTGGGTTTTTATGAGGGACAGGACAAGTTTCAGGTTTTACAGTCTCAAAGGGGTTCATAACTGGGCCCAAACAACCAAGAGGAAAAGAGCACCCACATGTGAAAATCTTGGGGGGAATCCCGGGAGTCCAGAAGCCCAAAAACCGTAACGGCTGAGAGCATGTGGGCCAAGAGGTTGTGGGACCCGGAGTGGGCACACAGGGAAGGGAGACCTGCTTTTATTCTAGCCCACCCCCTGGCTGGGGGAAGGTGTGGTTGATGGTATTGGTTGACCCTATTGACTGTGTGTTAGTCAGGGTAGACTAAAAAAACAAATTCATAGACACTCATATGTATAAGAGCTTTATATACAAGAGCAATTGAATGTTAAAAAAAAATCCCAGTCCAGTCCAGATCAAGTCCATAAGTCCAATATTAGCCCATATGTCCAATACTAGTCCATAAATTCCTTTTTAGACTCACACAGCCATGCAATAATGCCGAATGTAGGAAGATCACAGGCCAGTGGGAGGAAAGTCTTGTGGATCCAGTGGCAGTAGAAGCATCCCGACGCTGGCAGGGGTCTCCACGTGGCTCCTAAAGCTCCCAGGGCTTTGGCTCCATCAACCTCTTACTCTATGGCTTATCAACAGCAATGTCTCGCAGGGAGTGTTCCTGTGTCCCACCTCCAGTGAGCTATTTATCTCCTTAGTGCCTCCAAATGGGGTCATCAAGCTGTGACATGATTGACAGACTAAACTCCACCCCCTCACTCTTAAATCTCAAATTGACAGCAGATTATACAATTACCGCAGGCTGAGTTAGGCCTATCTGGGTGATGTCTTGAGCCTGGGCCTAGTTTGGTCTGCCCAGGTGTTCCTCCCACGTGACTCGGGGAGTCTGAGCACACTCAGTTTGGGATCTTTATAGGTGTCTAATGGTTGCCTGATTTCTTTCCAACCTCCTCTATGGGGGCCTTCGCAGGCATGGGAGGGACAAGCCCCTGTCCTTAGTTCTGGCTACCTAACATTTAGTCCTTGGAACGAACAGGACCCAGGCTGTGGAATCAGCTACTGGTCACCAAGGGCCCCATCCCTCTGTGCAGGGCACTGGCTACATTATTTCACGTAGTCTTCACAACGTTCCCATGAGTGCATACTAATGTTGTTGTTTTCATTCTATGAACAGGAAAACCGCCTCATAGGAGCAGAAGCTGAATAACACACCCAAGCTACAGCTGTGTTCTCTCTGACTCCAAGTCTCATTGAAAAACAATTCTAACACACACACACACACACACATGCGCGCATGTGTGTGTGTGTGTGTATCACAGTCATTTGGCTCGGAATCCAAGAGATAGCAGAAAAAGAAAACAGTGAGTCGTTTCCTTCCCGTCCCTTCCCTCCGCTCCAGCCAGCAAGGAGCCCGCCTCTGTGGAGGCAAACAATCCGAGCAGTGGCCTGTGTTTCCTTCCAATGCCTTACACACACAAGCAACAATTGCCAAACTCATGGCCATCAAGTTGATGCTGCCTCACAGTGATCCGATAGCACAGGGTAGAACTGCCCCTGCCCCTGGGGGTTTCAGAGACGAACTCTTTGCGGGAGCAGAAAGCCCCTTCTTTTGCGTGCGGAGAGGCTGGCAATTTCAAACTGCTGACCTTGTGGTTAGGAGGCCAACTCACAACCACTGAGCCACCAGGGCTCCCCAGTTGCAAATGGACAAGCATATTGTTTTCACTTCAACCAACCAGCCAGCCCAGTAGACTAGATATACCGTGTCACAGGGGGCCTGCGAATCACACTCTGCAGGTTGAAACCCCAGCCACTCTGCGGAAGAAAGAGGAGGTTTTCTACTCCCATAAAGATTTACAATCTCAGAATCCTAGAGGGGCAGTTCTACCCCATAGAAAATCAAAAAACCAAGTTCACCGCCACGGAGTCAACGTTGACTCCTAGTGATCCCCTATGGCAGCGGTTCTCAACATGTGGGTTGTGACCCCTCTGCGGGTTCAAACGACCCTTTCACAAGGGTGGCCTGATCTATAACAGTAGCAAAATGACAGTGATGAAGTAGTAACAAAAATAATTTTATGGTTGGGGGCGTCACCACACATGAGGAACTGTATTAAAGGGTCGTAGCATGAGGAAGGTTTAGAACCACTGCCCTATGGGTTTCTGAGACAGTATTGGTTTCTGTTTATGAGAGTAGAGAGCCCTTTCTCCCAAGGAGCTGTTGGTGGTTTTGAACTGCCAACCGTGCAGATAGAAGCCCAACACACAGCACTATGCCACCAGGGCTCCTTGTCCTGTAGAGTAGCTATGAATCAGAATTGACTCGAAGACAGTGGATTTTTTGGTTTTGTTTTGCTTTGTTTGTTTTTTAGTGTAACCCCTCCCCCCCATAACCACCAATGTTCGTCTCTAACAATTACCCGCACTCATGCATGTGGCTAATCTTGTTTTATCTACAATCCATGCTCCATGTGGCCCTCCCTCTGATGATTTTAAAGTCAATCTCAGACATTGTGGCAATTACATAATCTCCTGTCAACTTGAGCCAAGGGGTGGAGTCTAGCCTGTCAATCAGGTCACAGCTTGGTGGCCTCCTTTGGAGATTGCAACAGAGATAATAGCTCACTGGAGGCCAGACCCACTCTCTCTGCCTTCTCTTTCCTGTGGTGGAGACACTCAGCTGGAGGAGACACATGGAAACGCAAGCCAGCATGGAGACGCTTCCATTTCCACTGGATCCACAAGACCTTCTACCCACCGGCCTATGGTCTTTCTGCACTTGGTATCATTGCATGTGCTGCGTAAGTCTAAAGAGGAATTTGTGAACTAGTATCGGACATATGAGCTAATATTGGACTTATGGACTTGATCTGGACTGGGCTGGCATGTTTTCTCAAGATACAATTCCTCTTTTATATAAAGTTTTCTTCTACACATATGAGTATCTGAAAATGTGTTTCTCTAGTCCACCCAGACTAACACAGACATCTTCTAAGCTCATCTATAAATACTTCAGCATATACCTCTCTAAGAAAAGAACTATTACACACACACACACACACACACACACACACACACACACACACACACACTGCATCACATATTCCACCCCCAGCAATCCCTTTTCAATATGATGAACTATCCAGTCACCACCCAGACATCTCCTGGTTGTCTCATAATATTTTTAAAGACAGATGCTGTTGGGTTCAAATCAGAATCCAGTCGCGGCCCACCCGTGGCCGTTGGTGCTCCTCTGGCTGTTATCCCCGAGCGCTCCTCTTGGAGATCATCTTGTCTCCAAACATGGAGAGCGCCGCCATTCTTCTGCTCTCCGTAGCAGGGTATTCTTTGGGTGGAAGAACTGGAAGCCCTGTTGGTGAACATTTAGGTCATTCCCAGCCTTTGGCTATTCCAAACCATGCTACATTGTAAGTACGCCCCTTTGCACCCGTGGGAGTGTATCTGCAAGATACATTTCGTGGAAGTGGAATTGCTGGGGGAAAGGATAGTGCATCTATAATTTCAAAAATGATTGCTGGCTTGTCCTTCTTAGAGGTGGTGCCCAACCAATTAATACTCCCACCAGTGATGTGGGTGAGAACCTGCTTCCCTCTTTCCCTCTCAGAAACACCATCTGGTTTCAGGCCTCTGTCCATGTCTTGTCCCACCTTGTCCATCTGGTGAACTCCTATTCTTTGTTAACATCCCAGCGTGTAACCACTATGCCACCAGGGCTTGTGTTGAACTCCTATTCTTTATGGTTCAGCTCAGCTTTCCCCTCCCTACCCGACCGGGGCTGAGGACCGACTGGTGCTTTCTCTCCCCTCATCAAAGTTCTCCCATGGCGCACACCAACTGGCTCTTCGTTGGTGACTCACTTCTGTCCTCCACTGGCGAGTGAGGCCCTTGCGGGGGTCCATGGAGGCACAGAGTCGGTGGCCAAGGGAAACTGGTCCACAGAGGGGATAATGGACCGAGAGGTTAGCGCATACTCTTGGCGTCTTGTTTCTGTGGGAATGCAGGGATTTGGGCTCAGTTTCCATGGATGGAACCCACCCAGGCTCCTGAGTACATGACCCCACTTTTGAAGCCCTCTGGCTCTCAAGTATGGGGACCCAGATGCCAGCAACAGATGGCACGGCGTACCCAATGCCCAGAGTTCTGGTTATCCTAGACCCGTACCTTTCATGGACTCTGACTTTCAAATTCTTTTATTTAATCTGGGCTGGAAGATCTGACTTTTTTGTTGTTCTAAAAATCGATGCTCGTTTTCCCACCCCATAGCTGAATCTGTTCTCCCTCCAAGCGGTATTCTCCAAATGGACGGGCACAGAACCGGGCCCCACAGGAGCGAGGGAGGCCAGGCAGGTGGGTGTCATCCCCTGCGCCCGAGGTGGGGGAGGGTGCAACAGATGGCTCCTCAAAAGCCAGGATTAAAAAGTAATTTTCAGCAGGCTGAAATGGGATTGCAGATTTGGGTCACGACTTTTAACTCTTTCCAGGCCGGAGCCTTGGAGCGGAGAGGCAGCAGCCTGCCGAGGGCAGCTGTTAAGTGAGAACCCCTTTGGCTTCTCCTCCCTAGGCTGCATGAAGACCAGGGCAACGCTTCCTGCAGACAAGCCTAAGCCTCTGCCTCTCTCCTGTCCCACGTGCTGAATTCACCCAGAAGTGGCTGGTGGATTTGAACAGCCAACCTCTTGGTTCGCAGTCAAGTGCTTTAATCAGTGCACCCGCAGAGCTTCTGTTAAGGTGCTCAGTGTCTTTAGTCATCAACAAGCTCTATTCGTTACGAAGAGGATGTTCTCCCTGGGAAAGCAAATTCAAGAGGAAGTCAAATATCACTTGGCGCTTACCCCACAGACTCTGTCCTGGGTACCCCCACAGTCCTTTACGGTTTTTTGATCTTCTGTTCTAGGTTTTGTGCGGGACAAAACATACCAGTTATGCTGGCCCCACCCTTAGGCGTAAGGAGCCTTGGTGTCACAGTGGGTTTAAATATTGGGCTGCTAACTTCAAGGTTGGCGGTTCAAACCCACCAGCCGCTCCGAGGGGAAAAGATAAGGCTATCTGTCCCCATAACAATTTACAGTTTTGGAAACCCTAGGGAGCAGTCCTATAGGGTTGCTATGAGTTGGACTTAACTCAGCGGCAGTGGGTTGGGTCTGGGGTCCTTAGGAGCTGACAGGCAAAGGCTGGTAGCATTCACATGACTTTGGCTGCTGGGGGTGGAGGTGGTGGTGGCTGTGGCTGCTGCTTCGGGTGTTACCTGGGTGGGTGGGGAGTAGAGAGGCAGGTGGGTTCTTTCGCACGCTGTGCATTTGTGAAGGCGTTTTGTGCTTGGAAGCAGTTTGTGTGTCTTCGCCTTGCAAGCTGTTGGCCGCCTCTGCTCAACTAGAGGCCCATTCCTCTGCTAAGTGCTGCCTGAGGAATCGTGTCCCCTTCTTCCTCTCGAGCCCGTCCTCTCTGGCAGCGGCAGGCATCCAGTCTGCCTGGGGGGTGCTGACAGGCCGGCCATGGAAGCCTATGAGGCAGGAAGGGCTGGAAGGCAAGCGGTCCAGTCGAGGCAGATCCATTCTGGGCTTGGTTGATGGCTGGCTGGTTCAAGAGCCCAGGAGCCAGAGAGGTGGCCAGGGGGCCCTGCCATCAAGCTTGTGTGTTCCCATCCACAGGCCCAGGCCGCGTGCCGCTGGCTTTGTGGGCACGGGCTGTGGAGAAGGGAGGTAGAACGGTCAGGCTAGTGAGTTACAGATGAGCCTGGCCCAATGAAGGCCAGGGTACAGAGCCATCGGGCCGGAATCTCCCAACATCTGTTCTGCAGAACATCGACGCTGTGGAACCTATAAACGAAGAGCCTGAGAATGGGATTAAATGCATGGAAGAAACACTGGGTTAAGTAAGTGGGAAAACTCTCTCCTCGAATCTGTTAAGGGCAGGCATTTGAGCGTCTAGCGTGTTTCTCAAGGAGTCCTGGGGGTGTCATGAGTTACGTGTTGGCCTGTTAATCACAAGGTCAGCAGTTACAACCCACCAGCCTGTCCCTGGGAGAAAGACGAGGCTTTCTGCTCCCCTAAAACCAAAGGGGGGCAGTCCTATTCTGTCCTATAGGGTCTCTATGAGTCAGCATTGATGGCAGTCAGGGTTCCTTTCCCCGCCCTACCCCATGTTTCTCACATTTTTGACTATGAAATGTTTTGGGTGGGGGGAATAGGATCTTTGAGGAAAAGGTATCACAGAGCACACTTTGAGAAAAGATTCAATGTTCTCACCCCACCCCTACCCCCAGCACACTGAGTCACGTGAAGTGCTTAGACTTTGGTACCAAGAAGTCAGGTTGGGGGTTCAGCCCGTGGTGGAGCTACTCTAGGCCTTCAACCCTGGTGTTTCCGGCAACCCCCAGAGAGTGGAGGCCGACTCGTCGGCCTGTAGGACAGAGGAGAACTGCCCTGGTGAATTTCCAAGACTGTGACTGTGAATAAGAGTAGAAAGCCCCATCGGTCTCCTGAGGAGTGGGCTGGTGGTTTCGAACCGCTGACCAATGCAGATCCATGATGCCACACGGGCTTCTATTGGCAACACGAGTCAATGCATATCACAGAGAGTCCTCCAGGGGCCCCAGACCTCTTGATATTAAAGCAAGACCTCAGCTCTTAATCTATTGGGGCCAGAATTTAGTAAGTGACTTCAGGAGTGAAGCAGGAGAAGAAGCTGGGCGATGCCTGGCTGGAGCCGTAGCAGATGCCATGCCGGTGGTGAGCAACCAGAGCCTTGAACACTAGAGAGGTCAGAATTACTGTGAGGGCTGAGGCACCCGGTGTGTCTGAGTGACAGGAAGCAAGCAGTATGGGGTCGTTGGAAAGAGCTGGGTTCTGAATTTGGACAGACCTCCAGTTCACCTCCAGGTTCCATTACTTATCAGATAGGCAGTTTCTTCACCACCCTGAGCCTCAGTTTGCACAGCTATGAGGTGAGGTTAGTGATCAGGTCATACCTGCTGTGCTGAGACCAGAGGCTGCGGCAAGGAGACCATGAGGCAGAGTGGAGGAGCAGCACAGAGACACGGAGACCCGGCCGGGGGCAGGCGCCCTGGTGCGCTAAGGCAGAAGTCAAGGTGGCTGAGAGGCTGAGGACCGGAAGGAGGAACTCGACCACTGGTTGAAGAGAGGTATCAATGTGGACCAATGACTGTATCCTTAATGTTTTACCATCCTAAGAAACTCTCTGCGTTCGGTGCGGCCATTGCAACTGATTATTGAGCCCAGCAGGAAAGCAGAGTGCGGGGGTGGAGGAATGGCTGGTGTCAGAACAGGGGCAAAGGAAGACGGAGGGTGGGGGCCTAGCTGACCTCTGCCTCGTGGCAATAAGCCTTGGGTACCAGAGGTCCATCCTGGCTTCCTCTCAGTTTTCTCACTACCTCCCAGGGTTTTTGGAAAGCTGGCATGAGACAGTCTATGCCACGCACATAGCCCACCATCATCTGCTATATCATAGGGACGCAAGAGAGGTCTTCTTTTTTAAAGTTCTGATAACAGAGCAACGGTCTGTCTGTCCAGGGAGAGACGAGGAGAGGGAATGAATATGCAGTGCTGTCCACCGAAGGGGAACAGACCAAGGGAGGACGGATGAGTGGATAATCGGGTTATGTTGGTGTATCCAGGACAGGTGAGTTGAAGAAAGGAAAGAAGCCGTGAGCTACCACCGGTTTTCTGCTGCTGCAACTCGGGCCCAACTGGCTTGACTTTGCCTTTGCTATCAAAGAGAAGTGTAGCGCTGGGAGGAGACCACCAGCACATGCCCTCGGCTCTCACCTGTGCTACTGGACACCTAGAATCCCTTGAAAGCCAGGGTGGTGCTGTACCTGGCTTGCAGGTTGGGGGAGGGAATCCCTGCCAGGAAGCCTGGCCTCAAGACTTCAGTGGGAAAGGAAAGGGCAGGTCATTGGCATTTGGGGATGCCTGAAACTTAATGAACCAAGCGGCAAGGTCACCAATTTGCCCTCGGGCTGTAGAGGCCCATCCTGTGAAGCATTCATCTCCTGACTGACGGAGGGGAGCTGGCGAGATACAGAGCAGCAACTCTCACTGTCCAGGCACGGGGCTGTCCCCAGACCAGGTGCAGGCCACTTGAGCAAATGATCTGAGCGTTCCAGGTGAGGCCTAAATGTGTGAAGCAGTGTGGGGAATGTGAGCAAGACAGGAGAGGTACCTGGCTTCTGAGTGTTAGGGTCACGCCGGCCCAGTTGCCAAGGAGCCTCTTCCTTGAGGGGCTTCCAGGTGGGTTTTACCTTGAGGTTTTACACTCTGAAGGGGAATGGGTGTGCTTACCAGAGCAGAGGGAACTGCTGCAGCCCTGGCAGGTGTTCTTTGTGGATGTGGAGGTTGTGGGCTCGGGAAGCGTTTAGATCAAGCTAGAAACAGCATCAGTAGCCAAATCTATGGTCACGGAGGTAGTGAACCTTGCTGCACACTAACTCACCACGTCCTCACAATATCCCTTTATGTCCAACAACAGCAGATTCCCAGTTGATTCTGACTCGTAGGGACCCTACGTGTCAGGTTCTCTCATTAGCCCCATTTAATAAATATGGAAACTAAGCCAAGGAGAGATTGAGTACTTTGCTGACATACGCAGCAAGTAGAAGAAGCAGGATTTCCATGAAGCCTGGCAGAATAGCCCCAGAGCTGGGATGCTGAACTGTCCTGTCATGAGACTCGGCAGGAATGGCATTCAGTAATGGCCTGGGTCAGATGCATGGCGAAGGAGCTTGAGTTCCTCGTGTGGCTTTGTCTAAGCTCTGGGAGGCAGAGTTGCTGCAGGTGATAGGTTCAAGGATGAGTTCAGGCCAGAACCAGGTCTCAGCAGTCCAATTGTCATGTGGACTGAAGCACTGACTTGCACTCCACTGTTCCTAATGATCTGTTACGGCAAAATGAAGAATCCCCAGACTTAGTGGCCCCCAAGCAACAACATTTCACTATCATCTCTCAGGGCCTGGCTATCGGCTAGGATTGAGATCGGCACACCTACACTTGGCCTTCCCATGGGGTGGGCCCTTCCCCACAGCATAGTTGCTGGGTTCCAAGAGACTCAGGACGAAGCAATCATACTACTTAAACGGTCATCGTAAGTCCACTTTGATGCAAATAGCGGAAACATAAACCACACCTTTTGATGGAAGAGTGGTCAATGTCCGACTGTAAGAAGAACACGCGGAGTGGGAGAGCTTATTGATGCCAGCTTGGAAAATCCAAGCTGCCTCACTAGGAAGGAAGACCAGGAAGATCTTCCTTCAGAAACACGTGTGCCTGGACTCCCAGGGTGGAGTGGGTGGTACACGGGGAAGCACAGACCCCTGGAGACAGAGGACTGGGGCATAAGGAGTGGAATTCAGTCATCACCCAGGTGGTTCTTGAACTTCAGGATTCCAGAATTGGATTCGATCCTCCCAGAGGCAATAGGAAAGGAAACGAGAGAAAGGGAGGCAGTCGAGGTGGACTGGCATGATGAAGATCTGTTAGATTTAGATACGAGCATCCAATTTTCCTCTGTGATTTTTTTTCTCAGAGAGCAGCTATTAAGCTACTTGCAGAGGGCTTTGGGAGTTACACGTGGGCCACGCGTCAGGGGACACTGACGCAGGCCTCAGACGAAGGTGGCTTCAGACTTCTCTCTGCCTCCCTGCGCCATCCTAAAGTCGGTGGCCATTCTTAAGCGTCCAATAGACTAGTCATCTCTCTGGTGCACGGGGGACAAGGCCATCTCTGGCAGAAGCAGCAACCATCCCTAAGAACAAAATAAATATGAGAGGGAGCTTGGAATTAGTCTTTACAAATTTAAGTCCCTAGGAAGACACAGAATGCAATCTTTAGCAAGATCACGATCACACTCCCCATGGAAAACAAAGAAGGAACTCCCCCCCCACCCCCCCACCCCCCACCCCCA
>NW_022111358.1:5638170-5656667 GCF_000313985.2 Echinops telfairi
AATCTATTGAAATCAAATGTATAAATTATACATGGACGGGAACTGGCTCAGGGATGAGATGTCTGATAGGGTGCTGATGGAAATGAAAACGAGACTTGAAAGATCAATTTTGCTTTTGAATCAGTTCCAGTCCTGATGATGCCCCTGGGCCTTCCTGGCAGAAAACACACTGACTTATCAAATTAGAAAACACCCCATCCCCAAGCCTGAGAACAGGCACCTTCAAAGTAATTGCTAATGTTTTGAGTGATATTTGTGTGCGTCACCAGGAATAATAAAAAAGGTAATAAAAATTTGAAGGCCCATATTTTTGCCACCTGAAGGCAGATGTAAATCAAACCCACTGCTTTCAAGAGAGAGATGGGAAGTTTTATGGGGTGACTGTTTCCTGCCAAGGGAAGAGAGGTGAGCCTAAAGCTGGGGGCAAGTGTTGCTTCCAGCCCTTCTTGTTATTATATTCCGTGTGGGCCGCAGGCTGTCACTCAGCCACTCTGGACCAAATGCTGTTCCCTTCCTCTGTGAGGCTCTCACCTCATCTGTCTGTCTAGGTAGCAAACACTTCATGAGCACCTATGATGTGTTGGGTACTGTGCTCTGCACACATTGGGTGCTCAGTAAATACAGCCAGCCCAAAGACGAACACAGCAGGTTCATGTTCTCAAGAAGTTCAAGGTCAGAGAACTATAAACACGCGAATCACAATATCACCTTTTGGCCGCGCTCTGACGCAAAGATTTAAAAACATGGGCAGGTTTATAAAGGAAGAGAGATAATGTTGCCCGATGAAGAGGATTATTCCCTACTGATGATCATCTGGCCACAGCTTCCCAATGGGCCCTCTCAGAGCCTTTAAGGTGCTGTCTGCTGAGGAAGCAGCCAGAGGAAACGCGCTTAGATTGCAGAAAGAGCTATTTAGACCAGGTGACAAGAACTTGACCATGTGCACTGTGGGTGGGTGAATGAGGTCGTGATGGTTGATGCAGTTCCGTGAGGTCAAGGACTTGGCTCCCCTGGGTCTCGTCTGAAGCCTGGCTCATAGAAGACACTCCACAAGGGTTTCTTCTAGAAACGAATAAGCAAATGGTGCATCCCCTGGCATTCTTTTCAGGATCTAACTGATCCTGCGCTACTTATAAGGAGCCCTGGTGGCGCAGTGCTTCAGCACGGGGCTACTAACCCAAAAGTTGGTGGGTTGGTCCTGCCAGCCCCTCCACGGGAGAGAGATGTGACAGTCTGTTTCCATGAAGATTAAGCCCAAGCCCATGAGGACAGAATAGAACTGCCTCCTAGGTTTTCAAGGCTGTAAGCTTTACAGACCAGACTGCCAGATCTCTTTCCCATAGAGCAGCTGGTAGGGGTCAAACCACCAACCTTTTGATTTGAAGCCTGGTACTTAATCCCTGTGCCGCCACCGGGCTCCTCCTCTAGAGGTTACCCCTTGGAAACCCAATGGGTAGTGCTACTCCTCTTGTTGCTTGACTGTGAGTCAGAATCGGCTCGATGACAATAACAATGTAAAACCAAGAATCAGACTTCCCTAGGGGCCTGCCGGGGGAAAGATGGGCGCCTTCTTTGTTCGTGTTGTTATCTGTGCTCCTTTAAAAAAAGAAGTATTCCTTGGATTTCATGGAAATGAAAAACTTCTGCTCTGAGAAAGAAAGCATTAGGAGAACGAAAAGACCAACCGCGCGCTGGGAGAAGATATTTGCCAACCACATATTGGAGAAAGGGCTGGTATCCAAATTATACAAAGAACTCCTAAACGTCAACCACGAGAAGACAATCAACCCAATCACCACGTGAACAAAAAGATCCCAACGGGGACATCACCGAGGAGGACACCCGGGTGGAAAATAAGCCCATGAAGAAGATTCAACCGTCTAGCTCCTCTGGGAAGTGGACGTTCAAAACACCACCGAGACGCCACACGTCTTTGTTGTTACTCGCTGCCATCCAGCTCTGCCCATGGCAACCCCAGGCAGGGTGGAAAGAAGCACCCCACGCTGTCACCACCCCCGGGACTGGGTTTGGGTCACCTGGCTGTGATCGTTGCCTTTTCATTGGCTGAATTTTGGAAGGTTGCCGGGTTGTTGGAAGGCTTGCCAGACCTTTCTCCGGGAACTGGCTCAAACACTGACAACAGCAACTGCTGGCCCACGGGGGGAGCAGACACGGCAATCACCTTGCCAACCTGCAGAGAACGCACAGGACAGTGGTTTGTTAAACTTTATCACCGGATCATTTGATCTCCCGTCTGACCCATTTACATTTGCTCCAGTTTTTCATGTTTTCTTTTCGATTGAGGGTTTTTCCCTTTGTTATTAGTCTTGCTCGTTGGTTTAAAAAGGGTTTCTGGATGTGGAATCCAGGATTGGTGAATCTGGAGGTTCAGGGACTGGGTTCATGGTTGGGGGGACGGCAGGGGAGCTGGAGATGCCGATGAGGACATGAATGCAGAAAATGCTCTCAAGTTGATTGCGGTGACGATGGTGCAACTCTTCTTGATGCGGCTGACCCATTGAATTGTATGAGATGTGACTCATATGCCAGTCATACTGTTGGGGGGAAAAACAGAACAGCATGAGGAGTAATGGGGACTCTCATGCGCTGCTGGTGGGATGGAAAGTGGGGTGGCTTTTTGGGAAACACCTGGCAGTTTCTGAGAAAGCTGAAGAAAGGTTTGCTATGCAACTCAGCAATTATATTCCTAAAATGAAAATACATGTTTGTAACCAAAACCCTGCACATGCATGTCTCACACAAAAACTCAAACTCACGGCCACTAGTCAATTCTAACTCAAAATGACCCTATAGAACAGATCCTAGAACTTGCCCAGGTGGTTTTCTGAGACGGAAAATCTGTATGGGAGAAAAGAGCCTCATCTTTTCCCCTTGGAGGAAATAATTCTGGCTGGTGGTTTTGAACAGCTGACCTTGTGATTAGCCGTCTGACACATAACACTCTCTGCCACCAGGGTTCCCACGCAAATGTCTAGAGCAGCTTTATTTATGTGGTCGTTCTGTGCTGGTGAGTTGGCTCGACTGATAGTGCCTCTATGTACAACAGGACATATTGTCTCAACAACTTTATTTTATACTAGCTTTCCTTCCAGTTGCCTGAAATTGGAAATGACTAAGACATCTTTCGATAGGTGAACGGAGAAACAAAGCTGTGGTACGCCCATTCAATGAGTGATTCAAAAGAAATGAGTCATCACGTCCCACAGAGACACGGAGGACCCTTCAGTGAATACCACTACATGAAGGCAAGCAAAGCCCTGGTGGTTCCGTGGTTAAGCGCTCAGTGGATGACTGAAAGGTCGGTGGTTTGAACCCACCAGTGACTTTGAAGGAGAAAGACGTGGCAAACCGCATCCACAAAGGTTTCAGCCTTAGAAACCCCACGGGGCCGTTCTACTCTGCCCTACAGGGTCGTGATGAGTCAGGGTTGGTTCAAAGGCAGGGGGTTTTGGAAATGATTCTGATAATATGCATTCTGGACAAGGCAAAACTACACTGGTTGTTCGAGTTGATTCTGACTCACAGCGACCCCGTGTGTCACAGAACAGAACTGAACCACGACGTTTTCTTGGCTGCAGCCTTTAAAACATTTATAAAAAAATAGTTTTGCTGACACATAATTCACATGCCGTGCAATTCAATAGTTCCATCACATCAAGAAAAGTTATACGAGCCCCCCTAATAATTTTTTTTGTAATTTTTTAAAAAAAGAATAGTTATACAATCATCACCACAATCCGTTTTAGAACATTTCCTTCAATCTTTTACTCGTTATTAGCTCCCCATTTCCCCCCAACCTCCCTTGCTATGACCCCCAAGGAGCCATCCATCCAGTTGCTGTGTCCATAGGGTTCCTGTCCTGGTCCATATTGGCTGCCGTCTCGATGGAAGCAGATGGCCAGGCCTTTGTTTCAGGTGCTGCTGGGTGGTCTGAAATGTTGATTTTTAGGCAGCAGTCCAGTGCAAACCCAGGGTCCTATAGAGACAGAGGAAAGATGAGTGGTTGGCTGGGGTTCAGAGAAAGTGGGGTGGGTTCAGGGAGTACTGGGAATTTTTAGGGCACTGAAAGTAATTCTGTACAGTACTATCCTGGTGAACACTTGACAGCATGCATTTGTCAAAACCCATAAGACTATCAAATGCAAATTGAAAGCCTTAATGTAAACAATGGCCTTTAGTTAATAATAATGGATCAATATTGGCTCATCAGTTGCAGCAAATATACCGCAGCAGTACAAGATGCTAAGGAGAGAAACAGCCTGCAAGGAGACGGAAGCGTATGTGGGCTCCGTACTTTCTACACAACTTTCCTGATCTAGAGCAATCAGACTGTATAGTCTGTCCCACCCTAAGGAGGGCCCACTCCTTTCTGATAAGGGCAGTAGATTGTTTCCCTGAAGGAGAGCCCAGGGAGGTCAAGTCCGCTCAAGGGTGACTGTGGTTAGCAGCCCAACATTCAATACGCTACACCAGTGGATCTCAACCTTCCTCGTGCCGCGACCCTCTCATACAGCTCCTCGTGTGGTGGGGACCCCCAACCATGAAATTATTTTCGTTGTTACTCCATCGCTGTCATTTTGCTACTGTTAAGAATCGTGATGTATTTTCAGTGTTACAAATTGAACATCATGAAAGCATAGTGATGAATCACAACATAGTATGTCATTATAGATTGTGAAATATTTATTTCTAATGACAAATCAATGAAATGTTGTCTTGAAGCATGGCGTAGCATGGGTAACAGTCTCCACCTGGGGACTCGTAGGTGGGCGTATCTGCATGTGGGTGGACCTGCCTGGAGACGACAGAGGAGCGGTGTCTCCGTTCCTAAGACCAAGGAAATGTGTTTCCTGATGGTCTTAGGTGACCCCGGTGAAAGGGTCAATCGACCTCCAAAGGGGTCTCGACCCACAGGTTGAGAACCGCTGCATTAGAAGGTCCTAAATTGAGTGGGCGAAAAATGTGGAACAAAAGTAAACATCATAAAAAAGGCCCCGCTTTCTCATGGGCTAGAGACTGATAGACCCCCTAAGACTGATGCGTCGTCACCTTCACATCTGGAAAGGTGTGCACCCTCATGCTTGATTTTCAGCCACACAATAGACAGGAGAACAATAACACTGGGAAGGTACAGGTGCACCTTAGAGTAGTCAACCATTTGACATCAAATGGGCAACATCTACCCAGCGACTGGATTCAAAGGTTAGGAAAGAAGGAGGCTGGAACAGGAAACAAGAGGAGAAAGGGGGAGAAGGGATGTACGAGAAGGTTCCATTGCGGGGATTGCAATGGAGGACACGAAAGGAAATGTGTCTGAATGGCTGAATGGAAAACGGATCCGCGCTGTAAATCTTCCCCCAATTCACAATAAAAAGATAAAAGCAAAACTCCTACACGAATTCAACCGTTTCTGCATGTACAAGTGAGCGACATCGAGTGTACGCGTTGAGTTATGCAGTCTCTTCTGAGCTGTTCTTTCACGAACATAAACTCACGGACCTCGACATTTCTTATCTCATCTTTCGGGTTGCTGTTATTAATTTGATCCCTTACAGATAATTCTTCAAAGAGCAGTGTGCAGGCAGGACGTTTGAACGAGGTAAGCGAAGCTATTGCTCAGTTTTAAGATAACTGTAGGAGATATTTCAATTAAGGGTTCCAGAAGACCACAGGGGAATAGTCTCGGAAACTCATCCATCCCTTCTCCGCGTCTCCAGAAAGTCTACAGTCCATGATACCTGAAAGTCTGTTCAGCATTTTCTCCCTGTAGCTTGGAATTCTTCCATGGAATCTTTGATTAACATGTTTAGTAATAGTAGCCAGACACCATCCAGTTCTGGTCTCATGGTGAAGGAGGCAGTTACTCTCGGAGACAATCAGCCACATAGTTGATATCCACTCTTAGACCCTCTCCTCCCTCTTCCTCTGTGATTCCAGGCATGTAGAGACCGATGGTATTCCAGGTGAGTAGAGACTAATTCCAGATGAGTAGAGAACCTTATATGGCCACTTACAAGCTTCTCAGACCCCAGGCACTACTCACAAAGTAGGAGGTAGAACAGAAACACCATGAAGCCAATTAACTGGCATGTCCCACAGAGCCATGACCCTAAACCTCCCAACCCAGGAACCCAAAAGCCCCTGTAGGTGTTTGGTTGTACATAAGCAGCCTCAGTAGCTTTTTGGTAGTCAGTATAAATACTCATATGTCTACCACACAAGTTTTGCCAATTCCACTTTTCACAGGTGTACAGGATGACAACCCTACCCTTAATCATGGTGATTTTTTTCATCACCTTTACCCCTCCTTTTCTCCCTCCCTCTTCTTGCTCCTGGTAACACTCTGGTCTCTATACTATAGCCTTTTCTTATATTTCTATCTAGATGAGGTCTTACAATAACTGTTCTTTGGGGATTGGCTTATTTCCCTCACTGTAAGGTCTTTAAGCTCCATTCACACTGTGCTATGGATGAAGAGTCGTTTAGTAATCCATTGTAGGAATGCACCCTATTTTGTCTCTCCATTCATCTGTTGATAGGCGGTTAGGTGGCTCACTCCTTTCTGGCTATTGTGACAAATGCTACAATGAACATGGTGCACAGATCTCTCCCTCTCTTTCTGGCTTTTTAAAAAGATCTCTTTTTGAGTCTGTCCTTGAGGTGTATAAAAGTCTTTTAGGTATAGAACTAGAAGTGAAGTTGCTCAGTCAGATGGTAGTTCTGCTTTTCATTTTTTGAGCAAAAGCGTTCTTTTTAAAATCATTTTATTAGGGGCTCATACAACTCTTATCACCATCCATCCATCCATTGTGTAAAGCACATTTCTACATCTGTTACCCTCATCATTCTCAAAACATTTGCTCTCCACGGAAGTCCCTGGTATCAGCTCCTCATTTTTCACCCTCCCTCCCCGCTCCCCACTCCCTCATGAACCCTTGATAATTTATTATTTTGTCATATCTTACACTGTCCGACGTCTCCCTTCACCCACTTTTCTGTTGTCTGTCCCCCAGGGAGGAGGTTATATGTAGATCCTTGTAATCGGTTCCCCCTTTCCAACCCACCCTCCTTTTGCCCTCCCAGTATCGCCACTCTCACCACTGGTCCTGAAGGGATCATCTGTCCTGGATTCCCTGTGTTTCCAGTTCCTATCTGGACCAGTGGACATCCCCTGGTCTAGCCAGATTGGGATCATGATAGTGGGGGGAGGAAGCATTAAAGAACTAGAGAAAAGTTGCTTATTTCATGGCTGCTATACTGCACACTGACTGGCTCATCTCCTCCCCACGATCCTTCCCTAAGGGGATGTCCAGTTGCCCATAGACGGGCTTTGGGTCCCCACTCCGCACTCTTCCTCATTTACAATGATATGATTTTTTGTTCTTTGATGCCTGGTACCTGATCCCTTTGACACCTTGTGATCACACAGGCTGGTGTGCTTCTTCCATGTGGGCTTTTTTGCTTCTGAGCTAGATGGCCGCTTCTTTACCTTCAAGCCTTTAAGACCCTAGACACTCTTTTGATAGCCAGGCTTCATCAGCTTTCTTCACCACATTTGCTTATGTACCCGCTTTGTCTTCAGTGGTTGTGTCTGGAAGGTTAACATCATGGAATGGCAGTTTAATAGAAAAAATATTCTTGCATTGAGGGAGTACTTGAGTGGAGGCCCAATGTCCATCTGCTACCTTAATACTAAACCTATAAATATATGCACATAGATCCATTTCCCCATCCTCATATGTAAATATATTTACATATGTACATGCCTTTATTTAGATCTCTATAAATGCCCTTTGCCTCCTAGATTTTTCCTCTATTTTCTTTTACTTTCCTCTTGTCCCACTATCATGCTCAGCCTTCATTTGGGTTACAGTAATTCCTCTTGGTTATATTACCCTTGGGCGCGCCTTACCAGGCCTCCTACACCCTCCTCACCACTGATTTGGATCACTCGTTGTTCCCTTGTCCCTGGGTTTGTTAACACCACTACCTTTCCCCCCACCTCCTCCTCTCCCATGTCCCCCCGTAACTGTGAGTCCTGTTGTTTTCTCCTCCAGATTGTTCATCCAGCTTATTTTATTTAGACAGACTTGCGGAGATAATAACATGCACAAAAACAAGACAGAGCAAAATGAAGGAACAAAAGAAAAGAAAACAACAACAAAAAGCCAATGACAAAAAAACAACAACACAACAACAACAAAGAAAATCTTGTAGTTAGTTCAAGGACTGTTTGTTGGCCTTTAGGAATGTTTTCCAGTCGAGCCTGATGGGGCGTCAAGCCCTGGCCCCAAAGTCTATTTTTGGTATTCCCTGGGGACTTCATTGCTCTGTTCCCCTTGCTGCTCTGTTGCATGTCCTTAGTGTTTTGCCTGGGTGTGGTGGGATCAGATCGGGCGGAATTCCCAGTGTTGTCCCCTGTAGGGTTATGGGTCAGTGAGGGATGTCGTGTCTCGTGGTGGGGCCGGCCATTTGGTCTTCTCTGTGGATTGGCTGCTTTGAGCAGGAATACTGTCATCAAGGCTTGGTGGGCCAGGATGTGCTCCACTCTCTCTTCCTCCTCTTTCATTTGCTCCAGTGTGCTCTGATCAGACACATCCCTCTCCCTGAGCTGTAGCTTCAGTGCTGTCCTCTGAAATAAATTCTTCTGGTGGGGAATTTTTCTTTATAAGAGAGATACTGTATTTTGCATTCCCACCTGCAGTGGCTACTGGTTCTGATTTCCCCACATCCTCACCAATATTTGCTATTTTCTGCTTTGTTTTTTTATCTTAGTCATCCTAGTGGGAGGGAAATGGAATTTCATTGTGGTTTTGCTTTGCATTTCTTTGATGACTAATGACTTGAAGCATCTTTTCATGTGCTTGGTGGCTAGTTGAATGCCCTCTTGGTGAAATGTTTGTTCTAGTCTTTTGCCTGTTTTATGATTGAGTTATTTGTCTTTCTCTTATTGTAGTCAAAACTTTATATACATTTTGTTTTTTAGATTCTTGTTGGGTATATGGTTTCTAAAGATATTCTCCCAGTCAATAGCTCGTCTTTTCACATTTTTTGGTAACGTCTTTTGGTGAACAACAATAGGAAAAAAAAGATGAGATCTTGTTTATTTAGCTAGTCTTTTGCTATTTGTGTGTTTGTAATTATATTAGATAATCCATTGCTGGAAGCTGGGTCTGACAGTATTGCCTCTACTTGTTCTTCTAAGAATATTAAGCTTTTAGTTTTGAATTTACCTTTGTGTATGGTATGATGCACAAATCTGGTTTCCTTTTTCTGCATGTGGAAATCCAACTTTTCCAACACCATTTATTGAAGAGGCTTTTATTTCTCTGCTGATTGTAAAATTTCTTACATCCTTGTAAAAAAAAAACAACGATTGACCATAGACGTGTGGCTTTTTTTGAACTCTCCATTCACTGCCATTAATCTATGCATATACTGTTACATTAGGCTGTTTTGATTACTGTAGCTGTCATGTATGTTTTCAAATCAGGAAATGTTTTCAAATCATGTATGTTTTCAAATCAAATCAGCCCCCTTTCTTTGTTTTCCTCATCCTACAATGTTTTGGCTCCTGGGGGCCTCTTGTTGCGTTACATAAAGTCGAAGACTGGTTTTCTTTATTTCTGTACAGACCGCTGTTGGAATTTTGATTGAGGTTATATTGAGTCTATGAATTTCTTGCATAGTATTGACAACGTAACAATATTAAGTCTTCTAACCCACGGACATGGGGCATCTTCCATTGATATCCGTATTTTTAAATCTCTTTCAGTAGTGTTTTATAGGTGTCCCCGTATTCGTCCTCCACTTCCCTGGTTAGAGTTGCTCCTGGCTGTTTTACTTTCATACCTGCTATTGCAGATAGTTTTCCTAATTTACCTTTCAGAAGTCTCACTATTGGTGTGGAGAAACCCAATGGATTCCAGCCTGTTGACCCTGCACCTGCAACGTTGCTAGATTCCTCTATCAGTTCCAGAAGTTTTCCTGTGGACTCTTTGGGCTTTTCTGTATGGATCGTATCACCTGTGAATAGAGCTATTTTTACTTATTTTCCAATGTGTAGACCTTAGTTTCTTTTTTCCTTGACTTCTAATACGATATTGAATGGGGTTTTCAGTGGCTGGATCGCCAGGCCTTTCTTCTAAGGTGCCTGCAGGTGGGTGGGAATTGCCAACCTTTGGGGTAGTCATAGAACGCTCAGCTTTTCATGTCAACCCCATCAGCTTTCAGTTGAAGAAACTGCACCAGGGGCCCCCCCAGCCTGTGTGCAGCAGAACTGGGCTCAGCCCTCCTGCCCCTCTAGGAGTTGCTCTTGTCTCTGTACCATCTGTGATGTCAACATGAGTTCTTCTGAGCATCTGTGTCCTGCTTCCTGCACATACTTAACTAGACAGGATGAGCCACTGGGATTCTCCAGTGACTTGCCCCCTCAAGGCAGGAAGCAGGATGAAGCATCAAGAAAGGGGGTCCCTGAACCCTTGTAATCTGACCCTGAAGCTCATCGGGGGCAGCGAGGGCTGGTACAGGCCCATTCTGACCATCAGGGCTGTGCTATTAAGACTCATGTGAACAAGTTAAGACATTTGTGCCCGACACAGTGCTGGGAGTCCAGTTTCAGAATAGAGGTGCTGTCAGAGGCGAGGGTGGGTGCCTTGGCTATTTTGGTGCGAGCTGACAATGAGGAATTCTGCTCTCGCACAAGCTGTGCCCAGGATTCTGTATTGTGGGCTGTCCTGCCCCCGTCTTTCCCTCTCCCTGGCTTGCTGGCTGCTGCTGCTGCTCCCAGCCCCCCTTCCTGACACTGCTAACGACATCCAATTAATTCAGCATAATTTGGTTCATTACAAGCCCTCAGGTTGGTGAGTGTGTTTGTTCAGTGGGCACAGCAGCCTTTCTGGGCCTTCTCCCAGCGACAGGGGCCTGAGTCTGGAAGGTGAGAGAGGGCAGCCCTGCTGTAGCTGCCTAGCCAGGTGCCAAGGCACTGGGATGTGCTCAAGACAGGTTGGACTGTGCTCATCCGCCCCACAAGACACACATTTCCTGGCACCCCCACAGTCCGGGTTAAAAATATGATGGAAATGGGGACATGGGCTCAGATGGGGTGACTGTAGGAGTTCCTGTAGGGGCCCGTGTAGACGGAGGCACCAGTGACGGCTGAGACCCAGTAAGGCTCAGCAGACAGTTGGCAGGGTCTGCTTTGGGGGTCTGGTCTTCAGTAGCTGTGTTTGTGTGTGAGAGTGCTAAGGAGGACCAAGACCTGCCCAGACAGGGTGGAGCTGTGGGAGGTGTGCTGGGCCTTAGGAAGCAGGCTGGGGCGAAGGCCCAAAGAGGACTTGGAGAGTCAGGCAGGCCAGGACTGGACTCCGAGCCCAGCCCTTCTCCACTGTGACTGTGGCTTCTCTGATCTTTATTGTCTTTGATCATAAAGAGCAGGATAATAATGCCTCCACCGCTGGGCTGTCGGATGAAAGGAGGCGATGGGAGGATCAATGAGATGGTTAGTTCAGGGAGGAAGCTGTGGAGCTCAACCGCCTGGGTTGCAATCCCGGTTTTACCATTTATTAGCGGGGTCACAGCAAGCAAGTCACCCCGCCTGCCTAAGCCTGAGTCTCCACGCTTGTGAAAGGAGTGCAATAATCATGTCTGCCTCATGGTGAGGATTAAGTGAGCACTTAGAAGCTTCCAGGCTCCCCAGTCGGTATGCAATGTAAGGGAACGCGGCGTGGAGAGAAGCCGGCACCAGGCTGCAGCCCCTTGATGGCATTTAAACTCTTGATCTCACCCCTCCTCCCTGATGACTCACATCTCTCATTGATTATGAAAACAGGGGCACCACGCCCTCCCTGCCCGGGAAACATTTGCACCGGGCAAATCGACTGCCAAAGACTCTTTAAAAGGCTACAGACGAAAATGCCACTCGGAGGGCTAAGGTGCACCTGACCCAAGCCACGGCATTTCCCAACGGCCTTCCAGGCACGTGGAAGCTGGAGAAAGACCCGGGAAGACCAGAGGGGAGTCCGAGCGTGTGGTGACAGTGCTGAGGAAGTCTACTGACGATATCATGGGCCGTCAGAGGAGCAGACACATCTGATTCGGAGGAAGTACGGCCAACAGCAAGGATGGCGAGACTTGGTCTCCCGTGCTATGGTCACGTTCTTGACAGGGACCGGACAGGGGCTTCTGACTGCCAAGGGGATAACCCCTCTGCTTGCTCAAGAGCAACTCCTCTGTCTGCTAAGGCAGTGAGCACTCCCGGGCTAGGTGAGTAACAACGGGCCTGGAGGTCACAAGCCTGGTAAATGTGTCAACCTCGAGGGCAGGCCGGGGGGACCCCCGGAGACATCCTACCCACAGTGAGAGCCCGGGCAAAGGTCTACACCTCCACCCCAGATGGAGAGCCTGAGACAAGAGTCGAGACACTCTGACACGAGATTGCAGCCGGAGGTAAATTAGAGAGGCGTCTATGGCAGACCCAAGGAGGAACTTGTCAGGAATTAGAAAACGGCTTCTGCAGAGCTTCGATTCCCCTTCCTTTGGCCGGGCTCTTTAAAAAGAAGAAATGTTCCCCGGGACAATGTCCTCGTCCTTGCTCACCTCTTGAGGGGGGCCGGCTTCATTTCTTTTGAAGTGACCCTATGCTTCGAGAAACCTTTGGCTCAGTCCTAATCACACGGTGGCGCTTGCTAGTTCCCTCTGTGGCCAACAACAGGAGTTACCTGCGGGACGTGGCACACCCCGGCAGGACCGAAGTCCACAGTTACCAGGAGGGTCCAGTCCTTGGGGGAAGGACATCACACTTGGTCAAGTTCAGGAGCAGAGGAAAAGAGGAAGACCCTCAAGGAGCAGAGGTTGGCAGCGTGGCTGCCACACTGGGTTCAGACAGATTCATGATGCCGAGGATGCGCAGGACCAGCACTGTCCACTTAGCTGCCCACAGGGTGGCGGTGAATCGGAGCTGACTCCTCAGTGCCGTCGAACAACAATTGATCATCATTCCCTACATCGGATGGTTTCTGGAAGCCTCTTCTGGAAGACGTTGCTCTCCTGATCCCATGCCACCCGCTCCCAGGAGGAAATGCCCACCCCCCACCTTGTGTCTCCCTGCACATGCAGACTCCCCTCGGACATGCAGGTGTTGGCGTGTTCCCTTCCTCCCTGGAGCAGGGAGATAAAAATGGGTGCAGCCTCCTGTGGTGCCCTGCTGTGTGAGGGCACACTCAGACGTGGGGTGCGCACAGGCCAGTGCCAGTGTGGCCGTGAGTGGCCGCGCTGCAGGGAGGGGAACAACAAAGCTCGTGCCCGCCCAGGGCTCGCGTCTTCTTTTTGCCCACTGCTGGCCCTGACCGTGGGCTTGGATGTGCTTCTTCCTGGGAGTGTCCATGAGAAACAAGAATCCCGTGGCCATCGATTTGACCCTAACTCATGTGTGACCCCGTGCGTGTCAGAGCTGAATTGTCCTCTATGTTGTTTTTTTAATGGCTGATGTTTCATAACCGGATTGCCAGGTCTTTCTTCTGAGGTGCTTTGGGTAACTCGGAACGGACACCTTTTAGCTAGCAGCTGAGTGTGTTAACTGCCTTTGTGTTGCTTTGACCACCCAAGAACGTGAAGGAAATAATAGAAAGGGGAGGGACGTGACCATGCCCCAAGTCTCTGCTCCACCTCCCACTTCCTCCCAACATTTAAATCTCCTGGGGAAGAAGTCACAAGAGGACCAAGAGTGCCATCCACTTGTGTGACGATCTAGACTAGGCAAATCCATAGAGACAGAAAGGAGATGAGAGATGACCAGGGGCTGGGAGGAGGGAACACGAGGGAGCTCTTACCTAATGGGGTGCTAAGTTTCCGTTGGGGTGACGACAACATTTTGGTGGTGACGGTTGGACAATGTTGTGACTGCCTCGGCATTGTAACACTGTATACTTACGGCGAAAGTGGCAAACTTTATGTTAAATATATTTTAACGCAATTAAAAAAAAAGTCTCTTGGGTGCGTTGACAAATCCGGAATACCAATTAAATCAGAATCTCTGGGGATGGGCCCCAGGCAGCTGTCTTTGTTCCCAGTGCCTCCGGTGATTGCAGTGTGCAGCCAAGGTTAAAAATTCAGATCATCTACAGAAGGATCTCAGTGAGGAGACGAGCCAGTCAGGGTGCCACGGAGCAATGATGAAACATACAACTTTCCTCTAGTTCCTAAATGCTTCCTCCCTCCCCACTATCATGATCCCAATTCGACCTTAGAAGTCTGGCTAGACCAGAGGATGTACACTGGGAGAGATAGCAACTGGAAACACAGGGAATCCAGGGCGGATGATCCCTGCAGGACCAGTGGTGTGAGCGGTGATACTGGAAGGGTAGAGGGAGGGTGGGTTGGAAAGGGGGAACCGATTACAAGGATCTACATGTGACCTCCTCCCTGGGGGATGGGCAACAGAAAAGTGGGTGAAGGGAGACGTCAGACAGGGCAAGATATGACAAAATAATAATTTGTAAATGACCAAGGGTTCATGAGGAGAGGGGAGCAGGGAGGGAGGGGGGACAATGAGGAGCTGGTGCCAGGAGTTTGGGTGGAGAGCAAATGTTTTGAGAATGATGAGGGCAATGAATGTACAAATGCGCTTGACACAATTGATGTATGTGTGGATTGTGATGAGTTGTACGAGTCCCTAATAAAACGATTAAAAGAAATCAGATCATCGAGGGAGAGGAGGTTCAGGACCGGCAGGACCTCAACAGCACCTCCCAGTCAGGTTTCTAGGGTGGCTGCTTTCGGGGAGAAGCAGAGACTCTCTGAGACGTCTTGGGCATCCACTGTTCAGAAGGCGCTCAGCTGGTAGTGGCAATCCATGGCAGAGGTCACAATAGTCACCTTTAGTAAGCGCCTCCTGTATGCCGGGCCCTTGGAAGACAGTTGCTAGTAGTCCCCCCCCCCGCCAAATGACGACTCCTGTTTATAGATAAAGAGTGTAACAGGACTGTCAAGACTCGGCCCACAATCACCACCAGACACCTGCATTATTTTTTGCTGATCAAGAGGTCTGAATTTTGGGGTTCTGTTTCCTCCCGGACAGGGTAGCATGCTAGGACCCCTCGTAGACCAAGTTAGACACATTTTCAAGCAGAGAAGAATGGAGAGTTGGTGCAAATTCCCTAGTTTTCTCAGCGCTGGGTTAGAACCACTCTGCGAGGGTTCCACACCCCGGTGATCTCAGGAGGTGCGGGGGTTAGCATCACCTGGGGAGTAGAAAGAGACGACACCCAGGTTCCGCCCAGACCCTGTCACGTGGACTCTCTGTTGGGAGGGCCTGGGCATCTGTGTTTCTTGATAGTTCATGACCGCAGGGTTTAGCAGGTTGAGGACCGGTGTTGCCCATTTTCAGAGTTCCCTGGTGGAACTGAACGCCACGTGGTGACTTCTTTAACAAACCACCTTGAAAAAATAATCTATCACTTCTCAAGGGTTCGTGAGCAAGGGCGGGTGGGGGAAGGAGGGGGAGGAATGGGGAGCTGATATCAGGGGCTCAAGTGGGACGAGAATGCTTTGAAAATGATGATGGCGGCATATGTGCAAATGTGCTTGACACACTGGATGAATGTATGGATTGTGATAAGAGATGCAAGAGCCCCCAGTAGAAGTATTTTAAAAACAAATGAAAACAAAGAAACAAACCACCTTGTGTTAGTGCCTTCTTTTCTCTATCTCACTTCTTCATGTGTTTACTGGTCCTCCCTGGGATCATCCTCCAAAAAATACAAAAGGAAAGATCAACAGGAGATTGTCAAATAAAAGGCCATTGGAACCTTTGAAATACACACACACATACACACACAACACCCCCAGCAACAAAATGTGATCAGGAGCCTGAAAAAGCTGCATGGAGCTGAGATCATTAGTACTGAGCAAATAAAAGGATTTCCATAAGCAGAACTGTGGGACAAGGTCGTTGTCAATGTTGAACCAGCAGGAGCACAGACACAGAGACAGAGCCCAGGGCGGGATTTGCTTGAGCGAGTGAGTGGAGAGGTCATGTGAGCTGGGCTAGAGCAGGTGGCTTGGGGGCTTCTGTGATCGTTGAAGCTCAGGAAACACTTCTGGTCCCAAAGGCCTCAGGATCCATCCTCGGCTTCCCTCATTGGATCTTCTTCTAAGGCATGAATGTTAGTCTCCTAGTATAGTGGTTACTGTAAGGTCAGCAATTCGAATCCATCAGTTTCTCTGTAAAGGGTTACCGTCTTAGAAACTCACAAGGGCAGTAGTGCTTCCGGGGCCTATATGGACACTGTGAGTTGCCATCTCTCCTGTTTGTGGTCAGTTTGAGTTTTAAGAACCACCATAGCAAAACACCCCATTCTGATGGCTTCACCTAATAGACTTCCATTTTTACCACAGTTCTGAGGTCTAGAAGTCCAAAATCAAGGTGTTGGCAAAATGAAGGTGAAAGCTGTCGAGGAAACCTGCCCTCATCTCTTCTACTTTCTGGTAGCTAGCACCAGGTGTTCCTTGGCTTAAGGCCACCTGTAGCTTCACGTGACTGTCTGCCTTCTGTCTGTGTCTTCTTTATCTTTTTATACGAGAGGGTACCCCCCAAAAAGACCGATTTATTTTTTCAAAGCTATGGTTTTTTTTAATAAAGAAACCTTATCACCTTCAAAGTACTCTCTATTACACTTGATACATTTGTCAAATCTGCGATTCCATTCTTGGAAACATTTTTCAAACTCATCTGTTTGGATGGCTGACAGCACCTCCCTCGTTTTGTTTTGTTTTTTTGTCACCTCTTCTACATCATCTAATCGCTGTCCTTTCATGTCCCTCTTCATTAGAGCAAACAAAAGGAAGGCGCATGGAGTGAGGTCAGTTGAGTAAGGTGAGTGGGGTAAGAGAGGCATGCTGTTGATTGCCAACAACTGGCACACTGAGATGGCTGCATGAACAAGTGCATTGTTGTAGTGGCAAAACCAGTCCCCCGTCTTCCACAAATCAGGCCTTTTTTGTCACGCTGTTACACAATCTTTTCAGAACTTCTACACAGAAAGCTTGATTAACAGTCTGACCTGGTGGAATGAACTCCAAATGCACTATCCTCTCTCACGTAAAAAACCCCAACAAGCAGCTTCTTGGTCTTTGATTTTACTTGACGAGCTTTTGAGGGGGCAAGGTGACAGTGGCATCTTCTACTGACTTGATTGATGTTTGCTTTCAGGGTGGCAAGAATAGCACTGTGTACTCATCACCAGTGATAAAGTCTGGGTTGCTTCAGAGCTGTTCTTTCAAAACATGTTTTCACAATACACTCTTTTTGCTGGTCAGTCAGAACCCGAGGCACAAATTTCGCAGAGACCATTCTCATTCCTAAATTTCCCATTAAAATCCGCTGACCTGAGCTCCAAGATAGTCCAGATAACTTCCCCATCTCTTCAATGGTCCATCATCAGTCTTTGAACACAAGTCTACATTTTCATCCATTTGGGAAATTGATGGACGTCCAGAGCGAGGTTTGTCATCAATCGATATTTCACCTTTTTTGAAATGAGAAAACCACTTGTACATGTGTGGTTTTCCCCACAGTGCTGTCCTTGTAAGCTGTGTTCAACATAACAACAGTTTCTGTGTCATCTTTCCTGACCAGGAAACAACAACATTGCACAGCTGCATGCTGCTCTCTTAAATCAGCCATCACAAAAATGAGGTTTAAGTGAAACTGCTTTTATGAAAAAATTCAGAGAACTTTCTCAGGTGATGCCACTGGGTGCACTAACTCAGAGTGAGTTGCTCGACGCTTGCCTAGTGGGAAAAATGTATACTATGAAAGCTCTGCCCGTTATTTTTTGGGTACCCACTCATGAGGACACTGATCCTATTGGATTAGGACCCACTTACTCTGATATGAATTCATGCTGACGAATTATGCCTGCAAAGACTATTTCCAAATAAGGTCTCATTTGCAGGAACCAGGTGTATGTTAGAACTACAAAGGTCTCGAGGACCTAATGCCGGGGGCTTAAGTGGAGAGCAAATGTTTTGAGAATGATGAGGGCAATGAATGTATAAATGTGCTTTACACAATTGATGTATGTATGGATTGTGATAAGAGTTGTATGAGCCCCTAATAAAACAATAAATAAATTTAAAAAGAACTACAAAGGTCTCTTGGGGCAAGGGACACTATTCAACCTATACTAACATGGTTGGGCAAGATTCTTCTCTTTTGAAGCTTTGGCCCCAGCCAAGAGGGCAAAGGGCCAATCCAAAACCATGTCTCTGGACGTGCATGGCAGGGAGAGAAGAGTTCCGTCAATGTCCAGCCCGGATGGTGAACCTGGACGGCTTCTAAAGGAGAGTCATCCCAGCTGCCATAGTGGCAGGGCTGGAGCTCCACCTGACTCCCACTCTCCACCCCTCCCCTCTCAGAGCTCCACCTGACTCCCACTCTCCTTCCCTCCCCTCTCAGAGCTCCACCTGACTCCCAC
>NW_022111358.1:5657607-5665902 GCF_000313985.2 Echinops telfairi
CTCCTTCCCTCCCCTCTCAGAGCTCCACCTGACTCCCACCCTCCACCCCTCCTCTCTCAGAGCTCCACCTGACTCCCACTCTCCTTCCCTCCCTTCTCAGAGCTCCACCTGACTCCCACCCTCCATCCCTCCTCTCTACCCACCCTCTGCCCCTCGCTGCATTGCTCACCTCATGGTTGCTGTGGTGGACTGGAAAAAACAGGTATTGAATTCCTTGTCCCTGTAGATGTGATCCTATTAGTCATTAACAGTGTAGAGGGGATCCTAAACCTAATCACTTCTGAGTTATATAAAACCCAATCGCTTCTGAGTCATATTGTGTGTAGTAGACACACACACACAAGGTCAGATATGAAGAACTGAGGTGTACGGGCCAGAGGCTCTCCAGGAACCAGAGTCTCCAGGTTTACCGACAAGGAGGGACTTGACCCAACCAAACCCTGATTTGGACTTTTCGCCCCAGAGCTGTGAGAATGGAGTCTCTGTTCTTTCAAGTCTCCCACCTGTGGTATTTCTGTTACTCGGCTCATGGAGCCTCCCCCCCCCCCCCCCCCCCCCCCCCTAGTTCCAAAAGGCCAAGTCAGCTTCTGCCTCAGGGCCTTTGTCTCTCTTATCCGACTGACTTCAGCTCCCAGATCACTTCCTTGGTGAGTTAGTTAATTGTGCCAGCCTGGCCGATAATCACATGTGGGGCTAAATGAAAGGCGGAGGGATAAATGGGTAGTGAGCTTCGCCTTTCTAGTTCTCGGGCCTCTTGCTTTGTGATGGTTGCACCAGGTGCAGCTGCCTTAGCAGTTCCCTGCTTCAGCTTGCAAGATTGACTTCCTATAAGACATCCCCAAGGAGAAGCCACATGGACCTATCCCGATGCAGCCCTGGGTGCTGGAGCAGCCGTGTGGAGAGCCCTGCTAGTGCTGAGATGCTTATTCGTTCACTGACTCAGCTTTCCTCCTGCAGTCGGCATCATTGCCTCTGTTTTGTGAGGTGGAGGACTTTGTGGACTGGTGTTGGGTTAATGAGTTAATGTAGGACTTGTGGGCTTGGGCAGCATTGGGTTGGGATGTTTTCATGATGCACACTTTCTTTACATAAAACTCTCTCTTATCCATGAGTTGCTGTGGATTTGTTTCCCCAAAGTACCTAGACTAATACACTTGGGGAGGCCCTCCCTTGACTTTTGTCTCCCTCGTCTTTCCTCTCTCCGCAATCTCTCTCACATTACCTCGTAGCACACCAGAAATCCACCGAGGTCTCTTTCCATCTCTTCCTTTATCCGGCCAGCCCCCCCTTCCAGGCTCTACAGGGGTAGAGTGGGATGGGGCTGTCTCTTTCCTGTGTGGGTCTGACCCTTCTGGCCCAAGCACAAGGAGTGATTGGACTAGACAGGCTGACAGAGAAGCACAGCAGGGCTGCCCACGGGGGTGGAGTGGCCTGGGCGAGTTTACTCCTGCAGGCGGTCTGTATTGGTAATGATGAGCTGTACGCAGGCGGTTCGACCGACTGGTTCAAATGAGCAGTTCCTAACAGTGACCAATCAATACTGAGAGAGGAGCTAAATCAAGTTAGGTCTCCTCTCCCCTCTGCCATTCAAAGCTTCACAGTAGCCCAAGGTCAAGGGTACAGTGCTCAAGTGCACACCCCATCCACCCTCCTCGGCCTAGGAAGCCCACCCTCATGCACACGTGTGCTCCGGGCCGTGGCTCGTCTGGCCTGCCTCCTGCTCGTCCCACGCACCACCCTTGGCGTCTGCATGTTCATTTCTGTGCTCAAGGTCTGCGGTGGTCACGCACACGCTGGCATTTAAAGGCCCAGCCGAGAAATCAATCTGTGATCTGTCCTTCGGCGCCTTGGGAACCTGCCCAGCTGAGCCGGCTCTTATCTGGTTTGCTCTCCATCCATTCGTAGCAATGACGGTGAGCTGCCGGAATGGGATGAGGGGCCCACTTCAGGACACCTGGGAGGCAGTGTAGCAGGGTGATTAGGAGTCTCAGGAACCAGATTGGCCGGGCCTGCCTCCTAGCCGCTGCCGCTTTCTGGCTGGGTGACCTGAGCCAACCTCTCAGTAAGGGAACGCGGACACGCTAGTCTGACCGTGATGAGCAGTGGAAGAAGAAAGCATACGGTGCTGTGAACTGTAGAGCGTGACGTCATCGCCAACTCTTATTTCTGCTTGGAGTCCCTGGGGTAACCAGAAGGTTGGAGGGTCTAGTCTGCCTGGAAGCACCTCAGAAGAAAGTGCTGGCAATCGGTTTCTCTCATGCAGCCAGTGAAAGCCCGCAGAGCCCATCTTTGCTCGACACCACTCCTGGGATTGCCCTGAGGGCAATGGGTTTTCTTTTTTCTTTTTTTAATCATTTTATTGGGCTCTTATCATTTTATACAGCTCTTATCACAATACATTGTGTCAAGCACATTTGTACATTTGTTGCCATCATCCTTCTCAAAACATTTGCTTTCTACTTGAGCCCATGGCATTAGCTCCTCGACGGCAATTGGTTTTCATGATTATGGTTAGGCTGGGTTAGAAACAATACCCACCCCCCAAGATCATGACGAGGGTGGAGTGGAGAGCTCGTGGAACCCATCTGCTGTGCTGTCAACACGCTCACGCACTCGCTGACAGCTTGAGGAGACCCAGCCTCATGGACCAGAGGAAGACCCTTGAAGAGATGGAGGGACCCTGCGGTGACAACAACTGGGTCCAACCTAACAAGCGCTGTGAGGATGGTGCACAGCCAGGCGGGGTTCCCTTCTCTTGCCCATGGGGTCGCGATGGCCCCTAAGAACAGTGACGACAGTCTAATGCATCCCAGGGAAGGAGCCGATGAAAGAATGGTTCCCCGAGGAAGAGAAGAGGACTTGAGTCATGAATTCACACGCTGCCCAACCCTTCTGGAAGATGGCTCTTAAGCAGAGCCAGGTAAGCTCGCTGCAAGGCGGTGAGGAGTGGCTTTGTCACAGGAGCTGGTCCAGTCTGGAGGAGACAGGCCATCTGGGCCAGGGGGTCACGGGTCCTCATGTGACTGCTCGAGGCTGATTAGGGAGCCACGGGAGGCAGAAACCCTCCCCAAGGAGCTCCGGGCTCCTGTCTCAAATACAATGTCCTTTTATGTCCCGCCTGGGTCGGAGGCCAGAACCTGATCATGTGCTTATTTGGATTGAGGGCAAAGGGAAGAGAAGGAGAGAGAGAGAGAGAGAGAGAGAGAGAGAGAGAGAGAGAGAAAGGATTAAGGATTGCCCAAATCCTATAAACAGACTGGAGACAGCCTAGGGAGTTTTAACAAAAGAAAGAAAGGAAAATGTACTTAGCACCTGGAGCAAGTGTGCTGGCAGGAGGGAGGGAGGCCCTGCAGTGGTGTGTTTTACAACCAGTGGCCATAGTTGATAGGAGTCCCTGGGTGGTGCAAATGCTAACCCCAAAGGGCGAAGGCTGGAGGCTACCCTGGGGTCCCTCAGAAGAAAGACCTGGCAGTCCGCTTCCAAAGAATCACCCCATGAAAACCCCCAGAGCACAGCCCTCCTCTCATGGTTCGATGCGGCAGTCAGTCTGGCTCTATAAAGACGGACAGCCTTGGCAACCCTAAGGGGCAGTCGCACTCTGTCCTCTAGAGTCATGGTGAGCCAGCACTGACTCCAGTGGGTTAATAAGCATGCCAGTCGACTCTCATTCAGTGCTCAAGTCTGATGATAAGATTTAAGTCCTGGGAACCTCGCTAGCAGAAGAGGCATCTAGGAAGCAGATGCTCAAGTTTCTTTTCCTGGTAAAGGTCCACTTCCATTTAAGGACAGGTTTTGGACCAGGCAACTGTAGAGGATAGCGAACAAGAGTACTGCTTTTGGAGTGGGCACGGGTCCCCCTCTCTAAGCCTCAGTGCCCTTGGGTCTGTTTCATCTGTCCTGAGGCCGACAATGTGTTTGAGGAGGATCTGGGCACTGATGAATCCCCAGGACCGAGAAGAAGAACCCTGGTGGTGTCGTCGTTACGTGTTGGGCTGCTCCCCACAAAGTCAGCAGTTCAAAGCCACCAGCTGCATCTTGGGAGAAAGATGAGGCTTTCTACTCCCATAAAGAAGTACACTCTCAGAAACCCACAGGGGCAGCTCTGCTCTGTCCTACGGAGTTGTTATGAGTCGGAATTGACTTGATGGCAGTGAGTTTTGAGTTGAGTTCTGAAAAAACCTCAGGAAGCCCATCAAGCAGAAGCCGAGGCCTGGATTCCCAGAAATGGCAAGGGAGTTACTCACAGGCTGGGATAGCCCCATTCTCACCTGCCCCTCTACATATTCATACCCCCCTGGCGCTTTGTAAAAACAGATTTCTCAACCCAGCCTTGTGAATTCTGACTGAGCAGGTCTGGGAGGAGGCCCATCCATTTCTAAAGCACTCCCCAGTGCAGAGCAGATAGATAGATGCACGCCCAAACCAAACTCGCTGCCATCGAGTTGATGCTGACTCGTAATGACCTATAGGACAGGGTAGAACTGCCCTGTGAGTTCCCTGGGCTGTAACTCTTCACAGGAGTCAATAGCACCACCCTCCTCATAGATTAGATAGATAGATAGTTAGATAGATAGATAGATAGATAGATAGATAGATAGATAGATAGATAGATAGATAGACAGATTCCCGGTCCTGCATCATTCTCGTGACTGCAGGCATGTCTGTTTCCACCGTTACAGCTCTTGTTCTAGTCCATCTCACTGAGGGGCTCCCACACCCACCCTGGCTCTCTACTTCACCAAACACAACGTCCTCTCCCAGGGACCGATCCATCCTGACGATATGTCCCAAGCAAGCCAGCCAGTCCATGAGATAGATTCACACAGCTTTCACTGGCAAATTTTTGCAAGTAGATCACCAGGCCTTGCTTTCTAGTCTGTCTTAGTTTGGAAGCCCTGCTCAGACCTATGGCCCTGCTGGTCTTTGAAATGCTGGTAGCATGTCCGGTGTCAGCAAGTGGGTTTCCACTTGCAGGGATTCTATGCACAACAGAACAGAATGCTGCCCAGTCCTGTGCCACTCTCACCTCCGGTGTTAGGCTTGACCCCATGGTGGTGTCAATCCATCCCCTGGAGGGTCCCCACCCCCACCCCCACTGCTCCTCCACTTCACCAAACATGATGCCTTTCTCCGGGAACGGATTTCTCATGACGACAGGTGCAAAGTACATGAGACGAAGTCCCGCCATCCTTGCTTCCTCGGAGCATTCTGGTTGTCCTTCTTCCAGGACACATTTACTTCCAGCATGACAGCAACACACAAGACTTCACAGGATGACCAACGGATAGACAGGTGGTGGGACAGACAGACAGATACACAAACGGAGGGGGCTAGGGAGAGGCTTCAGAAACGTCTTGGAAAAATTCCATTACCTTTTCATTCCATTTTCTCCTGAACTTCTGAAGGCCTCTCATCTAGAGCATTTTATGTATGCATCCATGGTATAGGCTTGCGACATCTCTGAAAGGGCACACACACACACTCACACTCTGTTATCAGTGGTTGTAGACATTGCTGGTTGTAATGGTTGCAGTGCAGAGAGCGAAGGGTGAGCTGTCGGAGGGAGATCTGTTGTTCATTGATACCTCTCTGTAAGGGTGGAATTTTCTTTACCAGGGATCTGTGTTCAAATACCTCCGTGAATGCCGACAATTCGAATGGTTCCAAAAGTAGTGGGTGCCAAGGAGTGAAAAAAGTAAGCACACACTCTTTTGTTTTCTGAAGCTAAAGGCTTTGTTGGCCTAAAATCTGAGCAGGGCTCTTGGGGGCACAGCCAGGCTGGACCCTCCAGCACAAAGAACGGGGGGCTGGCTTCGTAGCCTCTGTCTGCCCACCACCCTCATGACGCTCCATGCACACACTCACTCGGAAGGTATTGTTACCGACTTTGAATGGGAGCTGTCAGCTGCTCCATTCTTCCTCTCTGCCTGAAGAGCTGTCAATGGGATGGGAATTATAACCTTACTGCTGTCGGTTATCAGTGTCATCTGGCTGGCTGGCGAGTTACTGGCTGCGCTTCCCAGGGAATTAATCCCCTAAGTGTGGATGGCAAATGACGCAAACCTGGCATGTGAATGAGGAGCCAGGCGGCTCTCTGCTGACACGTCTGGGGAGCCACCAACTTGGCTCTGAGCACCACGGTCGGTGCATGCGAGCGCCAGGGCCACTTAGCTGCAGGGAAGCAGCCTGACTTTCATTCATCCATTCCGCAAATATCGATGGCACCCAAGACCTAGTCTGTGGCAGGCACCGTTCTGGGTCTTGTTAGACGCATTCCATTAGGCGAGGTGGTACAAACGGTGCGTGCGCTCTGTCACGAATGGACAGTGTGAAGTCCACCCAGAGGTGTCTCAGAAGAAAGGCCTGACCATCTACTTCTGAAAAAGCAGGGATAGAACGCCCTGTGGAGCCTGGTTCTACTCCGAATGGACTCCCCTGCTGGACTGGTTGGGCTCTGTTGTTCTCCGTTCAAAATGAGGAAATGGTGACTCAGAGAAAGGAAGGGCTAAAATCCCCCCAATGCACACAGCCTGGATGTACTAGAACCAGGACTTGAAACAGGGCTCCCTGGTGGTCGGGATGAGTTAGAATTCCTTTTCTCTTTCCCTTCTCTTTGAAATGCCTTCCTACCCTCTTCCTCCTCACTCTCAGCCACCTGCCCTGCCTTCAGACTGTGCACCAGGCCCCCTAGGTGGGCACCGAGGATAGTACCAAGAATCAGCTGGATGCTCTGCAGACTCTCCAGGTGGTTTCTCCTCCACTCAGCCCTAGGACTCCTGGGCTTCATCTCAAATTGAGTCCACTTCCTCTCCAAGGTAATGAAGCAAGGCAGCACCGACCAACGAGCTGCTGCGAGTTAAGATGAGGTTTTCCGGCCTTGGGGTCATGCCTTCTCGGCTCAGGCCCAGGAAGCTCTTGGTTCAAAGATGCGGTTAACTAATGAGATCAGGCTTTGAAACCTGCTGCGGTCCAAGGCCCTGCTGAGATCTCTGTGACGTGAGAAATGATAAAGACTCCATGGGGGCTGCCCAGTGTGAATGGCGCTGCAGGGACAGGCTGGCTGGGAGGAGTGGAAGAAATGCTTTTCTAAACTGCCTACCGTGAAAACTCGTGGATGGAGTGGCATCCGCTGTGTATTAGACCTCGGGGAAGCCTGAGGAGCAAGGGTAGGCCTTCAAGATGGAAAGTCTAGCTCTGGTTGGAAGAAGATGCCCTCTGGGCAGCCTCAGACCCAGGACCCAGGGGCCAGCACTTTGCCTGGCCCTTTGGCATCATTGCTCCCGTTTTTTTGCCCAGTCAGGTACGTTCTTGCTTAGCTTACATAAGTCAGCATGCACTGGGAGGTAGGGATGTTTATTTTAGTGGAGGCATTTATTTTAATAGCTCTATAAATCACACCAGGGTTGCATTTATAGCATCAGTAAGGAGCTGGAGGGTCAGTAAAATGTTTGTGAGACTTTGCTGCTGCTGTTTATGGGCACTATTACGTGCTAACAAAGGTCTATTGTAATTCATAGAAAGGGCTCCAGGATGATCAGCTTGACTCTAACTCCCTGCTCCACACCCCCACCCCCCACTCCCACCCACCCCCACTCCCACCCCCATCACCCCACTCCCACCCACCGCCTACTCCCACCCCCGCCACCTACCCTCTAATGCCCTCTGAGATGGTAGACAGTGAGCAGAGGCTTTGAAGTTTCACGAGGTTATCTCCCCCCACACACACACCCTCAAAAAAACAACCAACCAACTCACTGGCATGGAGTTGATTTCGACCCATAGCCACCCTACAGGACAGGGTAGACGGAGACTGCTCCGTCCTCACGGGAGGATAAAGCCTCGTTTTCCTCCTGAGGAACAACTGGTGGCTTCAAGCTGCCGATCTTGCGGTTAGCAGGCTAATGCTTAACCCACTACGCCACCAGGGCTTCTTCATACACATCAAACCTGCCGCACCTACATGTCCCTGCATTGTTTCTTGCTAAGTAACGAATGACTCAAACCTTAGCCACTTAAAACAATAAGCATTTCTCATCTTACTCAGCTTTTTGGGGGGTATCATTTTATTGGGGGCTCTTATCACAACTCTTATCACAATCCATCCATCCATGGTGTCAAGCACATTTGTACATTTGCTGCCCTCATCATTCTCAAAACATGTTTTTCTACTTGAGCCCTTGGTATCAGCTTCTCATTTTCCCCCTCCTTCCTCTACCCTCCCTCCCTCACAAACCCTTGATAATTTATAAATTATTATTATTTTTTCATGTCTTACACTGTCCGATGTCTCCCTTC
>NW_022111358.1:5666897-5671297 GCF_000313985.2 Echinops telfairi
TTGACACCTTGTGATCACACAGGCTGGTGTGCTTCTTCCATGTGGGCTTTGTTGCTTCTGAGCGAGATGGCCGCTTGTTTACCTTCAAGCCTTTAAGACCTCAGACACTATATCTTTTGATAGCCAGGCACCATCAGCTTTCCTTACCACATTTGCTTATGCACTGCTTTGTCTTCAGCGATCGTGTCCTTACTCAGCTTTTGAGAGTGGGATCCAGAGCAACTTAGCTGCATGGCTCTGGATCAGGGTCTAACATTGGCTGGAAGCTGGGCTGGTTTAAGACATGACTGGGGTTGGAGGTCTGCTTCCAAGATGGCCTGACTCACAAGGCTGTGGGAAGCTGCCCTCCATCACTCGCCATGGGTATCCTCATGTCATAGCAGCTGGCTTTCCAGACTGAACCATCTAGAAGAGAGAACAAGAAAAGAATTGCAAGGCTTTGGAGATTACACACCATCACTTCTGCTACGTCCTACTGGTTAAAAGCCAGTCACAAGGTTCCTGGAGAAGGGCATGATGCTTGGTAAAGTCGAGGGTCAATGGAAAAGAGGAAGACCCTCTATGAGATGGTTTGATGTGGTGGCTGCAGCCATGGGCGGGAGCATATCAGCAATTGTGAGGAGGCTCAGGAATGGGCAGTGTTTGGTTCGGCTGTGCAGAAAGTCGCTCTGCATCCGTACCACCTCAGTCACTGCTCACAAGTTGCTAACTCTAGCCTATACTCACGGGGAGAGAATTGAAACCCCACCCCCTGAATTGAAGTGTAGCACAACATTTGTAGAACACTAAATCCACCGCCATCAGCTGTTATTAATTTTTACAGCAAGCTTGCAAAGGATTGGGTTGCTCTCCAATGGAATTTTGCATTTGAAAAGTGAATCGTGAGTAGTCACTGGGCAATGGATGAATCTCAAATGACGATGTTTAGGCATTTACAGCAATGTGATTTTTTTTAAATCACTTTTATTGGGGGCTCATATAGCTCTCATCACAATCTACCCATTGTGTCAAGCACAAGCAACGTGACTTTTAAAAGTTGGCATAGCAGGGCTCATAGAAATGTCTCCTGGGGGATAGGGAGTGGTTGGCAAATGAAAGTAGAAGGCTCACGGCAAGACATGATAAGTTGTTTTCCAGAAGGAGGCTCTTTTAGGGGTCCCTGAGGAGCATCATACCTTCCAAGCTCAGTAACAGCCCCCTCTGATTCATCAAGTTTGCTCCCCAGTGAGTGCGGCCCAATAAACCGCATTTAAAAACTGGTGAATATGAATTGGTTTGTTCTTCCTAGCTGAAAAAACTCTCTCTCTCTCTCTCTCTCTCTCTCTCTCTCTCTCTCTCTCTCTTTTCCTTCGCTAGACCTTCCAGCTTCCTGGCTTCACTTCCAGGCTCCTCTCCTGCTGTTTTGGGCCTTGGTTTTCAGCTTTGCTTACTTTCCCATTGACAGCTCCCTGGGACCTCTGATTCCTGACTGAACCCCACTCCCCTTTCCCCGGCCCCTCCCCAGGTGGAGGGGCTGAGAGCATTCCCATTTTCCCCAGCCTTCCAGGACTCTGTCTCTGTAAATTCACCCCTTCCATCCTTTGCTCCTGAATCTGTTGGCCATGTCTTCACCACCAAACCCCAATGGAGGGTTGGACACATTAGTTCAACAGTTTAGACATCCCCCCTCCCACCCGCCATTGACCCCCCACACCCCGGATGATTGCTTTCAGTCTCTGCTTCACATTGGCTCCTGAACCTGACCTCTTCATCCTGTGACTCTAGTTAGCACTTGGTCCCAGTGAGAAAAAGAATTCTTATCTCATTGTCCCCTTCATTCATGTTCCCCAGGAGGTATTTTCTGGGAAGAGAATGCTGTAGGTCAAAGGGAATTGGCTTCACTTCTGGGCCATGTGAGCAAAGGAAGCTGCCACAGCTGGCGCGATATTTCCATTTCCCTTTCTGGCGGGGGCCTGCTCTGTTCCACCCCATCCCACCCCCCAGTCCCCAGCATACATAGCAGCAAGGAGCAAATTACCATTTATTAAACTCTAATTATCTTCCCTGTTTTTCAATACCATTCTCTGTGTACGTGTGCAGCGCACAAGCCTGTACTCCAGCGCCATTAAATTAGCAATAAGTCTCGTTAGCATAGCATCCATATTTATAGGCAGGGTTGAGGGATGCTGTGGTTGACATGGTACAAAGTCAAACGCCCTTAATAGAAGGTTGGGGACATGTTCTCATCCTGGAGCTCTGCATCCGTATAGCAGATGTGGGGGATTTCAGGGGACCTACAAAGACCCGTGCTGTTTTGAGACGGAGCCAAGCCATTATTTTGGGAGTCTGTAAAAGTTCAAGCATAGCGACAGCTCCCTTTGAGTGGGAAAACTCGTGTTTCTTGATTTGGGTGTCACAAAGACCAGGAGGCTGAGAGGAGGTGACAGTGGCCTGCTCTGTGGCGTTCAAAAGTTCCACAAGTGCATCCTAAATCATGCCGGAGCCAGCTGGGTTTGGACCACACGGAGGCTGGGTATTTGTAAGAGCAACAAAGGTTGGCCACGGATGTCTTCTGTCCTTGCCTGTGCTACCAGGTAATTCTCAGGTGGGTGTCTTGAAAGTAATATGAGGCAGCTCACGGCAAACCCCTACACAAGAGAACCAACCCCAAAGCGATACCCAGGCCTCTGGTCACATTGTCACACCTGCCGGGAACCGACTAGGTCTCCGCTCCCACATGTTGTGGTTGTTGGGGCCCATCGAGTTGGTGCCGACACCCTGTGCACCACAGAATGAAGCACTGCCTGGTCCTGCGCCGTCCTCACCATCGTGCCTAGGCTGGAGCCCAGGGTTGAATCCCTTTGCCAGTTCATCTCCATAGGGCCTTCCTCTCTTGGGCTGTGCTCTTGACTTCACCCCGCACGATGTTCTTCTCCCGGGACTGGTCTCTCCTGACAGCATGTCCACCGTGTGTGAGATGAAGGCTCACCATCCTTGCCTCGAAAGGCCATGTTGGCTGTACTTCGGCAAAGCCAGAATTGCTTGGCCTTTTGGCAGTCCATGATAGTTCCCGCATTCTTCGCCAGCACCCCAATTCAAACGCACCCCTTCTTCTTCGCTCTTTTTTTATTCGGTGTCCAACTTGATGAGCGTGCGAGGTAGTTGAAGATACCAAGGCTTGAGTCAGGCGCACCTCAGTCCTCCAAGTCACACCCTTGATCTTGAGTACCCCAAAGGAGGTCTTGTGCGACAGAGGTACCCAATGCAGCACGTCTTTTGATCTCTTGACGGCTGCTTCCATGAGCATCAGTTGTGGATCCGAGCAAGGACAAATCCTTGACAATGTTAACCTTTTCTCCATTTATCAAGATGTTACCTACTGGTTCAGTCGTGAGGATTTTGATCTTCTTTACATTGAGTTGCAGTCCACACTGAAGGTTACAATCCTTGATCTTCATCAGCAAGAGCTTCAATCCCTCCTCACTTTCAGTGAACAAGACGGTGTCATCTGCCGATCACAGATTGGTAACCCGCCTTCCTCCAATCCTGAGGCTGTATTCTTCCTTACATAATCCAGCTTCTCTGATGATTTGCTCAACATACAGATTGAATATACATGTGTGAGCATACAACCCTGATGCACACCTTTCCTGATTTTAAACCAGTCTTCCCTTGCTCTGTTCACACCCCTGGCCTCCCGCTTGGAAGGTGAGAATTCCACCACTGAGCCACCTCTTCCTTGTGACAGGTCCAGTTCTGTCTCATCAGCAGGGACACATCATCTGCGTGGTGAGCACTTAGTCAGCCAAGGTGTATGAACATAAAAACGCCCAGTGGGTCTAGTGGAGTCACTGGATGGGGTAAATGGTTAATGGGCTCTGCTGTGAACTGGAAAATTGGAGGTTTGAGTGCCCCCCAGAGGCACCTTGGAAGAAAGAGCTGACGTCCCACTTCCCAATAAGAACCACTGAGAGCCCTGTGGAGCACAGCGCTCCACTGGCACACCTGGGGTTGCGGGAGGTCAAGTTGACTCAACACAGGGGGGAACTGGTTGGGTTTTAAAGGGTCTGGCCCAAGCAACTCAGGTTTGTACCCCTCCAAGCTTTCTGTGCTATTCAATACTACTGACCTATTTCCTTTCCCACTTTAGATCTGTGCCCTGACTTCTGAAAAGCAAGCAGAGCCCATTCAACAGCTAGCAACCAAAGGCTGCCCAAAGAGGCCCACCCTGACAGGCCCACTCTGCAGGCTCTTCCGTCGCCAGCCCCAGTCCCATTGGCCCCTGGCATTGCAAGCACTGCACTGGCTGCCCCTCTGTGTTCCAGGGTCTGGTCCAGTTCAGCAGCCTCTGGGGCAGCCTGATGACACCTAGGTTTCACACACACACACACACACACACACACACACACACACACACACAC
>NW_022111358.1:5671400-5698266 GCF_000313985.2 Echinops telfairi
AGCAGCCTCTGGGGCAGCCTGATGACACCTAGGTTTCACACACACACACACACACACACACACACACACACACACACACACACACACCCCACCCCCGAATTCTCATCCTCGCTCACTAGATTCAGCATGTGGGAGCTAGGATGATCACAAGATGGAACCTGGCCCAATATTGGCATTGCCACTCTGGTCCCCAGCGCTGAGGCAGGGGCAGGGTGCGGGTGGGGGCTCCCAGGGATCCATCCCCCTCCTCTGCAGACACCTGGCCTCCCTTCACCTATTGTTCAGCCAGGGCTGGCAGCTCCCTGCAGTGTAATCACCCTCAGCTCATTGACAAGCTGTGCTCATTTACATAGTTAAATATCCCAGCACATAGCAAACAGAGACTATTACACCCTGCTCTCAAGTGCACAGAGGGAAATGGCAGAGATGAGGCAGACAGGAAAGTCAGGCCACACAGCTCTTCTCCTGTCCCCCGTGGTCACCTGTGGGCCACCGGGACCGTTTCTGTTCTTGTCTGTCTTTCTTTTGTCAGCCAGCCCATTCTTCCTTGCAGACGGCCAACTGGATCTCGCGTTTTCTCCCTCCTTCCTTTCCATTTGGAAAAACCGTGCTTCTTCCCTGTTGGTTTTTTTCTCTTTCGCCTCCTGACTTTTCACCTCTTCTGTCTCTGCCTCCACTTCCTGGGGGGTGGGGGTGGGGGCCCTCAGCCCTCTCTAGCCATCAGCTTTATGCAAATGTACGCACACACCCACCCTCATTCAGCAGGCTCAGAAACAGAAACTGGCTAACTATAGATCAGCCTGATTACAGTTCGTTTTTTTGGGTGCCGCTTGAGAAGCGTGAAAAGTCACAGACTGGGGAGAAACCAGCCCTCCCTCGACACTCAGATCGGGACCCATGTGCGTCATTGATTTCAGGAGCGCCTTGACGGGCCCCCAGGATCGACCCCATGGATTTCTTGTCAGTTTGTAGGCCAGGCTGCTGCTGTAACGATGCCATCCAGGGCCATGCCATCTTCATCGTGGCATTGCAGACGGGGGGTGGGGGGTGGGGGTGGTGGCGGCGGGGTGGGGTTGGGGCGGGGTGTCACTCGTCCCTGTCAGCTGCCAGCTGCCTGGAACAACAGCTCCAAGACAATGGACCGCAGGCCAGAAGTGCCAGCCCTGAGCAATGAGGTAGCTGGGGCAAAAGTCTCCACTTTGTCACTCGCCCTGCAAGCATTGGTTGGACCCTACTTTGTGTACCATGCTCTGCTAGTTCCAAGCACACTCATTCAGCCAACGTCTCACTGTGGTGACTGGTTTACAGATATGAATTCCTTTGACCCTCTTCGAAGTCCAGTAGAGAAGCGACATCATTTTCTTCGTTTGACAGAGGAGGAAAAGGAGGGCACAGAGAGGTGAAGTAACTTGCCAGATGTCACACAGCTCCTAAGTGGGGAGCCAGGATTCTAACCCGGACAGTCTGGCTCCCGTGCTCTCAACCATTTGGTTCCTGTTTGGGGGATGGGGGGTAGTTTTTTCCTGTAACTGCAACCATGCTGGTCAGGGGCAGGTCACCCAGGTAGCAAGGTCAGTCTGTGGTAAAACCCATGTCAATTTGTCACTGCAGATTAAGCAGAGTGAGCCTGTGCTGACTTTCTTTGCTAGGCCTTTGAGTCAGGGACAGGAAGTTTGAAAAGAGGCTTTGATTCTGTAGGAAGTTGCTGTGGGATTGTGGGGAGAGAGAGAGACGCCAGCCAGACCCAGATACAGAATCTTTGGTGTGGCAATCAAGCCTGAAATTGCTCATGCCGGAATAGTAGGTAAGCACAAGCAAGCCTGTGTTTACCCTGCTTATTGGCTAATCCACCCCTGAGTGGGAAGCTGCAATGGCTATTGGTTGCTTGGTTTTCTGGGGCTCCTTCCACTTTCCTTTGCCAAAAGCCCCTCTTCCCCTTTGGGGACGTCATCTCTGACCTATGTGGTCAGAATAGTTTTGGCTCCCTTTCCAACTCCAGGGGTAGGCCTTCATTGCTTTAGGCCTATCAGCAAGTCCAGTCCTGGCCAATCTCATTGGTCAGGAACTAGAACCCGGCCACAGAGAGTGAATTCTAGAAATTCTGAGGGAGATGCTCTTTCCTATGGGATGGCGTGGCATGCAGTGACTGGATGCGCTAACACATTTTGGTGGTGTGTTAGGCTGGATTGACTAGAGAAACAAATTCATCGACACTCATATGTGGGTTAAGAAAGAGCTTTATATCAAGGCATAATTGGATATCAATAAAACATCCCAGCCCAGTCTAAATCAAATCCATAGTCCAATTCTACTCTGTAAATCTGATACTAGTCCATAAATCCCTCTTCAGATTCACACGGCCACATGCAACAATGCAGAATGCAGGAACATCACTGGCTGGTGGGTGGAAAGTCTTGTGGATCCAATGGCAGTAGTGGTATCACAGGGCTCTGGCAGCTCCCAGCGTGGCTCTGCAACAGGAAGGTGAAGTCAGAAAGAAGAAGTTCCCAGGATCCTCCTTATGAGAAGCCCACTAGCAGGTACCATCAGACTGTGACCTAATTGACAGGCTAGATTCCACCCCCACACTTTTTTATCTCCAAGTTGACACGAAATTATATAACTACCACAGGTGAGAATGATCAGCATGTAGAGCCTAAGAAAGAGCAAAGAGACAAATCAAATGCTTGGTGAAACTGTTTAAGCTGCATGATCAGACTGCCTGAAGCTAACACTGGCTCCAATTTTTTTTAATTAAAAAAATTATTTGGGGCTCCAGTGTTTTTCAGTTGCCTGGCACAGAGTAGGTTCTCAATAAATATTTGCTGAGTAGCCTTGAGTGACACTCTTGAAAGATTCTGTAGACAAAATATTGAATGATGCAGGAAGCCTTAAGAGACGATGGAAAGAATGCATAGAGTCACTGTACCAAAAGGAACTAGTCGATATTGCAATATTTCAGGAGGTAGCATAGGAACAAGAACCAATGGGGCTGGAGGAAGAAGTTCAAGCTGTATTAAAAGTATTAGCCAGAAACAAGGCGCTAGGAATTGTTGGAATGGCCACCAAAATGTTTCAGTAATCTGAAGAAGCACTGGAAGCATTCACTCATTTATGCCAGGAAACTGGGAAGACAGCTACTTGGCCAACTGATTGGAAAAGATCCATCTTTGTGCTCATCCCAATGAATGGTGACCCAAGAGAATGCTTCAAGTGTAGAATGATAGCCTATGCAAGTAACATTGCTTAAGATCATCCGACAATGGTTGCAGCAGTACACCGGCAGGGAACTGCCAGAGTTCAGGCTGGATTCAGAAGAGAACGTGGAACAAGGGATATCAGAGAAGTTGGATTCTTTGAAGAAGAATGGAGCATCAGAATTGGAGGAAGCGTTATTATTAACAACCCAGTGATGCAGAGGACACCACCTTGCTTACTGAACGTGAGGAGGAATTGAAACACTTGCTGATGAAGGAAGATCAAGAATTACAGCCTTCCGTTTGGATTACAACTAACGCGAAGAAGACCAAAATTCTCACAACTGGAGGTTGACGTTGTCAAGGATTTGATTTTGCTTGAATCCACAATCGATGCTCATGGAAGCAGCGGTCGAGAGATCAAAAGATGCATTGCCTTAGGTCAATCTGCTGCACAAGACCTTTTTAGAGATTGAAGGGCAGAGATGCTACTTTGAGGACTGATGTGTGCCTGCCCCAAGCCATGGCATTCATTGCATGATATGCATGTGAAATGTGGACATTGACGGAGGAAGACCATAGAAAAATGGATGTGTTTTTGAATTGTGGTTCTGGCAAAGAATATTGAAAGTACCATGGATTGCTGAAAGAACAAATTGGAACTGGTTTAGAAGCAGTAAGGCCAGAGTGCTCCTTAGAGGCAAGGATAGCAAGACTTCATTTTAAATACGTTGGACACGTTGTCAGGAGAGACCAGTCCCTGGAGAAGGACATCATGTTTGGTAAAGCGAGGGGCCACAGAAAAGAGGAAGGCCCTTAAGAAGAGGGATGGACACGGTGGCTGCGTCCATGGATTCAGGCATAGGTGCAGTGTGTGAGGACGGCGCAGGACTGCATAGTGCTTCTTTCAGTTATGCACAGGTCACGATGGGTTGGAGCTGACTTGATGGCACCTAACAACAACAACAACAACAACAACAACAACAACAACAACACTGTTTTAGTCAGCTTAACTTGAGTTTCCCCATCATTGGCAACAGAAAGATTCCTAACTGATACACCCATGAGCATACACCAAAGTCAAAATAAACAAAAGAAAACTATACTATATATGTATATAGTCCATCCAGATAGAAATTTGTCTCATTTAAACAACATTTTAAAAATCATTTTATTGGGGGCTCATACAACCCTTATCACAATCCATGCATACGTCAATTGTGTCGAGCACATTTGTACATTTGCTGCCCTCGTCATTCTCAAAGCATTTGCTCTCCACCTAAGCCCCTGGCATCAGCTCCTCATTTTCCCCCTATTCAGGTTGTTCTGTTTTCATTCATCTGGTTTCCCTTCCCTCCTTACAGCCTCATCTTTGTTTTAAAGTTGTGGTTGGTAGCTAGATCTTACAGCTGTTGATAACTTATGTTCTCACACCTGGTCAACATAGGTGATTTTTAAAGGCTCACAGGAATCACCGGTGCTCTTTATTGTTTTGTGAGCCAATCTGTCATTTAGCCACAAGGTGAATTCAGGGATTCGTTTCAATTCAAGATTTGAAAACTGTTTGAGGGTCTTGGTCTCAGAAAGCCCTCCAGTCTGAACCAGTGCAGTAAGGCTGGTTGTTTTTTTTTTAAAGTAATTTGAGGTTCTGTTCTACACATTTCTCTCATTTTCTCAAGATGCATCTATTCCAGCTGTGATTAGAACAGCTAATAGGGCTAGCCAGGCCCCATCTAGTTCTAGTCTCAAGTAGATGGGGCAGTGGTTCATGTAGATTATTGGTCCTATAGTAAGGTGACCAGATGTCCCGCTTTTGGCGGGACAGTTCCAATTTTTAACAATTTTTCCCATGTCCCATGGCATTTTAAAAAAGTCCCAATTTTTGGAAAGAATGCACAACAAGCTAGGGTATACGGTTTTTGGCTGCCATGTGGCTATTTTGCCAGGATACGAGTTTTACCAATGGTGTCCTGCTTTACCAATGTTCAAATCTGGTCACCTTATCCTATAGACCAGTTCCTTTTTTGACTCTTCCATTGCCTCTTCCACTCTCGCTCGGGATAGGTAGAGACCATTGGCTGTGTGTTAGGAGGCCACTCGCAGGCTTTGAAGCACCCAGACACTACTTGGGTAAGCCTGTGGAACAGTTTCTTCTGTCCAAAGATGTACCCTGAGTGACCTAGGATAAGATAGACCCAAACTAGCTTAGAACCTAGCTTAATGAACTATATTATGTCAATTGGCCAAGATGTCCCACAAGAGTCTGGTCCTAATCCTTCTGGTTATGTTTAAGAAGTCTCCATCCCTGTGACTCCTCTGTGCTTTACTCTTTCTGGTGATGAGTCTGGTTACTAATCGCAAGGTCAGCTGTTCGAAACCACCAGGCTCGCCTCCGGAGAAAGAGGAGGCTTTCTACTCTCATCGTCTGGGAAACTCACAGGAGACAGTTCTACCCTGTCCTACAGGGTTGCTTTGAGTTAGAATCAACTGATGGCAGTGAGTTTTATATGTCTATATAGTCATATAGAACCACATACATATGGACACGCATATATAAACAGTAAATGAATACATACTCAAAAGCGTTTTAGGCAGTCATCCATATGGTAAAGAGTGACTGGGCGGTATGGGCAGAGTCACGTGAAACTGGGTAGTCAGAGAAAATCCCTGGAGGAGGTGAGTGAACTGGCACCTACATGACCCTAATGAGGAAGGGGTTGTGGAGGCAGAGTTCTCCAGGCAAGAGGGCGGTAGGTGCACAAGGTAGAAGAACTTGAAAGCAGGACAGCTATTGTGTCTGGACCAGAGGGGAGGCAGAGCAGGCGCAGTGATGGCATTACACAGGGCCTCTCATACCATAGCGGGGGCTGGCAGTCTGCTCCATGTCACGGGAAGCCACTGGGAAGTTTTGAGCAGGCGAGTCACCTGCTCTGATTGATGGTATCAAAGGCTTCTCAGGTTTCTGTGTGTAGAGTCAACAGCAGGGAGGCAGAGAGAGAGAAAGAGAGAGGCTGGGGATGGCTTTTTTTGGCTCAACCAGAAGCACGCCCCGAGTCAAGGATTTAAAGTTGGGAGTGAATCCCCAGGAAGCACTAGAGGCGAAATAAGGAAAGGAGCGAGGCAAGAAAAAGTAGCCAGTCAAGATGTGCTAGAAGCCCTGATGGCATAGTGGGTTATGAGTTAGATTGCTAACCACTAGGTCAGCAGTTTGAAACCACTAGCCATTCCTCAGGAGGAAGATATGACTTTCTATTCCCGTCTTAGAAACTCACAGGGGCAGTTTGACCTTGCCCCTTACAGGATTGCTATGAGTTACAATCAGGCAATGAATTTAAGTTCTGAAAGACGTGTTATCAAACGAGTTACTACTATGGTCAATTGAAGCTGGTTTTTCCTGGGGAACTCTGGGAGCTCGTGCAGAATATACACTCTCAAGTTATCTTCCCCCAGGGAAGAGGAAGCTGTGGTATTTATACCAACTCCCTGAGGTCATTGGTTGGGAGGCTGGATGGATGCCTATTGTTGGGGCTCTTAGTCGAATTTCATATCAGTACTACAGGACAGAGTAGAAACTGCCCCCGAAGATTTCGCTGTGAAGTCTTCATGGAGTAGATCTCCTTATTTTTTCTCCTACAGAGCCTCTGGTGGATTCAAAGCACAGACTGTGCAGTTAGCAGCCCAGCATGGAAACCACCCCTCCTCCTGTATTCAGCCACCCCCCCACCCCAAAAACACACACAACTGAACTCACTGCCGTCGAGTCCATGCCAACTCATAGCAACCCTATATTTACCCTATATCAGGGTAGAACTGCCCCTGTGGGTTGCCGAGACTGCAACTCTTTAGGGGAGTAGAAAGCCTCGTCTTTCTCCCTCAGAGTGGCTGGTAGTTTCAAACTGCTGACCTTGAGGTTTGCAGTCCAATGCGTAAGCAATACGCCACTGCAATTCCCTAGCAATTCTCGACCTGTGGGTCGAGACCCCTTTGGGGGTCGAAGGACCCTTTCACAGGGGTCATCTAAGACCATCAGAAAAGACATATTTCCGATGGTCTTAGAAACCGAGACACCGCTCCTCTATCTGTCTCCAGGCGAGTCCGCCCACATGCAGATACGCCCATCTACGAATACCTGGCGTGAAGACTGTTACCCATGCTACACCATGCTTCAAGACAAAATTTCCTTTACAGTGAACCCTCGTTTATCGCGGTTAATCGGTTCTAGACCCTACCGTGATAAATGAAATTCTGCGAAGTAGGATTCCTTATTTGTAAATCAAATATTTTCGTAGTTAGAGCATAGAGGACATGAAAAAACACCCTTTAGTCACCATTACACTCGTATTACCCAATTTATTAAACGAAAAAGGGAAAATACAGTAAAACATTTTGGACGTTACAATTATCATTTATTATTTATTATATTATTTATGGCATTAAGCGTGTACAGTATGAGCCAATCAGTGGCAGTAATGACAGAGCATGCGCTGTTATGCAAAAACCGCGATAGAGTGAAGCCGCGGAAGTCGAAGCGCGAAGTGGCGAGGGTTCACTGTATTTGTCATCAGAAATAAATATTTCACAATATATAATGACATATTGTTTTTGTGATGAATCACTGTGTTTTCATGATGTTCACTTTGTAACAATGAAAGTACATCCTGCAGATCAGATATTTCTATGACGATTCATAACAGTAGTAAAATGACAGTGATGAAGTAGCAATGAAAATAAAGTCATGGTTGGGGGTCCCCACCACATGAGGAGCTGTATGAAAGGGTCGCGGCATGAGGAAGGTTGAGAGCCACTGCTCTAGCATGTCCTGTGTGTGAGGAGAGCAGGGCCCTCCACCAGAGAAAGTCCTCAGGCAGAGGCGAAGCTGAGAGCTGGGGACTGCAGCGGTAAAGGAGGCGGAGACTCCATGGTCAGCACTGCAGAGGGGACTGCGGGGGTCTGAGGTCCTGACCGGGGGTCAGGGGACAACGTAGGGTGTTCATCTGAGGCAGCTTGCTGGCAAGGCCAGGGGATGATCGGGCAGCGGGGAAGCGCCTGACTCTTGCAGAAAGGATCCTGGGAGGGAAAACAAGAGCCCAAGAGCCTCATGGGCAAGATAGCACTTCTTTGAGAAGCCATCAGTTCAGAACCCCCATGGACTCCTGGAGATGGGAGGCTGGATGGAGTGGCTTTTAGGAACGTTGGGGCTCAGTAGGGCTGAGCACCAGAGACACATGATGTTACTATTTATGGGCTCCATCCCGACCCCGCTGTGGTGACATCCTGACCCCGGGGGAATGTGGTTCCATCGGATTTTGTTTCTCTCTGTGACTGACCTGGGTTTCCTACCCACACCACAGTTCGCCTGCCCAGTTTGCAGTTTTGAACACTGATTCCCATTGACTTCCCTGGCCTCTGACCGTGACTTGGATTCAAAGGGCCACCTCTGTCCTTCCACACACCTGCTTCCTCTATCGCCTGACCTCCACCCTGCACTGCCCACCTCATCTTGCCAGCCTGGCGAACCTCCCAGAAAGGCTGTCCTTGGCTTGTCCTGTTCCATTTCTCTCCCTAATTTATCACTGACGTTGACAGATAAAGATAAGGGGACTAGCCAAACCCCTAGCCATAACCGATAGGTATCACCAAGCCCCACCCAGTTTATCCTGGGGACCCAGGATGGGCTGGCTGGCACTGCGAGCCTCCACCGCTTGGTGAGCAAGTAGAGCGTGTCTTTTGGAATTGACCCAGAGAGGAGCCATTGGCCCAGCCAGACAATCCCAATCTCTAGACTGAGGCTCCCAGGATCCAATTTCTGAGGAGGGGAGGGGGCAAAATTGAAATCAAGGGAGACAAGAAGGCCATGGAGAGGCAATTTGAAGCTTGACAGAGATCAGATGTTGGTATTTCACGGTGTTGCCCACGCATGACCCAGGACCTCTGCGAAACGCGTCTTACTTCATGCGGCACCTGAAGTTGTCCTCCGAGGTACTCATTGTCCCACGCGTCTCACCTGGGAATGAGCCTCCACTCAAAAGATGCCACTCCACCGCACACGTGTTAGGTCCAAATGTCACAGCTCCTCATTGGATCTCCCTTTAGATCCATTTTCTTTCTTTCTTTTTTTTTTAATAGTTTTATTAGGGGCTCACACAACTCTTATCACAATCCATACATACATCAACTGTGTAAAGCACATTTGCACATTCATTGCCCTCATCATTCTCAAAACATTTCCTCTCCACTTAAGCCCCTGGCATTAGGTCCTCATTTCCCCCTTCCCTCCCCGGTCCCCCCTCCCTCATGAGCCCTTGATAATTTAGATCCATTTTCAAAGCTGTTTCAGTTGTTTTGTTTTGTTTTTTAAGTGGAGGGGAAATACGTGTGGATTAAGCCCCTGGCAACTCCCCCTCTGGCCTTGCTAATGTGCAGCCTGCACTGGAAACAGCATCGTTGTAGACCCAGTGAGATTACAATTTAGCACCGTATCATCTGATCTCCTTTCTGATCCATTTTCATTTGTTCTAGTTTTTAATATTTTTACTTATTTTCGATCGAAGTTTTAAACTCTGATTTTCTCGGTTATCCTTGTTTGTTTTTGTTGTTGGTGGTGTTTTCTGCATGTGTAATCCTGGACAGGTAAGTCTACAGAGACAGGCCCTGGATGAATGGTCCCTTGGGGGTGATAGCAAGGGGGCCGGGGGGGATGGGGAGCCATGAACGAGGAGAACAAGAATTAAGAAAATGTCCTAAACTGACTGTGATAAGGACTGTACAACTCTTCTGGATGTGATGGAACTATTGAATTGCATGATGTGTGAATTATATGCCAATGAAGCTGTTGGAAAAGTGGAAAAAGAAAGACAGACGCCACAGGGGAAATGTCCTTGGTCCTTGCTTTCAGACACCTTCATCCTGGTACCCGGTTTGACTGAATGTTAAACTTCCAGCTCATTCTCCAAAAATAGGAAGAAAACAAAAAAAAGGGCGGAGGTGGGGATAGGGAACCCTACCATGAGAGGGTATTCCGGGTGTCTGTAAATTGGGGAGGAAGCTGTTAGAATGCTCTTGATGGCTGGGTGGGAATAGAACTCAGGGGACCTTGAGAGTTCTTTTGGACACAAGATGGTATCCCTGGAGTCATGAACTTGACCATCATCTGGCAACTGGAGGCTTGCTGGCTGCCTGCCCGGGTCGGTAATGACTGGCCTTGGGAAAAGGACCCATCGTCTTAACGATGCCTTCTATTCTCATGTCTTTTCTAACAAGCCTTTATCTAAAATGCAAATGTGATCCCAACGTTGGTTGATTAGGATATTATATAGTCACCCATTCCAGAAAATCCACAATTAACAAGTGGTTTTATTTCTGACTCAACATCTCCCCATTTGGAAAAGTTCATTTGTTGTGTGATGGAAGCGACCGCAGCAGAAGGAACGGTTCTTGATGTGTGGGGGGACCACCGCCGCCGCCAATCTTTCTTAAATGGAAAGGTGTTGGCTTTTTCTCATCATGGGTAGGGGGTGGTGGTAGAGAGGGTTGTGTGGTGAGGGTGTGATATTCTACCCTAAAATATTTTTCTCAAACATGTTGGCAGCTAAATCTGACAGTGTTTGTGGGGTTGGGTGGAGTTTTCCTTAAAACATCAAGGCAGGACTCACTCTCCCTCAGCGTTTTCGCTGTAGGTGGTGTTTGGGTAGGCTTCTGGGCTATACATGCAGTGGAGACGTTTCAGGGGACTGTCTAATGCAGAGGGGAAATGGCATGCATCCTAGCTGTGTGCCCTTGGGTCAATGACTTAACCTCTCTGAACCTTTGGTTTCCCCTCTAACTAATATTGCCTAGCCACTAGGTTATTGGCAGATGACATTGGCTGAGTTAATATTTGTAAAGTGTTTAGAATAGAGCCCAGCACACAAGATATGACATCAATGATGTTGTCCTTTGATCCTTCTAATAAAGAGCCTATTAAGAATGTATACATCTGCCTTGGAAGAAATGGAATCCGAACACTGCTTGGAAGCAAGGGTATGAGGCTTCACCTCACATGCTCTGGACATGTGATCAGCGCGGTCCAGTCCCTGGAGAAGGACACCATGCTTGGTAAAGGAGAGGGGCAGCAACACAAAGGACTCTCAGTAAGTTGGACAGACATCGTGGCTGCAACAATGGGCTCAGACGTGTCCGTGATTACGAGGATGGTGTGGGCCTGGAGAATACTGTATTCTGCTGTGCACAGGATGACTCTGAGGTAAAACAGGCTCAATGGCAGCTCACAACAACAACAACAACAATCTACTGAGTACCCACGGAATGCCAGGCACGGGACATTGACTTAATTTTATCCCCAAGACTGCAAAGTTGTATGAACGATGAGAAACTGATGTTCAGAGAAGGGATCCAATTGTCTAGGATCACCCAGCTGGGACATGGCAAGATCTAAACCCAAGTCGCTCTCAGACAAAGCTTGCTTTCCACTACAGGATGCCGCCCTCGTGGTCGCACGATTTCAGTTGCAGCTGAGGCAACCTGAGATTTCGCCTGCTTAATGTGCATGAAAGGAGCCACTCCGAGTGGCTAAGAGTTTGGCTGCTGACTGAAGGATCAGCTGTTCGAACCCACCAGCCACTCTGAGAGACAAAGATGAGGCAGTCTCCTTCCTTAAAGATTGACATCCCATCCTTGGGAACCCTATGGGCAGGTCTTCTCTGTCCCGTGAGGTCACTGGCTAGTCTCAGTTGACTTGGTGGCAGTGGGCTCAGGGTTTTGCTTTTCGGTTTGCTTTTTGGTTTAGTGGACAGGAGATGTTTTCTCACCCTCCGTCTCTGGAGGAAGAACCTACAGAAATGCCATCCCTCGAACCATCTGCTCTGTTCTATATTCTGATGACATTTAGGAAAAAGACTGGGAAAAGGTTTCTTGTTTTGTTTTGTTTTAAATCGGTGGATATTTGGGTGCAAGCAATGGAAATGGAGAAACCGACTCTCCCCAAGTTATGGGGAAGGAGAGGATTAGAATGTTGGTGAGGCAGGGTGAGGCTTAAGGAATGGACAGGTGGGAACAGAATACTCTGAGGCTGGGCCAGCAGCGTCCCCTCCATGTTAAGGGACAGCCTGGTGAGTCTACTGCAGCTCCAATGACTCACCCGGAACTGGTTTCTTCTTCCTTCAATCAAGGGTGCCAGAGGACACCTGTCCAGCTGAGCACTTACCCGGACACACACACACACACACACACAGAGGAGCCTGGCTGAGCCAAGGAGGTACCTTCCACCCACAGAAAGTGGGATACTTTATTTCCCAAAAGGAATTTGGGGTACTATCCAGAAAGGAAATGGATGCTTGACAGACAAGATGATAATTGACCGTGATAACAGTACAAAGAAATCCTGATGGTGGAATGAGTTGCAGGCCGGCTGCTCACAGCAAGGTCAGTAGTTCAGCTCTGGCAGTAGCTCCAGGAGAGAAAGATGAGACTATGTTCTCCCCCAAAGAGTATGGCTTCAGAAACCCCGCGGCAGCGGTTCTCAACCTTTCATACAGTTCCTCATGTTGTGGTGACCCCCAACTATAAAATTATTTTCATTGCTACTTCATCACTGTCATTTTGCTACTGTTATGAATTGGGCGACCCCTGTGAAAGGGTCATTCGGCCTCCAAAAGGGGTCACGACCCACAGGTTGAGAACTGCTGCCCTACGCAGCACTTCTGCTCTGTCTTATTGGGTCACTATGAGTCAGCATGGACTTGACGGCAGTTATTTATCGTCTTTGTTTGTCACCCCGTCCTATAGAGTCACTATGAATCGGAATCCACTCCACAGCTAACCAAAAGGTTGGGGATTTGAGTCCATCCAGAAACGTCTCCGGGGAGAAAGGGACTTGGCAATGGATTTCCAAAAGAGCAGCCGTGGAAAAACTCAACTTGAGGGACATGCAACCAACGACACAAAGCAAAAGGTATCTAACTGGTTGAATGGAAACGAATGCGTTCTGTCAACTGTCACCCCAACCACAACAACATACCACCTACAACAAGGGCAGCGACGAATCCTCCGTAGCACAGTTCTACTGTCATCCAGCTGGGTTCTTCATGAGTTAGTCAATGCATTGACAACTGGGGCTGACACGGCAGTCCCTGGTTCTCATCGGTACCCGTTTGGAAACATCATTCCGGAGAGACTCATTGCCCAGACCCAGACCCGAACTCACTGCCACCGAGTCCACCCTGATCCTCTCGGACAGAGTAGACCTTCTCCCCAGGGATTCCTGAGCCGGTTCGTCTTCATGGCAGGCAGTGTTAACCTTTCTCCCAAGAAGCAGACCATCGTTTCCAACCACTGGTCTTCTGATGAGCAGCCCAGAAAGTCACGGACAGGCCAGGACCTAGTGAAGGTTTGGGGATCTCTGGGGTAACGAGGAGCAGAAGAGCTCGTGTTTTATGGCTTTTGGCTTGAGGAAAAGGTGCAGTATATAAAAGTTTCCATGTTAAACAGCATGATAACAGCAGCTAATCTTTACGGGGAAAAATATGTGCTGGGCGCTGTTTTCAGGCAGCATCTCATTTTCACGGCAACTCTCCGAGGTAGGGACTGTTACTCTCGCCACTTTAGTTATGAAAAACGGAAGGACGCTGAGGTTAACTAACTTGCCCTTGGGTTCATGGATGCCACATCATAATGTCTTTTTACAATGCTAATCCTGGAATATGAATTAGGACTGGAGAGACTGTGATAAAATCACAAGCAGCCGAGGTCCTGGAGACAGGCCTTTCTCTTAGCTGGAGAGCTGACAGGGTCTGATGTGTGCTTGATAAAGATTCTGCCTTGATGTGTGATCTGAGATGTTCAGTTCCATTTTCTTAATGGCTGTCAATCAATTCCCCACTGTTTCCCCTGTAGTTGGACCCAGCAGGGGTGTCGTCAGCATTTAGGAATACCATCAAGAACAATGCCTGCACGGGGCTGTTTGTTTTTCCCTCCTGCGTTCGCCCATCCCTCAACACAGTCAGGAATGAGCTCAGATGTCGCTCAGCCCAGAATGAATTGCTTCCCTAGGTCCCCAGCTTCACCACGGCCCCAATCCTCCCAGAGCAAACAAAAATGAGATGGGACTCCAAATAATGGCTCTGGTCGGCGGTCCCTTCCTATTCACTCTCTTAGGCCAGTGCTGTCCAAAAGAAATAGAGCAGGCGCCATTATGTCATTTAAAATTCTCTTGTCATCGCCATCTTTTTTTATAGATGGTACAAAGAAGCAGGTGAGATTAATATTAATAACAGATTTTATTTACCCAAGTAATTCCAAAGATTATCCTTTCAACATGTAAGCAGTCTAAAAATGTCTCCATGAGATATTCTATGTTCTTTAAAAATGTACCAGGGTCCACATCCTGACTTAGACCCTCAACTGCGGCACCAGAAGGCCTTCCTTCCCCACATCAGTACGTAGGTCCTTGGCTCAAGCCCTATATACGTCCCGCTGCCTCACTGCCAGGCCGATTTCCCTGACCTGCCTCATTGAGTCTTGGAACCCGCCTGGGGGCTCAAGATGCCCCCGTCCTTCTCTGCTCCCCCTTCGCTCCCGGGAGTTCTTTCCCTCCCTCAATAAAATCTTTCTCAACTCAAAAAAAAAGATAAAAGCACCAGGTCCTTGCAATCTAGTGTATATTCTGCACTGCCATCATAGCTCAGTTCGGACGAGTCACGTTTTCAGAGTTCAGTAGTCCCGTGTGTCACGAGCAGCAGTACTGGACAGTCAGCCCTGGATGGTGACAAGAGGAAATGCCCACCTTCACCACTTCAGTTCAAACGTAGCAAAGGCGCCCTGGCGGCATAGTTGATTACACGTTGGTCTACTAACTGCCAGGTTCTTCTGAGAGAGAAGGATGAGGCTTGCTACTCCCGTAGAGTTCCTGTCTCAGAAACCCACAGGGGCGGTTGGTCCTCTTTTGGTTTGTACAGTCGCACTGAGTGTCCCCTGAGTGGACGGGGGGTGGGGGGGTGGGGGGCGGGAGTTCAGTGTTGTTGGCTTTTTGATTCATGATAGCACTGGATGTTCCAATCAGAGCAACTAGACAAGAAAAGCAAAGAAAAGGCATCCAAATACTGAAGGAAGAGGGAAACTTTTCTCTTCCCAGAGGACGTGGATTTATAGTCGGAAAATCCTAAAGGAGCGACAAACAAAAACAAAAACAAGACAACAGAGCTAATCAACAAATCTAGCCAACTTGCAAGATAAAGTCAATATGTAAACGTGAACTGTGCATACTATTTGCAATAAACACACCGACAAAAAATTAGGAAGCAATTCCATTTATGATAGTATCATAAATGCAAATAAATAATAAATTTAAGCAAGGAAATGAGAGAGTTGAAATAAATTAATGAAGATCTAAATAAATGGAAAAATATCCTGTGCTCCTAGATTGGGAGACTTAATATATATATTTTAAGATTTAATATTGTTAAGGTGACACTGTTACCCAAAGTGAGGTACAAACTCAATGAAATCCCTCCTAAAGTTCCAATAGACATTTTTTGCAGAAATGATAAAGTCAATCTTTAAATTCATGCAAGCAAAGCAATATTGAAGAACAACAAAGCTGTTCTGATTTCAAAATTTACTATAAAGCTACAGTCATCAAAACTGTGATATTGGCATAAGGATAGTCATAGAACAGAATAGAGAAACCAGAAATAAATTCTCACAGAGTGGTCAAATGATTAAAAAATATTATTGTGATTTTGGTGAGTTTGCATTCGGCGAGTCATACACCTTTTGCTATGACTTTGATTGCACTTCCTACAATGTAACAGTGCTCTCTCCACTTCCTTCCTACGCCTCCAGTTCCTGTTCATCCTTCTTTCCTGACTTCTGAGCTATGTTGCTGAGCAAAGCTGCTCTTCTGATGCCAGGTGGTTGATGGTTCTAAGAAGTATGTACCTCCTTCCTTAGTGTTATGGTGAACCTTACCATTTGGTTGAAGTTGAGCCATGAGCCAGGCTCGAGTGCCAGAGTCTCAATTGTTCCATCAGTCTCTACTGAACCAGTAAGCTGGGTCTTTTATATGATTTTGAGTTTTGTTCGACATTTTCCTCCTACTCTATCCAGGACCTCCTATTCTGATCCCTTTCAGAGCGGTCCACGGTGGTTGCTGGGCACCATCCAGTTCTCTTGTCTCCAGGTCAAGGAGCCTGGGGTCACATGGTTTGTTAGTCCTCTGGACTAATTGTTTCCTTGCAGCTTTGGTTTTATTCGCTTTTCTTTGCTGCAGATGGAGAGAGCCCAGTAGTTGCACATTAGATGGGTAGGATCAGTTGATTTTGACAAGGGTACCAAGACCATTCACTGGGAGGATAGTCTTTTCGACAGTGGTGTTGTGGGAAAGAATGAGATGGAACCCTTACCTTCTACCATATGCAAAAACCATCTCAAAATGAATCAAAGTCTTAAATCTAAGAGTTAAAGAACAGAACTCTTAAAAAGAAAACAAAGGGGGAAATTTTCATGATTTTGGACGGAGCAGTGGATTTTCAGGGAAGACACTAAAAGCACCGATTGAAGAGGGAAATAGATACATTTAATTTTATCAAACTTAAACACTTTTGTGCATGAGTGGGTGCTTTGAAAAGAGTGAAAAGCTAACCCACAGAGTGGGAGAAAATAGTTGCAAGTCATATATCTAAGGGATTAATATCCAGAATCCATAAAGAGCTCATAACTTTTTAACAACAACAACAAAAAACACAACCCACTTTAGAAACGGGTGAAGGTCTTGAGTAGAGAGCCCTTCAAAGAATATACAGAAATGGTGAATAATCACGGGAAAAGTATTTAATAGCTCAACTCTATTTGTAGTCATTGTTATTATTGCTGTTGTGATAGTTATATAATATTGGGAACATGACTTTACCACTGGTGTGTGTTCTCAAAAATGTTTACTGTGAAAAATTTATGTGATATGCATTTTGACCACAACACGCCAAAGCTTGTATGGCCAGGCCATTTTAAATACTCGTTCTTACCTCCCTTCTCTTCAAAATGTTGTTAAGAGAGATCCAGGAGATGGATGATTCATTTTCTCTGCTGGGCACAACTACCTTGGCTTTGTAGGTCCAGTATGCCTGGTCTTAAAAGCTTAATACATGGCTGCCTTTGTAAATGAAATCCAGAAATTGGAAGCAAACTCCCCTTATCTGCCTCTGACTCATCGGACACAAGCACATGGTGCTTTGTGCCAATGATCACCACAGCATTTAAACCAGTTGGGTGCCGACCCACTCTACTAGAATCTGTCAACGCCCTTGGCATGCAATGGGAATGAGCAGAGTATGTGGAGGTGCTAACAAATACTTGAACCTGTGCAGAGTTCAGGATTTAAAAAAATTTACAAATAGTGAAAGAGGGAAGAGACATTATAATAAAGCCCGTGAAAGGCAGAAACCTGCCAGAGAAGGGAAACTCAAATACTTCCCACTAAGAGGAAAGATGGAGAAGTGGGAAGGCGACACCCTGTTCAAGGTGGAAAACTTAGCCGACCTGGAAAAACAAGACGGTCCTGCTGAGGTCTAGCTCTCATGAGCTTAACTACATCTCATGCCAGATACAGTGTGTGGACTTTTATAGAAATTATTTATTTAATAGCTGTGACAGCCCTTTCCTTTTGTTCTGTTATTCTTGTTTTCATGAATGAGAAGAGCGAGGCTCAAAGAAGTGAATATCTTGCTTGAGTTCACACGCAGCCAGAGGAAAGAAGGCTGAGGACTGACCCTCCATCATTTTTAGTCCAAAGTGTACATTTCCCCCCTTACGCTGGGTACCAATTCTGTGCCGAGCGGGATGCACAGAACTTCCTAAAACGTTATTTCGGCTCTGGAGGAGTTCAGCACATACTTGACAAAGTGTCCTTGGTGTTATTCAGCATCAGGGCCAGGAACTTCACAGCCTTCCAAAGAAGACTTAGACTGCGTGCGATATTGAATGGGAACTGCAGAGAGAACCCTCCCAGGTAGCAATTCCAGGTAGTAGAACGAATGTAAGACAGGTAGGGCAGCAGCTTTGGCTTACAGTTTCCCCTCCACTTGCCCACTTGTCCATCTCCCCTCATCGCGACTGGAATCCATCCTGCCTTTTCTAGGCCTTGGTGAAAAGTTTGTCCCCTCTGGGTTGGAAAAAATTTCCATTTCCCATCCATTCATAGACAACACCCTATGATCATTTCTACCGTTCCATTTTCCCCTTAAATGATTGTTTTAAGTGCTTCCTCCTTGAGGGCAGGGATGGTTGGTAGGCTCCATTGAGTTAGTTCTGACCCTATGCACCACATCAAACCCAACCCAACCCAACCCTGCCCCTTCCTCCGCTCCCCATCCTCACAACGGTCCCTATGCTTGCGCTCCGGGTCAGCAAACTGGTTCTTTCAGTACATACATGTAGCTCTGGAGTACAATTGACCACAAAAATAAAGTTTTATCTAAAGGACATCATTCAGATAATGATTTCATCTGTTTGTAAATATATATTTATGGCTCTCAAATAAGCTTTAAATTGTTTGGAGGGATAGGATCGACTCTTCTGCCTCAAAAGTTTGCTGTCCCTGCTTGAGCCCATTGTTGTAGCCACTGTGTCAGGACCTCGCCCATCGAGGCCTCCTCTTTCTCCTTGCTCCTCCACATCGCTGAGCATGATGTCCTTCTCCAGGGACGGGTCTCTCTCGACAATATGTCCAAAGTGTGTCAGATAGAGTCTCGCCATCCTTGCCTCTAAGGAGCACTCTGGCCATACTTCATCCAAGACAGATCTGTTGGTCCTTTTAGTAGTCCAGGGTATTTTAAATATCGCACCCCCCTCTTGAGACCCAAATCTAAAATTTTATTGTCTCCTCCTTTGTAATATCCATTCCTTTTATGGTTATGTCCCCATGTGTGGAAACACAAAACCCAAACAAACCCACACCATCCTTGCAAAGAAACACAGAGTACTCTTGCTTTCAATCCAGGCAAAAGCATGGCCGACCACATTTCCCCAGAGGACAGTGGACACTCAGGTTTCTGGCAAGGACAGGAATTCTTTTCTGTATGTGATGTCAAAGTCATCAACTTTGATAACGAGACACAGACTATCAAAACCAATTAAGGCAGATGGGATTCTAAATGAAGGGGCAGATTAGTAATCACCCAGAGGAAACAGAACTAAAGTATCCTGCCAAACATGGGGTTGCATCTTTTTTATTATTATTAATATCTATCATATCATTCCATAGTTCCGTCACGTCAAGCAGAATTGCACAATTGCCACCATGTGGGGGAAACCAGCCCCTCACGCTACGGTATCATGGGTCCGTCCGGTAAGCGCAAATGTATGGTTACAATATATAGGTTATGGTAAAGTCATAGAGAATAATAGAGATGGGAGAGAGAGTAAAATGAAGGAGTCAGACACATTTCATGGTAGCATGCTCACCTCCTGGACGGCCATGATCTCACCAGCCAGGTCCACGCACAGTGCGGGCAGAGAGGGCAGGAGGGCAGGAGAGAGAGGGCGGTTTATTTCTAACCAAGGCTTATAGATCTTTCAGGGGCATGAAAGCCCCCTGATTACAGGTAAAGACACATGTCACAGGAAGGGGCTGTACAATAGGCACACGTGTAATAGGAAGGCGATGAGCTAGGGGTGAACACACAATAGGAAGGGGAGGATTAGGTATACATGTGACGAGACGGGCGGACCCTAGACTCAGCCTGTGGGAAACAAAAAGATTTTTCTCAAGTTGTCTCCCCCAAATATATGCCAAACTTAGCCGCTTGCAAATGACTGTACACTGGGAGGTCATCAGACGTAGGTCAGGGGACATTCTCCCTGCGGGTTATCAGCCGTCTAGAGCAAGCAGTCACCACTGTTTATCCCACAACAAGTAGGGCCCACTCCCTTCTGATAAGGATAGTAGTTGACTGCTTCCTTGTAGGAGACCCCAGAGAGGTCAAGCCCACCCAAGGGTGGCCAAGGTTGGGCCGCCATCATGAATGTAGGGTCCGCCCTTCATGTCACATGTATACCTCTAGTTCCACCCCTTCCTATCATGTGTACACCCCTAGTTCATCCCCTTCCTATAATGTGTATGCCTATTGTACTGCCCCTTCCAGTGACGTGTGGTTACCTGCAATCATGCCCCATGAAGTAGATATAACCCTTGGTTAGCAATAAACGGCGTCCTTGAGCATTGTGCTGGGTCCCTGCCCCACCTTGCCTCGGCCCACGCTGTGCACGGACCTGGCTGGTAAGATCATGGCCATCCAGGAGGTGAGCATGCTACTATGAAATGTGTCTGACTCCATTATTCCAATCTCTCTTCTATCTCTCATGCTCTCGATGACTTTAATATAATCTTTATATAGCTCAACCGTACAATTGTGCTTACTGAACCCATGATTAGTGGTGGGGGGCTGGCACCCTTCCAACCACAGCAGCCTAACCTTGGTCACCTTTGAGTGGGCTTGACCTCCCTGGGCTCTCCTTCAGGGAAACAATCTACTGTCCTTATCAGAAAGGAGTAGGTCCTACTTAGGGTGGGACAGACTATACAGTCTGATTGCCCTAAATCAGTGGTTTCTCAACCTTCCTAATGCCCTGACCCTTTCATATAGTTCCTCATGTTGTGGTGACCCCCAACCATAAAATGATTTTATTTATTTTTTCCATAAAATTATTTTTGTTGCTACTTCATAACTGTAATTTTACTACTATTATGAATCATCATGTAAATGTCAGATATGCAGGATGTATTTTGTGTTACAAATTGAACAGAATTAAAGCATAGTGATTAATCAAAAAATAATATGTAATTATATATTGTGAAATATGTATTTCTAATTGCAAATAAAGGAAATTTTGTCTTGAAGCATGGTGTAGCATGGGTAACAATCTTCACACTGGGTACTCGTATGTGGGCGTATCTGCATGTGGGCAGACCCACCTGGAGATGGATAGAGGAGTGGTGTCTCGGTTCCTAAGACCATCGGAAATATCTGTTTTCTGGTCTTAGGCGACCTCTGTGAAAGGGTCGCTCGACCCCCACAGGGGTCATGACCCACAGGTTGAGAACCACTGCTCTAGATGGCTGATAACCCTTAGGGAGAATAGCTTCTGACTTGCTTTCGTTGGCCTCCAAGTGTATGGTCCTTTGCCATGTGTAGCAGGCAGCATCTTAGGTTTGGCATATATTTGAGGGAGACAGCTTGGGAGAAATCCCACACCACCACAGTCAGTTTCCAAACACTCTTTCTCTACATGGACCCTTCGACATCATCTCCCTCAATATTCTCAAAAACACCACAGCGTCACAACACAAATGCACCAATTCTTCCTCAATCTCCCTTATTCAATGTCCAACTTCCACATGCCTGTGAGACTACTGAAACACCATAACTTGGGTCAGGCGCACCTTAGTCCTCAAAGTAACATCCCTGCTTTTCACTACTGTAAAGAGCTCCTGTGCAGCAGATTTATCTGATGCAACACCTCTTTTGATCACTTGACTGCCGCTTCCATGGGCATTGATTGTCGAACTAAGCGAGGTCAAATCCTTGACAACTGGGTTGCGGGGAAGAGACCAGCCAGTCAGGGTGCAGTGTGGCAATGATGAAACACACAACTTTCCTCTAGTTCTTAAATGCTTCCTCTCCACCCCTTCTCTCCAACCCCCTCCCCTGCCCCGACCCCCCACTATCGTGATCCCAATTCTACCTTACAAATCCGGCTAGACCAGAGGATGTACACTGGTACAGATAGCAACTGGAAACACAGGGAATCCAGGGGGGATGATCCCTTCAGGACCAGTGGTGAGAGCAGCAATACTGCAAAGAGTGGAGGGAGGGTGGGGTAGAAAGGGGCAACCGATGACAAGGATCTACATGTTTACCTTCTCCCTGTGGGGACAGACAACAGAAAAGTGGGTGAAGGGAGACATCGGACTGTGTAAGATAGGACAAAATAATAATGGCTTATAAATTATCAAGGGTTCATGGTTGGAGGGGTGAGGAGGGAGGGGAAAAGTGAGGAGCTGATACCAAGGGTTCAAGTAGAAAGCAAATATTTTGAGAATGATGAGAGCAACAAATGTGCTGGACACAATGGATGGATGGATGGATTGTGATAAGAGTTGTATGAGCCCCCAATAAAATGATTTAAAAAAATCCTTGCCAACTTCAACTTTTTCTCAATTTATCATGACAGGTATATACCCGGCACTAAACTTCTTACATAATTTGCCATTGACTTCTTCTTCTTCTTCTTTTAAAACGTTTTTTTGGGCATGCAGTCCACAGATCATACAATTCAATAGTTCGATTACATCAAGAAAACTTGAGCAATCGCCAGGACAGATTTATTTGTACTTCGGCGGTCCATGGTGCTTTCAGTAATTTCAGCTAGGACCACAACGTCACGTGCATCGAGTCTTGTTGGGTCTTCCTCAGTCCGTGTCCCACCGTCACGTACAGGTGAGGTGATGGGAAGTACCCTGGCTTGGGCACACCCTATTCTTCAAAGAGATAGCCTTGGTCTTCATCAGCTCCCAGAGGTTAGCCATCACTTTTACCCCAGGCGATAATTCATTTGCTTTCTTGACGGCTGCTTCCGTGAACATTGACTGTGGATTCAAGGAAGAAGAAATCCTTGAGTTCTTGAATCTTTTCCATGTTTATCATGCTGTGGCTAATGAGCCCCTCGTGAGGATTTTTGTTTTCTTGACATGGAGTTGCAATCCCTCTGAAAGACTGTAATCCTTGATTTTCCCTCATCAGCAAGTGCCTCAAGTCCTCCTCACTTTCAGCAAGGAAGGTTATGCCATCTGCATCTCACAGGTTGTTGATTGGCCTTCCTCCTGTCCTGATGCCACAATCTTCTTCCTATCATCCCGCTTCTCTGATGGTTTGTTCAGCATAGAGACTGAACAAGTAGGGTGAGAGGATATAATCCTGACACACACTTTTCCTGATTTTAAACCATGCAGTATTCCCTTGTTCTGTTCACACAACTGCCTCTTGATCCAAGTACAAGTTCCACAGGAGCCCAATGACGTGTTCTGGAATTCCCATTCTCATCAAGGGCTATCCAGAGTTTGGTATGCTGCACACAGTCGAATGTCTTTGCTTAGTCTATAACACAAATACATATCTTTCTGGTATTCTCTACTTTCAGCCAAGCTCCATCTGACTGGTGTCAGCAACGTTATCCTTTGTTCCATATCCTCTTCTGAATCCATCCTCAACCATTTTCTAACCCCAGGTCTTGTGCGGCTCCCTGTCAGTGTGCCGCTGCATCGGTTGTTGGGTGATCTTAAGCAAACATTTACTTGCATGCGGTATTAATGACCTTGTTTTATAATTTCAGCATTCGGTCGGTTACGTTTCTTTGGAATGGGTACAAATATGGATCTTTTCAGTTAGTTGGCCAAGTAGCTGTTTTCCTAATTTCCTGACATGCTCCCTGTGCTTCCTCAGCTTGTTGAAACGCTTCAAGTGGCATTCCATCCATTCCTGGAGGCTTGTTTTTGGCTAATGCTTTCAGCGCACCTTGGACTTCTTCCTTCAGTGCCCTTGGTTCTTTCTTATACGATGCCGCTTGAAGCAGTGGAATATTGACTAGATCTTTTGGGGGCCGTAATGCCGTGTGTTCTTTCTGTCTTTTGATGCTTCCTGCATCGTTCAATATTGTGTCCATAGAATCTTTCAATATTGCAAATCAAGGCTTAATTTTTTTCTTGAGTTCTTTCAGTTTAAAGTACGCTGAGCGGGTGCAGTATAGCACTGCTGAAAGAAACAACATTCCTCTAGTTCTTTAATGCTTCCTTCTCCCCCCTGCTATCATGACCCCAGTTCTACCTTAAAACTATGGCTAGACAGGAACATGTACATAGGTACAGATAAGAGCTCTGGACACAAGGAATCCAGGACAGATAAACCCCTCAGGAACAATAATGGGAGTAGTGATACCAATCACAATGATCTATGCATTAACTGCCCCCGCGCCCCAGGGGGATGAACAACAGAAAGGTGAGTGAAGGAAGACAGTGGATGGTGTAAGATAGGAAAAGAATAATAATTTATAATTTATCAAAGGGTCACAAAGGCAGGAGTGTGGAGGAGGGAGGGGAAAAAAGAGGAAACCAAGGGCTCAAGTGGAAAGAAAATGTTTGAAAAAAAAGAAAGAAAATGTTTGAAAGTGATGATGGCAACATGTGTACAAATGTGCTTGATACAATTGATGTATGGATAGTTGTAAGAGCTGTAAGAGCCCCAATAAAATGATTTATAAAAAATGAAAAACACGGTGAAAGCAACAATCTCCTCTACTGATCTCATTTTCAGGGACTTTAACTGATACTTAATATATATATGTTAAATAAATACAAATGAATACATAATTAGACTGAAAAATAAATCAAATATGCTGAGCATGTTCTCCGTTTTTGGTTTTCTAACTCCAGGCCTTTGCACATTTCATTATAATATTTTACTTGGCCCTTTTAAGCTGCCCTTTGAAACTTCCTTTCTGCCCTTTGACTTGATAATTTCCTCCATTCCTCTCAGCGCCCCTTGAGTAAGAGCGCATCTCTTCTGGGCTCCACTTCGGTCTTTTCTTTCAATGGCCTTTTGCTTTCTTCCTCAGTGGGGTTCTTGATGTCCTCCCAGAGCTCCTCAGGTCTGCTGTCATTAGTGTTCAGAGCTGCAATCTGCTCCTGCGATACGCCATTCACACAATTGCGTCCTCTTGGTCCGTGGGATATATACAAGGTGGCTATTTTGGATCTCGTGGACTCGTTTTAATTTTCTCCAGCTTCAACCTGAATTTACATGTGAACCATCGATAGTCTGCTACACAGTCAGTCCCTGGCCTGGTTTTAGCTGCTGATCTTGAACTTCCCTTCGGTCTTTCCCACAGATGGAGTCCATGTGACTTCAGTGTATTCCAGCTGCACAAGTCCAGGTGCATAGTCACTGTTGGACTGGATTTCCTTAAAGGCAGATAGATGAAATCCCATCACAGACAGCACTGCACTTTAAGATAGAGCTCCACGAGGGTGGGAGGAGAGTAAGGAGGGTAAAAAGAGGAGCTGATACCCAGGGCTCAAATAGAAAGTAAATGTTTAGAAAACAATGATGGCAAGCTATGTACAAATGTGTTTGACCCAATTGATGTATGGATTGTTATAGGAGCTGTAAGAGCCCCCAATAAAATGAAACAAACAAAAAAAGTGAAGTTACTTTGAACAAGCAAATAGCATGGATTGAGTGGTAGGGTGGATACAGACCTTGTTTGGATCCTGATTGAAACTAATTAACTATAAAAAATCCTTTTGGAGGCAACTGAGGAAATGTGAATTGGGAATTATAAAATTAGAATAATTGTGTATTCTAATACTATTCCAACCCACTGCCATCAATTCTGACAGTATTATAACATCACTGCTATTTACTGGAGTATAGTAATGGTCTAAGTATGGTCTTATTCAAAAAATGAGGTTTTTAAAAAGATATGTCTATAAATAAGGTGACATGACAATGTCAGAACCTGAAGTACTATAGCAAAAACAAAAATGAAACAACTATGACAAAATGTTGATAACCTACCTGTATATTATTTTATCTGAATGTATGCTTAAAGTGTTTTTATTGAAAGAAATAAAAAAAGAATGAATTAATTAAAAAAAAGAAATCTCAATGCCATGCTTAATAAAAAAACAAGCTATTTTCAGAGTTGGAATTTCAGTTAAACTTTTAAATTCTGACTGAACCAAATGACGTGGCTCCAGCTGCTCCTCCATTCTGTGTGTGTGGCGTGCTCTCTGCTGGGACGCTGTGAATCTATTGGGAGTCTGTTGGGACTTACCCGGCCTTTGGCTTGTTTGTTTGTTTGTTTTGGGGGTGGGGATAGGGATGTTTTTTAAAATACTACATGAAGGTTCTCCGCTTTCACAGTTGCCCCCCACCCCACCCCGTAAATCAGTTCCTCAATTCATGAGTCTGAGTTCAAGGCAGGGTCATTTGTATGCTGAGTCCTTTGGGGCTTGGCCTTGCCAAAACAAAAGAGGGTGCAAGAAATGAGGAAGTACACGCGCATATATAAACACACGCACATGCAAACCAAACATACACACACACCCCTTTTATTTTTTCAAAAATAGTTTTATTGCTGTAGAATTCACATACCATACAATGCAATGGTTGAAATATATTTTAAAAAGAGTTGTGTAACCATCACCCCAATCAATTGTAGAATATTTTCTTCATTTCTGTGACACACACTTTTTAAAAAAAATCATTTTATTGGGGTCCGTACAACTCTTATTACACAATCCATATATCCATCCATTGTGTCAAGCACATTTGTACATTTGCTGCCATCACCATTCTAAAACATTATATTTCTAGTGAGCCATTGGTATCAGCTCCTCATTTTTTCCTGTTTACTCCTTGCCCCACCCCTCACAAACCCTTGATAATTTATAAATTATCATTATTTTGTCATGTCTTACACTGTCCGACGTCTCCCTTCATCCACTTTTCTGTTTCCCAGGGAGGGGGTTATGTGTGGATCCTTGTGATTGGTTCCCCCTTTCTACCCCACCCACCCTCTACCCCTCCTGGTATCGCCACTCTCACTACTGGTCCTGAGGGGTT
>NW_022111358.1:5698366-5703180 GCF_000313985.2 Echinops telfairi
CCTGTGTTGTAAGCTCTTATTTGTACCAGTGTACATGCTCTGGTCTAGCCGGATTTGTAAGGTAGAATTGGGGTCATGATAGTTGGGGGGTAGGGGTAGCATTAGAAAACTGGAGGAAAGTTGTATGTTTCATCGGTGCTATGCTACACCCTAACTGGCTTATCTCTTTCTTGTGACCCTTCTGTGAGAAGATGTCCAATTGTCTATGGATTGGCTTTGGGTCTCCACTCTGCACTCCTCATTCACAATGATATGATTTTTTTGTTCAGGGTCTTTGATGCCTGATACCTGATCCCATCGACACCTGGTGGTGTGCTTCTTCCATGTGAGCTTTGTTGCTTCTCAGCTAGATGGCCGCTTGTTTATCTTCAAGCCTTTAAGACCCGAGACGCTATATCTTTTGATAGCCGGGGCACCATCAGCTTTCTTCACCACATTTGCTTATGTACTCACTTTTGTCTTTAGTGATTGTGTTGGAAAAGTGAGAATCATGGAATGCCAGTTTAATAGAACAAGGTATTCTTGCATTGAGGGAGTACTTGAGTAGAGGCCCAATGTCCATCTGCTACCTTCATACTATACCTATAAATATATGCACATAGATCTATTTCCCCATCGTCATATATACTTACATGTGTCATATATGTAAGTATATTTACATATACTTACATATATACATCCCTGTATTTAGACCTCTATAAATGCCCTTTGCCTCCTGCTTTCTTTCCTGTATTTTCTTTTACTTTCCTATTGTCCCACTATCCTGCTCAGCCTTCATTAGGGTTTCAGTAATTCCTCTTAATTACATTGCCCTTGATCAAGCCCTACCAGGCCTCTCACACCCTCTTCGCCACTGATTTTGGATCACTTGTTGTTCCCTTGTCCCTGGGTTTGTTAACACCACTTCCTTTCCCCCCACCTTCCCCTCTCCCATGTCCCCCCAAACCGTTGGTCCTGTTGTTTTCTCCTCCAGATGGCTTATCCCGCCTATCTTATCTAGATAGACATGCAGAGATAATAATATGCACAAAAACAAGACAGAGCCAAACAAAGCAACAAAAGAAAAGAAACAACAAAAACCCATGACAAAAAAAAAAAAAAAAGAAAAGCCTGTAAGGAACCCAAGCAGAAAGAGAATTTTGAGAACGACGAGGGCAACAAATGTATAGGTGTGCTTTATACACCATTGATGTATGTATGGATTGTGATAAGAGTTGTATGAGCCCCAATAAAATGATTAAAAATTAAAAAAAAAGAAAAGCCTGTAAATAGTTCAAGGTCTGTTTATTGATCTTCACAAGTGTTTTCCAGTCAAGTCTGATGGGGTGTCATGCCCTGGCCCCAAAGTCTATATTTGGTATTCCCTCAGGACTTTCTTGCTCTGTTCCCCTTGCTGTTCTGTTGCACACCTTAGTGTTTTGCAACCGTGTGGTGGATCAGATCGGGCACAAATCCCACACTGTGTCTCCAGTGTTGTCCGTTGTAAGGCTATGGGCCAGTGAAGGATGTCATGTCTTGTAGTGGGGCCAGCCATATGGTCCTCTCTGTGCATTGGCTGCTCTGAGCAGGGATATCGTCCTGAAGGCTTGGTGGGCCAGGATGTGCTCCACTCTCTCTTCCTCCCCCTTCATTTGCTCCTGTGTGCTCTGCTCAGACATGTCCCTCTCCTTGAGCTGTTGTAGCTTCAGTGCTGTCCTCTGAAGTAAATACTTTCGTGGGGGGAGGAACGGGGGGAAGGGGCAGCTGTCCACATAGTTGGGGTTGGGGCCGGCCCCTCAGACCTCTCTACTGGTTCCCTGCTTCATGCTGGTATGTTGCATTCACATCTTGGAGCAACAGGTTGAAGTCTGGTCCCTCTTTCCCTGTGGAGATATAAACAATACCCTCTCCTTGGGTGGGTCAGTGCCCTGTTCACCTGCTACCCATTTCTTCTTCTTTTTTCTTTTCTTATTTCCCCCTCCTTTTTAGTTGACTACCATATGTATCTCTGGATTTGGTCTGGCCCTTGCCATACTACCTGGACCTCACCCCAGGGATGTTTGTATACAGTAGCTTTTTTCCTATGCCCCGTTTGCATTCTTTTAAGCTTACCTCAGCAGACTTATGTTGTACCTGTCCTTTTGTGCTTGGCTTACTTCACTTAGCATAATTTCCTCCAGTTCTTCCCATGCGGTGATGTGCTTCATATGTTCATCACTGCTTTTTAGTGATGCATAGTACTCCATTGTATGTATGTTCCACAGTTTTTAACCCATTCATCTGTTGGTGGAAATTTGGGTTGCTTCCAACTCCTTGCCATTGTGAACTGTGCCGCGATGAACATTGGAGCACAGATGTCTGGCCTTGGTTTGTTTCTTGCCTCTTCTGGGTATATGCCCAGTAGGGGGATTGCTGGATGGTATGGTAGCTCAATTTCCCTGATTTAGATATTGCCAAATCGATTTCCATAGTGGCTGTACATACCTACAGGTCCACCAGCAGTGGATGAGAGTTCCTATCTCACCACAGCCCCTCCAACACTTGTTGCTTTCTGACTTTTTCAATTGGGCTATCTTTGAGGGTGTTAGGTGGTACCTCATTGTTGTTTTAATTTGCATTTCTCTTATGGCTAATGATTGTAAACATTTTCTCATCTGTTTATTGGCCATTCAGATTTCTGCCTCTGTGAAACTTCTGTTCAGTTCCTTTGCCCACCTCCTCAGGACATACACCTCTGTTCAGTTCCTAACTCAAATGACAAGAAATGGTGATACACATTCATCAAAAAAAAAAAAAAAAGAGATCTTGAAATGTCCTTTTAGACAATGAACGCAATGCCATCCCGCAATGCCAATGAAACGGTTCATTCCCAACGCCGTAATCCATATGATTTTTCTGATTGCAATTGGCCAGTACCTGCCTATTTCACCTCACTAAGGCCTAGGGTCCATCCTGATGTGTTCCATTTCATTTTTGACGATTTCCGATTTTCCTCGATGCATGCTTCACACGTTCCAAGTTCTGATTACTAGTCGTTTTCCTTAGCTGTCTCTTCTCACCTCGGTGTGCCTCATCAGCCCAGGAGGACCCCGAAGGCTTTTCTCCCACGGGCTTACGTCACTCCCACCACCGAGCTTGAATTGACCTGGTGAAACCAGCTCCTTCTCAGGCACATTTTGAGTGCCCTCCCTTCGTTAGGTCTTCAGGGTCCGACGAGCTCGTGCAGGTGTGCACAAGGGTTTCAGTGGCTGCGTCCTCTGAAGTGGGAGCCAAGTCCTCGTTCTTCGTCCGGAAGCCCTGCGGAACCCTGTTCACGGTGAGTGACCCTGCTGTCATTTGAAGTATCAGGGACCGTAGCTGCCAGCCTCACCGCAACCGACGAGCCACCACAGCACGGCAAACAGGCAGACACGTGGTGGGAGGTTAGGGATTCTGTTTCGGTCTCTTGAGTCCAGAAGAGTGCCTGGCACAGACGTGGCTGAGGGTCATTCCTGCTGGGTGGCATTCCAGTTCCTAGTGGCCCTTCGGGCACACAGTTGAACCGCTCCATTAGGTTTCTTAGTTGGAATGTCCATGGAAACATATCGCCAGCCCTTTTCTTCCATAGGATCATTAAAACCCAGAGACCAACACCCCCCTTTTTGAGACTCACCCCCCTCCTTCCACTTCTCTTATCTACATCTTTTGCCTTCGGAAGCATTCCATCCCAAGACCTGTTCACAAAGGATGGGTCCAGCCTCCTCCCGGTTTGGATTAGGTCTGAAAGTTTGTGCAGTAAATAAACATCAGCATCTTTCCACTCACCTCGGACCCACGGGTCACTGGTAGGAGTCATGTGATCGGACCCACTGAGGCCTGTCTAGAGAGCACCCAGGAGAACAGGCCTCATGAATCAGATCTATGTTTGTTCGTTTTTTAATCATTTTATTGGGGGCTCGTACAACTCTTTTTTTTTCTAATCATTTTATTAGGGGCTCATACAACTCTTATCACAATCCATACATACATCAATTATGTAAAGCGCATTTGTACACTCATTGCCCTCATCATTCTCAAAACATTTCCTCTCCACTGAAGCCCCCGGCATTAGGTCCTCATTTTTCCCTTTCCTCCCCGCTCCCCGCTCCTTCATGAGCCCTTGATAATTTATAAATTATTATTTTGTCATATCTTGTCCTGTCCGACGTCTCCCCTCACTCACCTTTCTGTTGTCCGTCCCCCAGGGAGGAGGTCACATATAGTTCCTTGTAATCAGTTCCCTCTTTCTAACCCACTCTTTCTCCACCCTCCCAGCATTGCCACTCACACCACTGGTCCTGTAGGGATCATCTGCCCTGGGAACCCTGTATTTCCAGTTCCCATCTGTACAACTCTTATCACAATCCATGCATCCATCCATTGTGTCAAGCACATTTGTACATTTGTTGCCACCATCATTCTCAAAACATTTGCTTTCTACTTGAGCCCTCACTATCAGCTCCTCATTTTTCCCCTCCCTCCTCGCTCCCCACTCCCTAGATGTATGTTTTTTTGACAGCTTTATTGGCATACAGTTCACACACCACATAATATAATAGTTTAAATATATTAAAAAGAGGTATGCAATCATCACCACAGTCCATTTTAGAGCGTTTTATCCATTCCTGTCTCCATGATTATTAGCTCCCCTTTACACCCTCCCCTCTGTTTCAGGACAGAGGATAGAGAGGGGACAAAATGAAGTCAGAATCCCGGATGCCAAACTCAAACCCACTGCCATCGAGTGGATGCCAACACCTAGCAGCACCATAGCACAGTATCAAGCCATCCCCTGGGGGTTTCTGAGGTTCTAAATC
>NW_022111358.1:5703280-5720466 GCF_000313985.2 Echinops telfairi
CCATACACACATCAATTGTGTAAAGCACATTTGTACATCGTTTCTCAAAACATTTTCTCTCCATTTAAACCCCCTACATTAGGTCCTCATTTTTCCCCTCCCTCCCCGGGTTCTAAATCTTTACTGAAGTAAACAGCCTCAGCTTTCTCCAGGGAGCCTGCGGGTCAGTTTGAACCACTACCTTGTGCTTAGCAGCTCACTGTGTGACCCACTATATCACCAGGGAAGGAGCGCATGCCATTTTGGTCAAGAGACCCCAACTTGCTCCTTGTCTTTGAAGACAATGCAACCCCTTTATGTTTCCTTGACACACAATGCCTGCTTCATTTCAATCGGCTAACAAAGTAGGAGAACCCCCTTGAAGACTTGGGTGACATCACGGGGTGAGTTCATACTGCCAATCCTTAGATTAGCTGTTGAGCACAGAATGATAGATGCTTGATTCATTTTTTACAAAGTGAATATTTCTTATGATGTTCCCTCTCTCCTCTACACTCCTCTGACCTTGGGCTTGTATCCCTTTGCATTGGCCTGGGTGCACCTGGAAGAATCCAGTCCAAATGATCAGGGATTGAATCAGACAGCTTTTGGTTTCCATGTAAAAGTAGAAGCAGGCCAAACTGCCGCGGTGCCTTCGTGGGCAGGAGTGGTGCATCCATGGTCCTGCTAGCTAGCAGCCCCGCCCTCGTAAGTTGTCTTCATTTGCATGATTGAAGGTGCCCCCCCACCACTCCCCCCACCCCCACCTGTGTTCCAGCACCAGGACAGGGGAAACCGAAAATCATTCTCTTCTTTTTCAGAAGTACAGCTTGGAAGTCAGGAGCGATGGGCTGCTGACCATAGCAACTAGCAGCTGCCCCTTGGGAGAAAGATGGGGCTTTCTACTCCGGTGAACAGTTAGGCTCAGAAGCCCACAGAGGCAGTTCTAGCTTGCCTTACAGGGCCGCTCTGAGTCACAACAGACTTGATGGCAGTGAGTTTCGAGTGCGTTAACTTGGACGTTGCATACGGTATACTCATGTACACGAGGAAACGCTTTTCACGACCTGGTGACGTGGCCAGGGCTAGCTGACAAGGGTGCCTGGGCAAGGTGGTTTTTATGTGGGGAACCATGTACAGCTCCAGTGTCTGTATCAGCAAAGGAGAGAGCAGATAGGGGTGCCCGAGGGGAGGATGTGGCCAAGTAGCTGTGTCTGTCACGCTTTTACATGACGTTTACTGCGTACACTTTAGTCTCAGTGTCCTTGTTTGTAGACCAGGACGAGTGATGGCCATCTGACGTGGTGGTTGTGTGTGTTGAAGGAGCCCAGTGGCTGGCATACAGAAAGATTGCCACTAAATATTAGTCTCCTCTCCTCTCGTTGGTTTCCTCTACTGTCTCATTGTAGCTGTCTAGACAGTTTCCTATAATAGGGTTGGCCTCCTATTTTCTTTCCCAAGTACGTTTGTTATTGAATTACTCGCAGCGGTCAAACAATGTGTGGTCATCTTCTCTCCTCAGACAGCACGACTCCTTCCTGAGCAGGGGCGGTCACTTGCACAACCTTGATCTTGTACCTCCATCCTCGATCAAGAGCTGCTGAATGAGTCGATGGGTAAAGAAGGAAAGAACTGTTTCCAGTCTGCTTGGACTTTGTCTCGCTGGGGTGGGATTGCCAACAGCACAAATCCAGGAGCGTTTAGCCACGTTGAGTTGTGAGGACGGTGCGGGACTGGGCAGTCAGTGTCTAGTTCTACGGGATGTTGGGTTGCTAGGAGTTGGGACCAATTCAAGGGCACCTGATAAGCCAACTCAACATTCATGCTGAGGTCCCACAAAATGTCAGTGCCGGCAAAGACACAAACACCCTCACCCCTGCCCTCTGATGATGCCCTTGCCCAGTCAGGTCTGGAACCAAGTGACTATTCCTAGGACCTAGGTCATGGGGTCCAGTGAATCACCATCACCTTCTTTCCCTTTCCTCTGATGTCCCTTCAGAAGGAGGGCCTGCCCTCTCTTCCCTAAGACTGGAAAAAAAGTTGTTTTTTTAGGTAGATCGTAAATGGTTTTTTAAAGGGTGAGGGTGGGGTGGGGGCAGGAATTAGTGTATAGGAGAAGACAATCATAGGAATCTAAGGAGAAAAAAAAAAAAAAAAAAAAGAATCTAAGGAGTCCTGAAACTTTTGTCCCTCTACACGTTGGCCATCTGGTCTCAGTCTGCAGGTGGAAATCACACAGTCACCTTGTGGAACTGGGTGACATTTGGACTATGCCGAGGCCAGCTAGCCCCTGAGAGATCGGTTACCATGGCAAACAATAAGGTCGCCTTGTGGTTACCCGCTTGACCCGAGCTTGTTATGTCTAGACGTTCACGCTGAGGGCAACATCGCCCTAGAAATCAGACACCCACCGACTTGCCCTGCTTTGTCACATTTTCTCCAACCTCCTGGGCCAAGACGGGGTCTCCGGCTCTTTTCATATGCATGGTTGGCATTTCCATGCTTTCTGCGCTCCTCGGGCTGGACTGCTTTCCGAGGACGCTGCCCCTTCCTCCCCAAATGCAGGAATTACTCTGGCTTCTATGACAGCAAATCTATCGCACCATGTAGATTTAATTAGCACCAGGACAGATGATTCGTTTACACATCAAAGCACTGAAACAACTTCACAAATTGGCCCCATCCCAAAGGCCAGCACAGGGGCTGGCCTTGAACCCAGAGGCCCTGCCTGCTGGGTCTGATGAAAGGCCAGGGAGCCCCACATGGAGGCACCGAAGGAGGTCTGCTTCTCAAGGGCAGGGATGGAGCCCAGCTGTTCCCAGCCCTCACTGTGCTGCTGCATCCCCCTCATCTTGGCTTTCCACCTTCAAGGTCGCAACTTAAAGTTCATGTGTCGCCAACTCTTGAGTATTTTGGAACTGATTATTCAATTCATGGGTTCCTAAGCCCTTTGCTAATCTTCCCTTTTGACCTTGTTCCTTTCCAAGTGGGATTAAGACTGTTCATCGGGATACCTACCAGTAGAGAGAGACAAAAGGAAACGGGCTCATCTTTAAGCCAGGCCACTTGGCTACTGGCTGCTTATTTTTATTTGTTTGAGGTTTGATGGGGGAGGAGATAGAAACCATAGGTTGTAATAATGTATATAAATATTTTGGAGTCTCCGTCACCCACACCCTCCCTGTTGCTCATGGACGACCGAGCGCTAACTGACCACATGATCATGCTCAACATTACACTGTCTTTGCCTTTTATTACGTATTTCAGACCTCCTATTGCCATGCGTGTCAAAGTTGTATCTCAGATAAGGAGCATCGAAGAAGAATCGATGTGTTTGAATTACGGTGCTGGAGAAGAATACTGACAGTGCCCTGAATGGCCAAAGGAACAAACAGACCTGTCCTGGAAGAAGGACAGCCAGGATGCCCCTTAGAGGCAAGCATGGTGAGACTTCGTCCCACATACTTTGGCTATGTGGTCAGGAAAGACCAGTCCCTGGAGAAGGACATTATGCTTGGTAAAGGGGAGGTAAAGCGGAAGGCAGCAAAGTAAAGAAGGCCCGAAACAAGATGAATTGATAAAAAAAAGAAATGATGGATTGATACAGAGGCTATTACAGTGGGCTCAAACATAAGGACAATTGTGAGCACGGTGCAGGACTGGGTGGTGGTTCCTTCTGCTGGACACCAGGTCCCAGGCATCCGAGTCAAGCTGGCGGCTAGCAACAACAACAACATCGTCAGAGAGGCTGACGGTGTGTTGGGAGACAGGCAACTTGCTCTTCTGACTCCAAAGACGAGGCTGCTCATGCTATTAATTGCTTCATTCAGGGACAAGCAAACCAACCCCCCAAACCTCAAAAGCCCAATAGCATGACTGCCTTGCCCTTCTTAGTGGACTGGAACTCCTGTCAACCCCAACTGGAGCAGAATGGAGTTGTGCTCAGCAGCATTTTCAACGGCTGATTTCCTGGAAGTAGATCTCCAACAGGCTTCTAGGTGCTTGAAGCACCAACCTTTTGGTTGGTAACTGAGGTCCTTAACTGTTTCACCGCCCTGGGACACCTTGACCTACCCAGGTCTAATCAAAATAGTCGATGCGACCCGTTCCAAAGTCAGAGGCAGGGTGGCAACTTGAATCAAAGTTTTCGTTCATAGTACCTCAGGACTGTATGACCTTTCTACTGTGGAGGTGGGGGTTTGGGGACCAAGAAGGGCTGTGGGTTCTTAAAATCTCCAGGAGCGTAGAGGCTCAGTCCTCCCATCTGAACAATTGATGGTGGCACAGTGCACTATGGGATTTCTGTTCCCTCGCTAGGGGTCTCGGGGGTGAGTGGGCATCAGCTCGAATGTTGTGATGTGGGCAGACAGATGACCAACACAGGGCAGTGGGCAGAAGCCGTGCTGCATTCAGACCTCTGTAAGTGAAGCTCATTCAAAGGAGGCTGTCATTCCATGATTAGCATAAAGCAGGAGCCTATTGATCTGGCTGATTAGAAAGCCTTCCAAGGCCCTGGGGTAATTAGCACAATTTACCGAGTAGCAGTTATCAGCTTCATTGCTTAATTAACAATGTAAATATCTTTCTAAATGACATTTTATAATCATGAGCAGACCCTGTAGTGTTTGCCCTGCTCGCTGCTTAATTCCTTCCCAGATGTAGGGGGGTCGGTGCCCTTTCTTCCTTGCCCACCTCGTCTTTCTGCCTCCTAGCCCGTAGCGACTGTGCGTGCCCGCGACAGTCTCCGCTTCCCTTTCTTCGGGGCGTCTGTCCTGCCTGCGTGTCTCTCTAACCCGAAATAGCCTGTCTGCCAATTGAATTGCCAATTAAAAGTACTTAATTAGACGTGAACGGGGAGTCCTGTCATGTTGTGGATTCTGAACTATTTTTTATTTATGTTGCTGAGCAGGGTAAGTCGTCTTAAATTAGCATCACATTTTTCCCTCTGAAGAACATGTGAGAAATGAGGCTATTAGGAGAGAGGTTTAACACAATATTTGTGTACACTAGCCATGGGTGCAGAGAGTCAGCCCAAACGCATATGCTGCTTTGGCAAGCAGCGTCCCTCTTCGCATTTATTCACTTATTTATTTATTGCCTTATCAGTTCTTGTGGCGCGCACGTTCGGGACAGTGTGTTTGGCCTGTTGAATTACACCTGTGTGCAGGGAACTGGTTTTGTTTTCTTTTACCACTGAAAGATTTTATTATGATTATTTTTAAATCATTTTATTGAGGGCTCATACAACTCTTTTCACAATCCATATATCAAAGGAGGCCTGGTGGCTTAATGGTTATGCATTGGGCTGCTAACTTCAAGGTCAGTAGTTTGAAACCACAATCCACCTATCTGTCCATTGTGTCAAACACATTTGTTGCCATCATCATTTTCAAAATATTTGCTTTCTACTTGAGCCCTTGATATCAGCTCCTCATTTTCCCCCCCTCCTGGTTTTGCTTGTTTTGACTTGAAATTCACCTATTTTTTTTTTGAGTATCAGGGCCGTCACCCGGTGTTGTGGAGCCGACTCTGACTTGGGGAAACTCCACGAGGGTCGCAGTAGACCTGTGCTCCACCAGGTTTTCAAGCTGAGACTTCAGGGCACCTCAAGGGGAGCCCTAGCCCCCGATCTTCTGGTTGGTGGCCGAGCTCATGAACGGTTCCTACAACCCCAGACTAGAAGACTACTGTCACATAGCCTGCCAAACGAAACCCCAAACCTACTATCGCCAAGTCTGACCCTCAGCAACCCTGTCCACAGGACAGAGGAGAAGTGCCCTGTGGGAGCCCCAGGCTGTGATCTTTACAGAAGCAGATCGCCACATCTGGGGGGCACAAACCACCAGCCTTTTGATAAGCACTGCGCTACCAGCCTTCCTAAACGAGGCACACACAGGGGCCATCTTTCCGGCGCTCTGGGAGTGGAAGGTCTGAAGGAATGCCCCCCAAAGCTTTCTATTCCTCAAGGCCTGATGATTTCACTTGGTGAATGATTCACGTCTGGTCTTTGGCTCCCCCTGCTAACTGCAAAGTGGCCGGTGCCGTGACACACGAGGTGTGGAAAGTGAAAAGTAAGGAAAAGTGAAAAAAACCAAAGAAAGGGAATCGAGTACAAACCAGTGCATATTACCCTGGTGAAAAAAACCAAAAAAAACAAATGCAAAAATGAATTTGGGAGGCATTGCCTGTGGGCTTTAATTAACCATCTTGCCCTTGTTCCCCATTATCCTTGATTTGTGTGATAAGTGCCAATTATATATGTCATAAGTATACTCCTTTTTGCTGAAGACAAGAGATCTTGTGTGTGATGCAAATCAGGATTCTCAAAATGCTAATTTTGTAATGAGCCGATGCATTCTTCAAGGAGTTTATCGTCTACAGGGGGACTAAAACATGTGCATAAATAATTATAATGCAAAATAGGAAACTGGCGTGTCATGAAACAGCGCAGAAAGGATTATGGTCAAAGAAAGAGGGTGGAGCAGTGGAGTCTGGTTGGGAGGTGGGGGAAGGCCGGCTTGAAGGGTGGGGGAGATGGGCAGAGAAGCAAATTGTGAGTAGTGGGTGTGGCCTCCCGAGGATGGAAGAGCAAGAGGGAAAAAGGACAGTGTGGGACCTGAGTGGGAAGTCAGGGCTGTTTCTCTGGCCCTAGCACGAGGCGGGTGAAGGAAAGCGCTGCAGATCAGGCTGTGAAGGTAGGCCCCAGCTAGATCCTAAAAACCAGTTGTCATGAGTGGACCCCAACTCAGGGGGTCCCTAACTCATGGAGCCCCCTGGGTGTCGGAAGAGAGCTGCGCTCCATTAGGTTTTCAAGGGCCTCGTTTTGCGAAGGAGGCTGCCAGGCTTTTCTTCTGAGGCACTGGGGGTGGACTCGGCCTTGAACCTTCCACCTTTCAGTTAGCAGTCAACTGCGTTTAACCTTTGGACCACTCCGAGACGCCATGGAACCTAGAATCCAAGGCCAGAAGAGTCACACTGCTTCTGTAGGCCAGGGGTTGGCAAACACTTTTCCTTTGGGGCAAAGAGCTCTAGATGGTCGTTATTTTAGACTCTGCAGACTGCGCAGCCCCTGCCACAGCTCCAGCCTGACAGGGCAAAAGCGGCAGGGGACGAGTGAGTGTACACAAGCTCGTGAGTGCTGTGTTTGTGCACCATCGGGTGTATCCCAGCTCCCCAGGACCCTACAGGACAGACAGAACTGCCGCCAGGGCTCTCCAGGCGATCCTCCTCAAGAGGGCAGATGGCCAGTCTTTTCTCCCACGGAGCTCAGGTTGGGTTTGAACTGCTGACCTTCTGGCAAACAGCTGCCCCCCAAACTCCTTCATCAATGAATCGCTGTTGCTCTATTCCAATAAAGCAGTGGTTCTCAGCCTTCCCAATGCCGCGATCCTTGAACACAGTTCCTCACGTGGTGGTGACCCCGCCCCTTCACACACACACCATAACATGATTTTCATGGCTACTTCATCACTGCCATTTTGCTACTGTGATGAATTGGGCGACCCCTGTAAAAGGGTCGTTTGACCCCCCAAAGGGGTCACAACCCATAGGTTGAGAACCACTGCAATAAAACGTGACTCATACCCTGACATCATTATTTTGTCTAGTTCTCACTTGTCACGGACCTGGTCTCCTTTTGATTTTGCTCCTGCCCTGTGCTGTTGGGAGAGACCGGGGCAGGAAGCTGTAAGCATCTCCTAACCTCTTGAGTTGTTGGGTTTCCTTTGGCCGCATCACCTAACCACCAAGAGCCGAGCGCTGCCTGGCCTTGGATTCAGACAGGTAGAAAGCCACAGAATCAACCTACCAAGTGACCATGACGGTACAGGTGTGCACGGTTGTGTTTCCATCACTGTTGGGGGCCCAGGTCCAAGCCTCAGTGTGCAGCACGAGGGTATGATGGGGGCCTGTGTACTTGTGAAAGGACCCCTGCTGGTGCAGTGGCTATGCGCTGGCCTGCCATCCGCATGGACGGCAGTTTGAAACCACCAGCGGTCGACTTTCTACTCCTGTAAACAGTTACAGGCTTGGAAACCCACAGGGAGTTGCTATGAGTTTATTATTATTATTTTTCAGTTTGGTGCACTTTCAAAAGTCCAGCCATTGAAAATCTCCTGGAGCAAGTTCTCTTCTGAAACATTCAGGGGTGGGTGGGGGTGGTGTGGTGTTGGGGGGCGGGCACCATGAGTTAGAGTTGACTAGATTTCAACTGGATTTGGGGATACTTGACCAACTCAAGCGCTCTTTGGTGACTGTATTAGTCTAGGTACTTTGGAGAAACAAATCCACAGCGACTCATGTATAAGAGAGAGTTTTATGTAAAGAAAAGGTGCATCACGAAAACATCCCAACCCAATGCTGCCCAAGCCCACAAGTCCAACATTAACCCATTAACCCAACACCAGTCCACAAAGTCCTCCACCTCACAAAACAGAGGCAATGATGCCGACTGCAGGAGGAAAGCTGAGTCAGTGAAGGAACAAGCATCTCAGCACTAGCAGGGGTCTCCACACGGCTACTCCAGCACCCAGGGCTGCATCGGGATAGGTCCATGTAGCTTCTCTTTGGGGATGTCTTGTAGGAAGTCAATCTTGCCAGCTGAAGCAGGGAACTGCTAAGGCAGCTGCACCCGGTGCAACCATCACAAAAACAAGAGCCCCGAGAACTAGAAAGGCGAGGCTTCATCACCCATTTATCCCTCCGCCTTTCAACCAGCCCCACATGTGATTATGGGCCAGGCTGGCACAATTAACTAACTCAGTGACTGACAAAACCTTATCAAGAGCGCTGACAATCACTGTGCAGTGCAGGTGTGCTCTACTTTTGGAAACCCCATACTGATCTCTCAAAGCTACCTTCCCTGGCTGAATGGGGTCTTTCCAAAGCCAAACCATGGTCCAAATTGAGTTGATTCCAGCTCTTAGCGACCCCTGCAGGACACAGTAGAACTTCCCCATAGGGCTTCCAAGACAGAATTTTTAAAAATAGTTTCATTGGTATATAATTCACATATCACACATTTCAAAAGTTCAATCATATTAAGAAGAGTTGTGGAGTCATCACTACAATCAATTTTAGAATTTTCTTCTTTCTCATACTCATTGTTGTTTATTTCTGAGCACTGTGCTCTGTAGGGATTTCGATGACCCCCCCTTTGGAAGTAGACTGGCCTCCAATCTACAAACTTTCAGTTAGCAGCCAAGAAGGTTAAACGTTTGCATCCTCTGGGCAACCCTGGTGCCTGGCCGGTGTTCTATAAACAATTGTAGAGTGAACAGATAACGCTTTCCCTACAATGGAGAGGGGCCAAAATCAGACTTTCTCTGGTTGGGGATGTGGGTGGGCAACATAAAGAGGTTTTATTTTGATTTTGTTGTTAATAGGGACCCCTAGCCTGGTGTTTCCCAAACTCTCATCTCCACAGCAAACACCTGGGCATTTTGCTAAAATGCAGATTCAGATTCTGCAGGTCTGGGGTAGGAGAATCTTCAGCTCTAACGGCCTCCTGGGAGAGCTGATGCTGCTGGTCTATGGGCCACAGTTTGCGTCACCAGGCCCTTACGCCACCTTGGCATGCTACCTAGAATGGGTGCGTGGAGAGGGGAGATGGATGAGGCAGGAGAGAGGGGAGAGCAGTAGGAATAGAGACTTTAAGAAAGAAGGAGTGGGTGGAAATCAGGATCTAAGTGGAGGGATTCGGGTTTCAAAGACAGAAAGAAACGTTACCCCAAGATAACAAGAAGAAAGGAGAAGGGATAAGAAGAACAGGGAGTTCCTGCCTGGTAGTGTCTGCCTTTCAAAGAGGTCCTCCTTGAGAGAGCCGGTGGAGGCGAGGGCGGTAGCTTGGAGACCTCAGACAGGTGGGAGGGCCCGCCTCCTCAGGAGCAGCATCAGAGGTTTACAATGAAATCCACCTGCCCTGCTGTATACTCTCCTCCACACTTCTCTGCTTTGGTGCAGGCTAGGGAAGGAAGATGGAGCATCCACTCAGAGTGAGGGAGTGTCAGAGAGGGACCAGAGCATTGAAGGCACTTGGAAGGGCATGAGTTTAATGGTGGTCCACAGAAGGGGAGGCATAGGCAGTGCTGGAAACATTGCTACTCAGTTCTTGTCCTCATAGAACTCTCATGGGGAAAGACAGACTCACTCAATGGACTGATATCATCTCTCAGATACATACACCCGTAGACCTGTCCATGGGGTGGCGGTGCGGGAGAGAAGTGGAATGAAAAGATAAGGGATTTTTCCATGAACTTCTTGAAGCCCCCTCATTATGTACTATTAGCTGACGATCAATGTGCACATGACATTTCATTCTGTTATCCGATAAGGTCTTCATGTTGCAACCAACTGGATGGCAATGGCAAAACTATATAAATCTATGAGGATAAGTCAAAAGGATTGCTGTAGAAAAATCAAACAAACAAACACACACACAAACAGCAAACCCCTCCCTGCCACCGAGTCTATGTTGACTCACAGTGACCCTATCAGACAGGGTGGCACTTCTGTGAGTTTCTGAGACTGGAGCTGTTCATTGGAGAGCTTTGGAAGGCTGTCTGTCCCTCTTCCTCGGAGGGGCTGGAGGTTTTGAAATGCAGACCTTTCGGATGGCAGCCCAATTCGCAGCCACTCCACCACCAGGGTTCCGGCTCTAAATTAGACACCTTTATTAAGGCAAAAAGATCAAAACGTGAAACCATTGTTTCTTGGCCTATCTTCCATCTGGGCTCTACACTTCTTTGAAGAAGACTTTTTTAGGGTCTTTATTTCTGAAGGTGCTGTTTCCGTCTCCCTGGCCCTTCTCCGAGGGGTTCGATGCTTCTTGCATTTACGCCCCCGCAACATGACTGTTTTGGCATCCTTATGTTCCTTTCCATGTTCTTTGAAATTTCTGATGAGTAAGCTCAGAGCTATCGGGGAGATGAGGACGATGTTTAAAGAATGAGCAGGTGTTTTGCTGTGATGGGAACAATACAAAACAGAGTCCTCCGCACAACTTCCCTGGCCTTTTGCTCACCAGCATATTTTTCAGTTTTCTTAAAACTCCCGTTTCGTGAGCTCCCACGCATCATCCTGTGTCCTCGGAGAAAATCTATCACGATTCCTCCTTTGGAATCCTGACAAACAGTCATCAGAACCCTCTGAGCTGACCCCTCTGCTCTGAGTGTCACTGGCCCTGCAGATCGCCTCCAAAAGCCACCATTTTGACCGAAGCCATGCTAACGAGACTAAGACAAGTGTCTTACGAAGAGATCATCGCAAACTCCGGCGCCCTGGGAAGACTGGGAAAGCCGGAAACAGTGCATTTTGCTCATGTGGAGTCTGCATCTGGGCCCAGTGACGACGGTTGAGAGAGCGGGAAGGGTGCGCATCAGGGTTGTAGCCTCGCACCATACTGCTTCAATCTGGATGCTGAGCAAATCCCCAGCGAAGCGGGGCTCTGTAAGGAAGAATGTGGCATCGGGACTGGGGGAAGGTTTCCGAATCAGCTGCAGTCTGCAGATGACACCCGCTTGCTGGCTGAACGCGAGGAGGACTGGAAGTCCTTGGTGATGACGATCAAGGACCACGGCCTTGAGGAGGGATCACAACTCCACGGAAGGAAGACCGGACTTCTCACAACTGGACCGATGGGTAACATCACGATCAAGAGGGAAAAGATGGATGTCAGCAAGGACTTCGTCTTGCGTGGATGCATCATCTACACTCGTGGAAGCACCAGTCAAAAGATCCAACGGCACATGGCATTGGGTAAATCCGCTGCACACCACCTCTTTGAAGTTTTGAGAAACCAGGATGTCACCTTGGGGACTAGGGTGCACCTGACTCAAGGCATGGTATTTTCAATCACCTCCCCTGCCTGTGAAAGTTGGACATTGAATCGGGAAGACCGAAGAAGGATGAGTTCATTTGAAGGATGGTGGTGGTGAAGAGTATTGAAAGTACCATGCCAAAAGAACCGACAAATCTGTTTTGGAAGACGTACGGCCAGAATGTTCCTTAGAGGTGAGCATGGTGAGACTCTATCTCAGGAGCTCTGGCCATGTCGTCAGGAGAGGCCGGTCCCTAGAGAAGGACATCATGCTTGGGAAAGTAGAGGGGCAGTGAAAAAGAGGAAGGCCCTGACCAAGATGGACACCGTGGCTGCAACTGTGGGCTCAAACAGAACAATGGGTGTAAGGAGGGTGCGGGACGAAGCAGTGCTTCCATCACCGTCCCTATCAGAAGGCACTTACTCAGGCACCTGACAACCAGACACTATGACGGAGAAAATTTGTCTGTCATCCAACCGACCCCAAAGACCTGTTTAGCACGTTTTGTTAGGAATAAACCTGTGCTCATATCAACCTAGTAGTAATACATTTTGGCTTATTCTCCTACACCAGATAGCCTATAATCTCTTGGGTCTCACCCTCACTGATTTTTCCAATTTATCAGCTTCGTTGCTTTGTCTATGCAGGCCAGAAGTACCGGGAATTCAGATCCATGGGAACAACCTTCAGCTAATAATGAAGAGGAATTGGGCGCCCTACCTCCCTTGGTTGGGTGAACTCCAGTGTGTGTCTGCTCAGTTGCCCACCATGCTCACTTCTTAGTAAGGCTCTCTCCGCGGGCTGTCTTCCTGTCCCTGTCTCATTCCCCCACATCCTTACTGGGTATTTTCTGAGATGATTTTCCAAGTAAAGTGCTCATTCTGGAATCCTGGCCTCGGGGTCTGACCCATACAGAGATAAATGCAATTACAAACAGTGGAGCCGGGTCATGAAGAAAGGTGGTCCCTTCTTGGGATGGTGGGACCTTCCCTCGTGTGAGTGGCGTGGGGTGGGGGGATGTCGGAGGAGGGGAGGAAGGGACGATCTCAAGGGGGAGCAGGCTAGACGGCATCCTCGAGATTCTGAAAGTCTGAAACGAGAGTGCAGACATGGAGGGGAGCCGGAGAGGCCATGGTAAGGAATTGTGTTGAGAGAACCCTGAGAAGTGGCTCAGGGGTCTAAAGCCATGAAGGAAGGGGTCTGGCAAGGTGCGCTTTGCCTCTCGAATAGGGCACCCTGAGCTTAGTGTGGAGGAGGTCTGGAACGTGCGTGTGGGCATGATGGGGGCAGAGCCCCTGCTCTGACCCACAGCCTTGCACGGATTTTGCACACAGAGACTTCTCAACAATGTTTGCTGAAGTGGAAGGTAACTATTAACTAGATATTTGATTGACCAGAACATCCTATTTCCTGGCCAAGCTGAGTAATGGTTTCCCTTCATTACTGTTGCCCTTTCCCCCACCCCCCTTTCTTTTTCTTTCTGGGCGGCTACAGTTAATCTTACCCAGCCATTCTCTTTGGGAGAACATTCAAAGGAAAATAACTCCCTTCTCCACTCCTCTCTCTCTCTCTCCCTTCCTCTCCCCCTCCATCCTCTCTTCACCTCACCAACTCCTTCTTCCTCCAAATCATCCCATTTAATAAGGTGATTGTTTCTCCCAGTCTCCGTTTCTATTAACAGTGGCATTTACTTCTTATCTGTCAGCGGAAACAGAATTACACTTTGTGAACAAGGTAATTTAAAAGTGGAGCTTTAGTCAAACGCCCCCAGAGACAGAGAGCACGAGCAATCTTCCCAGGCTGGCTCAGCCCTCTGTTCATATCACCACGGACACATCCAGGATGCGCTCATGCTTTCTGGATGGGGACCCAAAGAGTCCACTCTAAAGGTGACTTAGTTTTGAAAAATTGTGTGTGTATGGGTGCATGATAGGCATCATCTGAAATCATGAGTTACTGACCTGAGACAGTCAAGAGATGTGAAAGTAGAGACTCACTTTCTTTTATTCAGAGATGCCTTGCCCTCTGTCTCACGCGTGGCCCATGTAAGCCTATGACTACAGAACACACCAGGAAGTAGAGAACGCGATGCAGCTGTCAGCAAGGTTAGCCTTTAGGCTTATGCAGTTGCAGAAAGCAGCGCAGGACAGAGGTCCAGGAAGGCTAAAACCTTGCCCAGGGCAGGTTGTCAGTTGTCACAGTTGTAGCCATGTCACCTCTTCTCTCCTACTCCTTTCTAGCCAAACCTTGAAATCTTGCTCATCCCCTTCTTCCACCCAGCAATTAAGGGAAAAAGACACTCGCTGCCGGAGATTTCACATAACCTTTTATACCCGATATTTTCGTTGTCTGAAAAACAAATCTTGAGTAGTCAGCGAGGGATATGGTTTGCAACACCCTGGGGTGGGGAAGATCAGTTTGCTGGGTTTTCGGTTTTTGACTTTGTGTCCTCTCTTGGCACATTCACCAGTCACCCCATGCCCTTCACCCTGTGTTCTGGCAGGATTTGCCACATGCAAATCGCAAACTGGTAAATAGCAACTTTGCATATTTTGAATAGCAGCGAACAACATGGCACCACTCATTCTGTTCACAGGGACATCGGAGATAATGCGGGGAGGGAGCAGGGGCAGACCGCGGGTGCTAAGTATGGTCTTCAAAGTGTTTATTATGCTTATTAAATCTATTGTACACTGATGAATTAATTTGAATTATTTACATGGTCAACCTTCGAGACAATAACCTGATTGAATCAGAGGATGCAAATGTATCATGTCTCTTTGAAACCTTAAAAAAAACAACCCAAAAAGCCTGGTTTCAACTGGAAGCATGAGGACTTCCTATGTCTTTCCCCACAAATATTGGTTTGCAACCTGCAGTTGTCAAGTTAAATGACATCGTGTCAGAAACCAAGAGAATGTGGTGATGTGCTTCTTAGGAAAGCCAATCAACTCCCTGGTGGAAACAAGTCCCGGCCAGACAATCCTGGCTGCCAGATTCCTCACAGAAGTCTTTCAATTCTGTTTGTCTGTCAAGATTGGGCACTGCTGCATAGGAAGGTGTTCATCTGCTAAAATTGCAGTGTAGGGGGAAATGACATGGTAAGGATGGCTGGATTGTCATTGGATGATGGGTCTGGGCTCAGTTTAGTGAATGTTTGGACTGGTAAGAAGTCTGTAGTTTTACTTCCCAAAGCTCTAAGAACCTGAGGTTGCCGTCAGGTCCCAACATCACAATTCCATTCTTGTAAAATCTAGGTTTTCCATGGGACTTGGAAAACATTGAAGGTCACGGTCCACACCTCTCCTACTTTAGGAGCACGGGGAGTGTACTGCTAACCACGAGGTCGGCAGTTGGGCTGCTAACCTCAGCGTCAGAAGTTCAACTCTACCAGGGGCTACCAGGGAGACAGGTGAGGCTGTCTCTTCCTATGAAGATAGGCAGTCTCGGAAACCCACGGGAACAGCTCGAATCTGCCCTGCAGGGTCACTATGAGTCAGCATGGACTGGATGGCACTTGTTTTCTTCCCTAGTTTTGGCAAATTGTTTTTCTTCTTCTTGGTGTTTGGACATTTAGAAGGAATTTTTGTGAAAGGCTCAAAACCTCATGGGTTTGGAAAACCAGAAGAGACACAAGTGATTCTGAAGATGGAGGCTCTTCTGAGGTAAAATGAACAGCTTGCAGCTTGAATATTTTATGAGATCTAGGTATTAAAACCATGTTTCTGAGGCAGGAACATAGCGATCTAGTAACAATAGGGAGATGGGCCTAAGGAAAGGACGGCGACGTTTTTTTCATCCTTTTAAATGGCACGCAGGCTGAAAGCAGGAGTGGATTATATTACTGTAGATTATTCCTAATAAGGGCTCTAAAAGCTTAATGATTTATTGATTGGCTCTGTACTAATGGGGTATCCTTTATCATGCGAGTGTAAATAAGAGGACTGATTTACGAGGGCCCATGTCAGCCTCCAGAAATGTTTGGTTCAAGTCTACAGACTGAAAATGAATGGAAGAGTCAAGGCAATTCCCTGCGTTCTTTCAGGGGATGCGCCCCCACCTGATCTGGAGGAAGGCTGACTGATTGGGTAAGAAGAGGGCGGGAGAAAACGTACAGGGCTCTAAAGGCGTTAGGAAGACAGAAAAGCCCAGAAAACAAAACAACAACAAAACATCAACTTCTGTGCATAAATATTCCCTGCTTTTATTACTCTAAAAGGAGAGAAATGGATTCCCAGGTGCCTCCAGGGAGCAATATTTTTTAGCAAAAACAAATAAACAAAGAACAAGAAGAGTAAAGGAAAGAAAAAATGTTATCGTGTCAAATAAACTACACCTGGAGTATGTCTGTGTGCGGAAATCAGCACCCCCACCCCCAATTACAAATCAGTTTTGAAAACCTCCAGAGAAGACAGAAAGAAGCAACGTCATCCACCAACAACCAGACTCCTCCTTAGACATCAGCTGAGGGGAGATCAGCAGCGTGGTTGAACGGAGGGTTTGTCTTAAGATAAAGACTGATCTTTATTTCTTTCAGGATATAAAACTTGTATTTAAATCAATTCAGAGAAGCACTTTAGCTTTAAACATTAGAGAGCGGGGAGAGCCTATTTAATAAAACAGCATTATTTCATTTTCAAAGAATGATACTGGCGACAGCTCTGGGTTTAAATTCTGTATTCTTTTCCTCAATTATAATTATAGATGGGTCTGAAAGGAAGCCTGCCTATTACTGTCATATGTATTCTTTTGACAGGTGTTATGGGACTGCAATTTGATGAAATGACTCAAAACGCAGATTCCCATCCAAATAGAATTCTTGTCATCAACGTGAGTGGTTTAGGAAAAGTCCGCCAGCAAGATTTTACACAGATCTTGAACACCCTAAAAAAAAAAAAATTTTTTTTTAAAGCAGTAACTCATATTCAAGAACATAAGGGAGAGCCTGACTTCAGGTTGTATCTATCCCAGCTACGGGGCACTCGGCTGCTAACTGAAGGATTGGCAGTTCGAACCCACCCGTTGGGGCGGCGGGACAAAGGCCTGGCGGTCTGCTTGCCTAAGCATTGCAGTCAAGAAAAAGCCCCTGGGCGCTCACGTTAACTCTGTTCACACACGCGGCCTCTTTGGGTCGGAAGCCATACTGTTTGTTTGCCTGCTTGTTCGTTGTCTGAAGCAAAGCCAGAAGGAAAAGGTCAAGGTGTTTCCGGTAAGCTCTTGGGGGTCAGCGTTCCATTAAGGTGCCGGGTGAGGGAAAAGTCGCTCACCTTGTGAAGATCCCGGGTGCTTCTGTAACTGGGCGTGGTCGGGTCGGGCAGGGACTGGGCACCCGGTGCCAGGCTCACGTGCGGTTGCCCTTTCCACGCAGAGGTCCGCGCGGGCGGCCACGAG
>NW_022111358.1:5720679-5744871 GCF_000313985.2 Echinops telfairi
GGGTCCCGAGACTTCAGGGAGAGTGGGCCTTGTACGGGCTACGGAAGGACCACCTGTCGCCATTTCTTTCTTCCCGGCCCTCTCTCCCATCTGCTGTCATTCATCCTGGCGGGGCGCGCCGCTGACCCGTGCAGGCCGCGACGGGCCCCGGGCGGGCGGCGGCGGGGTGGGGACCGGATGGCGCTCTCCCGGGGTTTCCAGGCCGCCCCTCCGAAGCCCGGCGCCCACCGCCCACACGCTGCAGGCCGCGTTGCCCCGGAGCACCAGTGAGCGCGACCCCCTGGAGAGACGGTCGCATTTGGATTTAGGCCCCCTGAGATCAAGTCCTGCCCTGGCCCAAGCCCTCACACCCTTGCGGTTGAATTTCCTCTCCCCGGTTTGTTGACACGTCATTCACACAGCCTACAGTTGGCCCACGGGGAGTGTACGATTCAGTCTCGTTTAGTGTATTTCCAGAGCTGCACACCCACCACCACAACCAGTTTTAGAGCATCTTCATGACCCCAGACGAACCCCTCAACCCGTTAGACCGATTCTCCACTTCCTGGTAGCCCTAGGCGACCACTACTAATCTACCTATTAGCTCTATAAAACCTAAGGCCAACCAACCTGTCAGATCTGACTCATGGGATTTCGGAGACCAGATATCTTTACAGCCCCAAGGAATGAGTTTGAACCCAGTCTTGCAGTTAGCAGCCTAAAACCAAATGAACTCACGGCTGTGGGGTCCACTGCGACACATCGTCACCCTGTAGGACTGAGTAGTACCGCCCCTTTGGGGTTCCCAGGCTGTAAATGTCTACACAGCCAATAGCGTCCATCTTGCTGACCACCAGGGCTCGTGGATGAACAGGTTTGTGGATTCGGGACATTTCACATCATTGGGACTATATATTCTGCAATCCTCTGTGACTAGCTTCTTTCACTTTGCACATTTTATAAGACTCTGCCCTGTGGTAGGCTGCATCCAAATGTCAGTCTTTTTTGCTGGCTAAATCGTGTTCCACATGCAGATAGACCACACTTATCTGCTCCCTGGACTTCAGATTCATTGTAGTTCTCCTTCATGCTTGTTCCCCCTCTTCAGTCCACTCCAGCTGCTCCTGGTCCCTTCCTCCCTTAGGCCTTCAGGGGACTGCTGTCTCTGCCTTCACCTGTCCCCACCCTGGCTCAGCCTTCCCTCGGCCAACTCAAATTCCCCCCTTAGTCCTCAGATTAACCATCTTCAGGAATCTTCTGACTGTCGAATAGGCAAGGGGCTTCCATCAGCTGGTCTCATAGGATCAGAATTCCACACTGCCAGACTTCGTGGTCAGTGAATCACTGGCTTTTATCATCGTCCCTGTGAGGATGGGAAAGTCCCATGAGGTCAGAGCTATCTGCTTTCTTATCTCCAGACCTAGCTCCCCCGGGTGTTCCATGACTGCATCTTCCCTTGCACACACGTCAGTGGTGAGGTGAGCTGTGAAGAGAGAGAACTAGGGAGTATCAGAGGAAGCCTCCGGAATGGGGCTTGGGTACCTGGAGGGAGTGAGCCCTGGGGGTCTTGGAGAAGACCCTGGTGTCCACCAGCATGCAGGCCACAGTGTGAGGGCGTGTGAGAGAAAGAGGCTTTTGGCTCCCGGAGGAGCTTGAGTTTTGAAGGCAGAGGCCTGGGTACAAAGCCCATCTGTGGTTCTTGACCAGTTCGGTGTCATCTTGAGCCTCTGAGCCTCAGTGGTCTTCCTTTCCAACATGGCAGTGTAAGGGTTGTAAAGTAAGTGTCCCCTGTGAAAGAAAGATGTACTACCTTCCCCAGACATACAGAGTCTTGGCTATGAGTCTGAATCGACTGGGGGGCAGGCGATGAGTTTGGCTTGATCTTTTGGGAGGTTGGCACGTGGTAGGTGGTGGTTTGGCTTGTGTCGGAGGCCGTTGGTACAAAGCAAGTCTTGCATCAGAAAGGTTCGGTTCAGATCACTCTCAGCAGACCATGCGTGGTCCCCTGTCCTGGTTTTGTTTGGCCGGGCTAGCTGGGGAGTTCCCTTTAAAAGGGCAAACAAAGGTTCGGTGTGGCTTGAGGCTGACAAGGGCGGGTCAGGGCGTCTCCTGCCTTATAGGCAGCAGGCGTAGAAAGAACAGAGGCTTTGGAGTCAAAGGAGCTGAGTTGGACCTGGCTCTGCTGCCTGTTGACTTTGAGACCCAAGGCAGTGCCCACCTGGCTTTACTTTCTTCCTTGGAAAATGGGACGCCATCAGCCAACACTTGTTGGGCTCCTGTTCTAGACTGAGGAGCCCTGGTGGCGCCGTGATGACATGTTGGATTGCTAACCAGAAGGTCAGCCGTTCGAAACTACCAGCCTCTCTGTGAGAGAAAGATGAGGCTTTCTGCTCCTCTAAAGAGTCTTGGAAACACACAGGTGTCTGAGTGCTGCCCTGTAGCAGTCCTACCCTGCCCAATACCCACTGGCTGTGAGTCAGAACGGACTTGCTGGCAGTGAGTTTACGTGGTGTAACGTACCAGACACTGCCAATGGTAGCGGGGGAATACAGGGCTTAGCACAAGCTGAGCTTGTCAGCCCAGTGAGGGCCACCTGAAGCCAGATCAAGGAGGAAGGGCTAAGTTGATGTTCAAGCATCATCTAGCTCCTGTGGCAGGCATGTACAGGAAGTTCTTGAACTTCCCTAAAACCCCAGTGAGAAATGAGGACCTAATGCCGGGGGCTTAAGTGGAGAGGAAATGTTTTGAGAATGATGAGGGCAATGAATGTACAAATGTGCTTTACCCAATTGATGTATGTATGGATTGTGATAAGAGTTGTATGAGCCCCTAATAAAATGATTAAAAACAAAACAAAACAAAAAACCCCAGTGAGCTGAGTTATCGTTCTCTAGCGTAGAGAGGAGGAAGCAGAAACCCCAGAGAAGTGAAGCAAGTTGCCCAGAGTCACACAGCTGGTGAATGGCAGAGGCAGACTCCCAAAGTAGCATTTTAGTTTTCGTTTTGGTTTGCTTTTTCTAGTTTCCAAAACCGGCGGTGTGCACTTCCCTTCCCGTTGTTCGAGGTGATCCCAGAGATAGTGTGACTGTCCGGGACAGAGATGAATAGCCAGGGGAGGGACTCTCCGGGGTGACGTAGGACATAGGACCTGGATGAGGCGTGAAGGTGAAGGTGGGTGAAGAACTCCAAGTGGAGGAAAAGGAGGCGCTGAGGAGCACGGCATGCTTTGGGCCCCGGAACCAGTGGGCACACCAGCCACGCAGTGAGCCCAGGGCCAGGCCAGGCGCCGTGCTAAGTGGTGCAGGGCATTATTTACTCTTCACAACCATGCTGTGTAGGGGCTGCTAGCGCTCCCTCCTTCACAGGTGGGAAACTGAGTCTCAAGCATGGGCTTGCTGACCACCGGCAAAGTGATGGGGCCAGATTTGAAGGCAGGCTGTTTGATTCCAAAGCCCGGGGACTTTACCTCCAAGTTCAGTGGGGGGCTAAAATGTGAGACATCTGGGGAGGACGGGCGTAGATGAGCCCGATGAGAGGGGGGAACCAGATGCTGGAAGTCTGTGTTTTAGGACTTGGCCCTGTGGTGCACTGTTGGGGGCCTAAGGTGGAGCCCAAGAGTCGGGTGATGGAACCCATTTGGTTCCCGTTTCTCGATGATCCCCAATCCAGAGGGGCAGTGGCATTCTTTCAAACAGGTGTGTATGAGCCCAACGTAGCTTGGATTAGGCTCAAACCCATTGCCGTCTGGTGGATTCTGACTCCTAGTGACCTCCCAGGACAGGGTAGAACTGCCCCTGTGAGTTTCCCACTCTGTAACTCTTCATGGGAGTAGCAAGCCCATCTTTCTCCCCAGGAGCAGCCGGTGGTTTCAAACTGCTGACCTTGCCGTTAGTAGCCCACCTCATAACCACTCCGCCACCGGGGCGCCACTGGTCTAGGCTCCCGAGGACTTAATTTCTGGGTATTTTCTGCAGTTCTGTTCTTTTTCTGTTTCTTGACTATGAGTTTTTCCACCTGCCTATTCTTGGGTGCCCTGGGTGTGAGCCCAGTTAGGGAAAAGGATGGGGGTGGGTGGGGTGGGCATATGTCTCAGCACCACCGCCAGAGTTCCCTACCTCCCTCTGTGGTCTCATTTCCTCTCTGTTCCTTCTTATTTGGTCCTGTTCTCCCCCTGCCCCCTGGCTTTCTTAAAAGCTGTTTTTTGCTTTCCTTTGTAGCTGCTTTGCTTTGTCTCTGTAGTTGACATCAGCCTCGTGGCATTTTAATTTATTTTCCCATCTGTTTATAGGGGGTGGGGGGCGCTGTAGATGATGCCCTGGGGTTTCTAGAAAGCACGGAGCAGGGTTGAAAAGGAGGTGTGCGTCACAGCCCAGTGAGTGCTTCCCTGGGTGTTCGACTGCAGTCGGCGCACACCCTTGTGTCTGGTCGACCTGCTTCTGACTGACTGGGAGGCAGACCTGGCAGGTGGTGGCAAGAAGCAGATCAGGGCCCGGGCTTTCTGGTGAGATGCACGCAGGTTCAGGTCCTGGTCTAGCCATGGACTGGCCTGTAGCCTCTGGCTAGTACTCCATCTCTCAGAGCCTCATTTCCTCTTGGAGGAAAGGGTCATGACAGCTACCCCATCAGTCTGTTGTCAGGCTAGACCCTCCAGGCCCTGGGCAGGAGAGCTGGGTCAGGTGTCAGGTTGTCCAGTTCTGTGTTCCAGGACCACGCACACGCTCGGTGCTCGGAGCAGCAATCAACGGGGCCTACTTGCTCTCTGTGCCATATTGAAACATGTGCAGGGGCAGCGATTGTAGCAGCCTGATGCTCTGGAATGAACTAATGAACGGCGAGATGGGGAGAGAGGGAGGCATTTGGTTAAGGATAAAAGGGGCCTTTGAGCTGAAGGCCAGGGCTTCACACACACACATATACACCCCCCCACACACACACATATACACCCCAGCAGAGAATGCAGCAGTCTCTCCCAGCTGCAGTCTGTGAATTCCCAGGTCAAAGGAAGTGACAGAGAAGCTGATCAGCACACACTAGACTGTTGTCCCTTCCGCTTGGCAGTCCCTGTAAGCAGGTCAGTCGATTTTGGAGGGTATGTGTCTGGAGGAGGGAGAAGGTGGAGGCCCCTGGGAGGCGGGACTAGCTCTCAGAGAGGCTAGCTCTCTCAGAGAAGAGCCAAGGAGGGGCTGGGAGGATGGTGAATAACGGAAGACAGGAGTTGGGGGTATCTAAAGTCCAAGGGCAGGGCTAAGACTGATGGTCAGATCTTATAGTGGCAGAGTCTACCTCTGAACCCGGGGGCTTCCTAACAGCCTGAGCTGCTTGGAATTGGGAATTCACGAGCCCCCTGCCACTAGGGAGCAGGCTGCGGGGGTCATACTGGTGACCTCCTGCCAGGGATGCAGAGAAGAGATGGTTTCTTTTACACTGGGCGAGAGAAGGCTCCTCTCCCGTGTTCTGGTGTGCTTATTGAACATGGTCTCCATGGGTGATTTTCCCATTTGTTCCATCCTCCCCTCTCCCACTTTTACTGAGTTCCTACCGTGAGCCAGTGCCCAAGGGTGGTGGGTCAAGGGTAGACATCTTGCACTCCATGCCAGAAACCCAGGTTCAGGTCCCAGCCAGTGGCCAAGTTTTAGCGCAACGTCCAGATGAGGAAGAAAGGCTCGGTGATCTGCTTCCTGAAATCAGTCCATGAAGACTTTCTGAACCACAGCAGTGCCTCCGTCATAGGGACGGCACAGGGCGGGGCAGCATCTTGCTCCATTGTGCGGAGGGTCGCCAGGCCTTGGGAGGCAATTCAACGGCAGCTGGTACCTGCGAGCAAAATCATGTGACACAGGTACATTTGCAACTTTCACATCCAGTGTAGCTTACAGGACAAGTAACTAGACGTCAGGTCTGACTCAGTTGCCTGCTGGGAAGTCCTTCAGGGGAGTTGGCAGGAGCTGAGGAGACAGGAAGCAGTTTGGAGAAATCAGAGCGGGAAGGGGAGGGTGCTTCAGCCAGAGGTGATGCCCAGGGGTGCCCCAGGGTGTAGAGGATCCCGCGGAGGGCCATGCCATCACTTCATAAAGGCAGGGGCCCAGTACTGCCTCAGCTTCCTCTCGAACCCTGAGGGCAGAGAGAAGGAACCCTGGTGATGTAGTGATTCGGAGTCGGGCTGCTAGCTGCAGGGTCAGCAGTTCGAAGCCACCAGCCGGTCTGAGGGAGAAGGAGTTACAGCCTTGAAAACCCACAGGGGCGGTCCTCCCCGTCCTGGAGGGTCACTGCAAGTCAGAATCGACTCGATGGCGTTGAGTAGAGGGCAGAGAGAAGGCAGAGCTGCCGTTTTCTCCACGTTGAGGGTGCTTGGCATCAGATGTGGATGCACACAGGAAGCAGGGATTTATGGAGGGGCCAGAGACCATCTTTGCCTGCAGGCGGTCCCTCTGGCAAGGACAGGGCAAGGCCTACACTGGCATGCAGAGTGGTCCCTGCTAACCCAACCAGCTGCGGGCCAACAGTTGAGGGAGGTCCCTTCTACGTGGGGTAGGGAGAACGGCGGACTTCACTGAAAAGGAATGAACGGAGAGGATGTTAAGAGCTTGCAGAAGGAGGAAGACTGGAGAGCCAGTCTTGGACCTGGGCAGGAACCTAGGCGATCCTGGCAGGCCTGGAGGCCAGGACCTGCAAGAACAGCTCAGAACCGGAAGGGCTGATCAGACCCACTACTGAGCAGGACCAAGGACTCCTGAGGGATGGCCAAGGTTAGGTCTCATCAGTGGATGCTAAGCACACATTCCCAGGGCCCGGTTCTTTGCCCCCACTAGATAATACCAAACCCATATTTTAAATTAATTTTAAAAACCATTTTGTTTAGCTCTCTTAAGTAGACCCACACATGAATGCTCTACTAGTTATTACTGAGAGTGACTAAGTATTATAATTGAGCTGAAAATAATCCCCCCGCCCATACTCGCTGGGTTGGTTACTAAGTATTGCCTGGGTTTTTGAGTAATGAAGTTGTGTTCTTTCCAAATGTTAATTCTGAGGATGGCAGATGCTAACCATCTGTTACATGACTAGCATTTTACAATATTTGATTAGCACTTTATATAGTTGGGGGAAGCCTGCCAGTGGTGTCTGCCCATCAGATCGGGCATGTTGGGGGTGTGCCCTGTGTGGCTGCCCTGGGAGGTCTGGCCTCCGATGTGTTGGGCTGAGGGGACTCGTCAGGCCGTTAGGTGCTTGTTCAGCACAGGTGTAACTCGAGGGGCCGGTCCCTGTTGGCATGCAGCCTTAGAGCTGGAACTACCGGAACCGTCATGGAAGGAGAGTTGGGCAGGCAGGGGCCCACCCATGCATTTGGCCGCAAGTGACAAAAACCACAGAACTGCTGCTCTGTGGCCAAAGGGAATTAGTTGGCCCAGATCAATGAAAAGCCTTCTCATGGATGGGCTTGGGGCTCAAAACAAGCCCTTTGGATTTGACTTCACTTGGTTTCTCTCAATATTACAACCCTGTCTTCTGCTATGTCATTTTACTCTCCCAAGCCTCAAAAGGAAGCAAAGTGGCCTCCCTGCCAGACTCTCCAATCCGGTTTCAAGTCTTAACGGGAAGCAGCTGCAGGGGCTTGTCCAGCTTGCCTGCTGCGTTGCCGGGAGCCTCTGATTGGAGCCGCTTAGGTCATGTGCCCATCCTTGAGCCAATCCGTACGACCATGTGGATGCAAGGCTCTGATTGGTCAGGCCAGGGTGGAGCTCCGCCTGCACTGCCAGGCCTGACCCGAGGAACGCCGGTGCCCGGGCGGGCCTGCTTTCAGAAGGAAGGGATGGAGAGGGCTGGGAAACCACCTCTCTTCGGTGTCAGGCAGCATCCCAGAGAACCAGGAGGACCTGGCCAACTTAGCTGTGGAGCTCTTCGCTGCCAGCAAGATCCAAAAAAACTTCCCCAAAATTACTGCCGTGAGAGTGGGTGCTGACTCACAGTAACCCCACGGGACAGGGTAAATGATCCCGAGAGTTTCCCAGATTCCGTCTGTGCGAGTAGAAAGCCTCGTCTGACTTCCGTGGAGTCGCCGGTGGTTTTGAACTGCCGATCTTGCGTTTAGTAGCCCAATCGGTAACTACTGTGCCAGCAGGGCGCCCCCACCGGGAATAAAATAGGCTGGCAATGAGAGGAGGGCGACTCAAAGCAGGTAACTAGAATGGATGCGCTTGTTGGGCGTTTGGGGCGCTTGCCTTCCACCTGTGTTCGTTTCCTGTAGGTTAAGGGCAGGTACTTCTGCCGTGCGTTTTAGCTCCTCCATCCGCTATGAGGAGAACCTCGTTCTCATAGAGGGACAATCTGGATGGAGGGGAGATTAGATTCCGCTCGGGCCAGTGTGTGAGACATCGCGAGAAGCCTGCTGTGGGTGGCATATGGGCACCTGGCCCGGTGCCATCTTAGGCGTGGCAGCAGACACCCGGGCAGGGTAGAGCGCACCATGCCTGTGCCCTGCAGCACTTCCGAGGGAGAGGCCCTGAGCAGTGAACACTGGGGCACAGTCATGGGCAGGCAGACCCTTCATGCGTATTGTACAAGCCCTTACGTTCTAGAATCTAGAATGGGGGAGGGGTGCTTTGGGCTAGAGTTGTACGTTCTTTAAGAGAAGCATGCATGGCCACGGAGTGGATTCTGACACCTAGCGATCTTATAGGACAGGAAAGACTACCTGTAAGGGTCCCGAGTCTGTCAATATCTATGGAAGCAGACCCATGTCTCTGCCCCTTTGAGCGGCTGGTGGGTTCACATTTTGAGGACCTTTTGGTTAGCAAGCCTGGTGCTTGACTGCGGCACTACCAGGACTCCAGGGGAGAGGCGTTAGGAGTGAAAAAGCGAACTCTGCAGGCCAGAGTGCGTACTGTGAGATCCCATTCAGATAAAGCTCTGAAAGCGCTAACCCATCTACAGTGATTGGAAGCAGATCCGTGGCTTGCGGGTGGGGTGGGGTGGAGAGGAAGGAGGGGGCATCGCTAAGAGGCACGCAGCAACTTTGGGGGCGATGGAGACACTCATGTCTGATGGAGGTGATGGCCTCGGGAGTAGGCATATGTCAAAGCTTATCAAATGGTGTACTTTAAGTATGTATAATTGATTGTATATCAACTACCACTCAGTATGAGGAACCCTCTTGGGACTGTGGTTAATCGCATAGCTCTAACTGAAGGCCCAGGGTGGAAACCCATCAGCAGCTCTGGGGGAGAGAATACTTGGTGGCCTGGTCCCATAAGCAGGTATGCACTGGAGGGCACATTGTTAAAAGCGGCTCTGGAACCAGATGATCTGGGTTTAATAACTCCAGCTCGACCCTTCCAGCTGTGTGGCTCGAGGTAAGTTACCTGGCCTCTCTGTGCCTCCATTTTCTGGGATCTTCTTAAGTCAGGGTGGATTGTAGTACCTCTCTTCGAGGTTGGGTGGGTCTAATGTATTAATCTTGGGCAAAGTGAAGAGCACACAGTGCATAGTCTTACTAATAACACACAGTAAAACGAAACCGGGGGTCCAGGCCAGCACGCTACGGCACTGCTATGCAGCGGCTTCATGTAGAGCCCCAGACCTGTCCGGGGCCTGAGACTCAGCACCTCTAGAGCTTCCTGGCCCGGGGCCTGACTTTGAGGAGGGGGCTTAGGCCTTGGGCAGTCTCCCTTCATTACACGATGCCCTCAGTAGTGTGTCCTGCTGAAGTTGGCCGGTTTCTCAGTACTTGCTGCACAGACTTACCGGCCCTTCTCCTCTCGTCAGTGATACCTGCGCATGCATGGAAGGAAGCAGCTTTCCAGAAAGAAGCCAGCAGAAGGTTGCACATCTCTCTCTACTCCTGCCATGGTGCTGGGGGGCTGCTCTGGGCAAGATCACCCGGCTCTGCAGGGGCCTGGTCCCTACCCTGTGTCCTGCTTCACTGAGTGGCCTGCTGCCCTGTCCTAGAAGTGTCCCTGTGTTTTCCAGGGGCAGTGGATCTCCTGGATGGCCCCACTCCCGGGGGCAGAGCTGGTCCAGAGGCCGCTGCAGCTCTACCGATACTTGCTGCGCTGCTGCAGGCAGCTGCCAACCAAGGGCATCCAAGAGCATTACAAACATGCTGTAAGGCAGGTGGGAACAGATGGAGGGGATTGGGCAATGGGGCTGGGGGGTGGGGAGGGGAGGGGGAGAAGCCTAGAATGAGCCAAGAGTAGGGTGCTGGGTGGTAGGTGCTAGGGGGGAGGCAGCAGTGCGGTAAGGACAGAATTCGATGCTAGTTGGCCCAGAGCTGCCCTCCACATCCTGCCAGGGTTGGAGTCAGCAGCTAAGCAGGTAAGTCAGCTTGTGCCACGGTGACGGCCTTCTTTCCAATAATGCACAGCTGCAACCTTGGGTGAACCCACACTGTGGGATCGTTGACCGCAGCACGGGGCCTGCCCTCAACCAAACTGTCCAAGCCAGAAAGCAGAAAGACAGGCCAAGGAGGGGCTCCGGACCATAAAGGGCCCGAGCCGTGGCCATTCCCTGGACAGAGTCCCAGATAATGCATCTCCTGTCAGCAGAACATGCGTTTGCTCTGGTGATGCCAAGGATGGGCCACAGAAAAGTGGGTGAAGGGAGACATCGGTCAGTGTAAGACATGAAAAAATAATCATAATTTATAAATTACCAAGGGTTCATGAGGGAGGGAGGGTGGAGGAGGGAAGGGAAAAATGAGAAGCTGATACCAAGGGTTCAAGTGGAAAGAAAATGTTTTGAAAATGATGATGGCAACCAATGTACCAATGTGCTTGAACAATGGATGGATGGATGGTGATAAGAGTTGTATGAGTCCCCAGTAAAATGATTTTTTTAAAAAAGAAGAAGAAAAGGCTTCTGTCGAGGTCTAGTCCAAGACAGACGAGGAAGAAAGGCCTGCCAAGGTATTTCCAAAAACCACCTTCTGGATCACCGTAGCCTGACCTGCACTCTGGTCATAGGCATGGCCCCCGGGCCAGGCAGTATTTCTTTCTGCCATGCATACGGGGGTCACAGGTCAGGATGACCAGATGGCCGCTAGAAATAACAAAGAGACATGAGAACTAAATGTAATGGGGGATCTAGATTAACTAATGGCCCAGCACCCCCCCCCCCCAAAACAAACAAACACAGATAGGTGCTGCCCAGGATGTTACTGAGCGATTCAGGCAAGTGCGCCTGTGAACTGCAGCCTTTCTGCCAGTTAAACGTTATTTCCAAATAAAAAGTCAAAAGCTAAAATTAATACAAAGAAGAGCATGGGGCTGGGGGTGGGAGAAGAGAGGTCGTAGCAGAGAAGTGAAAACACAGCGCGCTGGGCTGTTGTCAAGGAGGACTGCCTGGAGATGGTCCCTGTGGACTACGAAGATGAGGCTATGTGGTGGGTGTGGGAGTGATGGGGAGATAGATGGGTCTCCCCCCTTCTGTTTGAGAGACAAAAGCAGACGGCTTCTGCTCTGCGGCAGGCCTGGCTGGGTGCCGTCAGTGGCTGCGATGCTTCACCAGCAGAAGGAGCCCAGAGAAAGCACAGGGGTCCCACCTTCCAACCCCCCTTGCTGGGAGAAACCACATTTCCCTCTGGCCAAATAGCCCAAGGGTACATCCCCATTGGGAGTGGAGTGGTGGCTTTAGTGCCTGCAGGTGTCCATGGCTCCCCGAGAGGTTACCTTTGAAACTGGACACATTTCTTCTTCTTTTTTTTTTAATCATTTTATTAGGGGCTCATACAACTCTTATCACAATCCATACATCCATCAATTGTGTAAAGCGCATTTGTCCATTCATTGCCCTCATCATTCTCAAAACATTTCCTCTCCCCTTAAGCCCCCGGCATCAGGTCCTCATTTTCCCCTCCCTCCTCCCTCTCCCCTCCCTCATGAGCCCTTGATAATTTATAAATTGTTATTTTGTCATATCTTGCCCTGTCCGACGTCTCCCTTCACCCACTTTTCGGTTGGAAACTGGACACATTTCTGCAGATACACCTGGGCTCCCCACTCATGAGTCAGCGTTGACACAACGGTGAACCGTCTCTTGGTTTTGTTTGGGGGGGGGCGCTGGCCTGCATTGTCACAACTGCCCTGCCAGGGCAGGAGCCGGGGCTTCACAGGAATAGACTAGGAGTTAAATATTGGTGCCACCCGGGCAGTGAATTTAGTGCACCTGGCCCGTGGCAGGTGCCCTGGAGCTCCGGGTTATCGCGAAGATACCTCGCCATCTTTCTTTGTGCCTCCACTACCAGAATTTCCTGGTCCATGCCGATGAAGACGACCCCCAGAGAATCCGGCAGATTATTCAAAGAGCCATTGAAGACGCTGACTGGATCCTGAACAAAGTGAGTGTTTTGCGGCCGCGGCCACCAGGGGGCGCCCCCGCCCCACACTGTGTGCCCGTAAGTTGGGGCACCCGATTTAAATTGAGGTGGTTATGCCTTGCTGGGGGGCCCAGAGGAGGTCCCAAGTCGACCACGCCTTTCTTCCTGCAGCCCAAAGGTCATGGCCATGCCTGTGCCAGTTGCATTTGTTTTCTGCAAAGCAGGGAGGTCCCCACAGCCCCTAAAGTAAGGTGACCAGATTTTAACATTGATAGAGCGGGACACCATTGATCAAACTCATCTCCTGGCAAAATAGCCACATGGCAGCCGAAAACCGTATACCGTAGCTTGTCGTGCATTCTTTCCAAAAATCGGGACTCTTTTAAAACGCCGAGGGACGCGGGGGGGGAAAATTGTTAAAAATCGGGACACAAAAAAAGCGGGACGTCCGGTCACCTTGGTGTGGAAAGGAGCTGCGAACTGCCCTCTTGGAAGCCAGAGCACAAGGGCTGGCAGCAGCGCTGTGCGGTGTGTCGAGGCAAACACTGATGGGCCCGGTAGTGAGCTCCCTGTTCTGGGGGGGATATTCATACTGGGGCAGGGCTGCTGAGGAAGCTCAAGGGCCTGTTTGGGTGGAAGAAGCGTATCTAAACAACTCATGCCAATTGCCTGTGTGCCGAGCAGAACTGTGCTCCACGGGGCTTTCAGTGGCTGATGTTTGGGAGGTGGTTTTCCAGGCCTTTCTTCTGGCCCTCTCTGGGTGGCCTCAAACCTCCAACCGTTTGGTTATCCGCCGAACACATTCACGTAGGTTTGTACCTTCCCTGGTACTCGGATGGAAAGAACGGATCCTTAAACCTCAGTCCTGGATCAACCCAGAGAGCTGAGGGTGCCCCTGGCCCCAGTCCTAGACATCAGACGACACTCCCCATCCCCTGACACTCTGTGATCGCACCAGATGATCTCTGAGGATCCTCCTCGACCTGGGATTTCTCTCCCCGCTCCCTAAACAAAGGCGCAGACTAACGATGCCGCATGTTTTAATCCAAATGCCCCCGCAGTCCCAGCCTCCTTCGTTATCTCTCCCAGCCCCACCAGTTCCTTTCTATAGAAGGAAGGGGTCCAGGCTGGGGGGGGGAAGTGGGGGGAAGCCTTGGCGGTGGTACAGCTCCCCACCCAGGACCTGCGGCGAGGGCCTGCCCGCCCTGCGTGGTCTCCTCTACAGCTCACAACCTCTCTGCCTTGCAGTATAAGAAGCCAAACGGAGAATCCTAGACCAGAAGCTTGAAGCCGCCCTGAAGATAACAGAGGCCGCTGCCCTCCTGGGATCGACCCCCAGCTTCATCTTCGGAGGACAGGAAGTTGCCCAGGCGCTCCGGCCTCTGCCCGAGATGGCTCTTCTCGCCCTGTTCCTGACGCCCGGCACTGCGTACGACATGGGGTTTGGGGAGAATGCGGTCTTCCTCTTCTTCATCCTTTGCTTCTTTGTGTGCGTGTTCGTCTTTTTCTACTTTTCCCTCAAAGTGTTTCACTTATTCTGGAGGTCTCTGAACCACGCCCTGATGCCCGAGGCGGCCATGTCCCCAGAGGGCAGCCTGCACGGGGGCAGCAACGTCAGCTTCAGAATCAGGCAGATCCCCATGTGAGCAGCCCCCCACCCCCACCCCTGCGCAGCTGCTTGTCCAGGGTTTTCAGTCACGCCCTCCCCCAGCAAAATGGCGGTTCAGGCTGTAGGGAGAGTTAGACAAGATAGTGTCTGGGGCCTGGGGTGGTGTTTGCTGCGGGTTTGTGCCAGTCAAAGCCCCTCGCCGAGCCCTCTTCTTCGGCTTCGAATGCTCTGCACAGCTCTGCCATCGTGGTTTGTTGATGGGCTTGTCCCTCGGTGCGGAAGAGGCTGGCGTTCTGTTCCTACATGCACCCTCAGAGTCCTCCGTGTTGTGCGGTACCTGCCCAGCAGCCCACCATGTCTGCATGCCCAGGAAAGTAGACCACCTGTCTGTCTGCTTAGGAAGGAGAAGCCCCGCCTTCCAGGAGCGGGCGGGCGCCCTGCATGTGATGGGGTGCCTGCAGAGCTGGGAGGTGTCGCAGAGCTGCCAAGGACGCAGAGACTGGGGACCTTTTGGCTTTGCCACCATCGTGGGAGGAATGAGGGGACCCAGAAGGGTACCTGGAGAACTGGCCACCCCAGGCCCAGTGGAAAGAGGAGGAGTCCCCAGCTGGCTGGCCCCGGTTCTGCTACAAGGACCTCTTCCTTAGCAGAGACTGAAGGCGTGAGAGGGCCTGGGGCATTCCCAAGAGCCAGAGGATGGATCAGCCAAAGATTAGGAAGGGGGCCTGATGTTCCCAAGAACCTTCTGCCAGAGGGTTGAGCCAGCGAACCGCCGTGTCCTTGTGCCTTTGTGATTCAGATGCATCCGTGTGTATGCAGTGACCAACAGCTAAGGAAATAAACCTCTGTTTGAAATCTGCCTTTTCTGGGACACTTGACTGATTTCTTCCCGCCCATGTTTCAGGTGGAGCCCCTGAGCATCACATATGGTTAAGTACTTGCCCTGCCAAGAGGCTAGCAATTTAAGCCCATCCAAAGGCACCTTCAAGAGCCCCGGTGGCACAGTGCTTACAAATTGGGCTGTTCACCACAAGGTCAGCAGTTTGAAACCCTCAGCTGCTCCACAGGAGAAAGAGGAGGCTTTTTACTCCTCCTATGGTGAGTCTCTGAAACCCCAGGGGCAGCTCTACCCTCTTGGGTAGGGTCCCCAAGAGTCAGCATGGACTTGGGGGCCATGAGTTTAGAGGCACCTTGGAAGTAAGGCAGGGAGATCCACTTCCCCAAAAATCAACCAGTGAAAACCCGACAACAGGACTGTCATCTGACACACATGGGATCGGGTCACCGTGAGGCAGAATTCACTCATCGACAAGGACAAGACAACTGTGGGATAACATCATACAGTGGGATACGGAAGCCACGAAGTTCAGGGCTCCTTCTTTGAGGGGCAACAGGCTCGTCTGACTGCTAAGTATGGGCGAGCTGAGGGGCTTCAGGCTGTCCCATGGCTGGATCATCCCCATCCTTGCCCCTGTTGTTCAGGCCCTCTGAAATCAGGAGACACGTCTGTGGTTGATCACAAGAGTGGGGCTGCTTGCGTCCTAGACCTTGCACTGGGAGGACGGAGGGAACCAAGGCTGGCCATCTTTGGGAGACAGTACCGTAAACCTTGAGTTAGTCCCCTGACCTTGACTTCACAAATGGGTGTTTGATCTGGTTGTGGTGACTCACCTCGAAGTGAGACCGTGGGTGCCCAGTGCCTCTGGGAAGGTGAAGGCTTGGGACTGTGATGGCTGCTTGGGACTCCTGCCAGCCCTGCGATGCCAGCCCTGCGAGCCCAGCAAACAGTAAGTATGATGACCCAAGGGGCTGATCCCAGCAGGAGAATCTGCAGGGGCGTGGGGTGAGACCTGGGAGAGGCTCGCCGCCTTCCAGCTCTGCCCTGATGGTGGCCCTGAGGGGGCTGTCAGTCAGCCGGGCCCGCAGCTCTGAAGTACACACAGTGCATGTTTTATTCAGAGTAGCTTCTCAGCAAAGGAAAGAAGGCGATGGACGTGTGTTGGCCTCAGAGTCAGGCAGTGTGTCGGAAGGAGCGCGGGAAGTGGAAGTCCCAGCTGGATCCCTTAGTGGTAGCCCGACTCTGGGCACATTGCAGCCAGCCAGCCACCTCCTTTTCCTCACCTGCCTCGGGATACCTCTGCCCCAGGGGCCTGGGAGGTAAGGGCAGAGCCGCACATGGATAGGCAGCCCCGTGGCTTCCTTCCCTCTTCTCCTGGGTGTGTCCTGGCCAAGATCCTACTCGTGAGGGGGGTCCCTCACAGAGGCCAATCTATGGACACGGGACCCAACGTCCAACTGCTGAAAGAGCTGAAGGACCTCTCAGTACTGGTGATGGCAACGTTGGTACACTTCTCACCAAACGCAAGCCCAGCCCTCTGCCTGCGAGTCTGATGCTGACTCACAGCGACCCTGCAGGACAGCGTGAACTGCTCCCTAGGGCATCTGAGCCCAAGTGTTTGTGTTAGCACATAGCCTCATCGCTCTCTCAAGGACTGGCTGGCTGGGCTTGAAACTGCCCAATGCTTAGCCTGCTGCGCTACAAGGAACCCTTGTATGTGCCTCTGGTCCTTCCTTCGTGACTCCCCACCTCACCCCTGAAGACACAAGCCTGGTGGGAAAGGACCGGTCGTCTGGTACTGACCCCCCTCACGTCTCCCAGGTGTTCCTGTGTGTTATTTTCAGTTCTCTGTGTGGCTGTGATGGGCCGATCTGTGCCTCCCAATGAGATACGGTCAAGCCCTAACTGCCGTGGCCTGTGACCCCATTGGAAAATGGCATTTTGTAGCTATCATTAGGTAACAAGAGGTCACAGGGCACCAGGCTGGGCTCTGTGCTTCTACAAAGGGATGCCTGGGGCCACCGGAAGACAGAAGCGGTCTAAGAAGAGTGAGCAGGGCCCCATGTGGGACTGTTCACCTCCGGGACTGGGAGAGAATACGTTTTGTGCCCCTAAGCCGCTCTGTTCGTGGTACTTTATTAAGGCAGCCCAAGGAAACCAAGACAGCATCTGTCATTGCTCTGGGTTGTGATTCTGCGGATCTCTCTTCATGTCAGTTGTCCTCAGCCGACCTGGACTAATAATCCCAAAGAGCACTGAGCTTGTCCGCCAGCAGACTGCAGATGCCAGGCCACCTGTGGCGTCTGCCTGTCACTGGGGCGCTTGCTGCTTTCTGATGATGGCGGAGGCTTGGGGTGGGCTGGGGTGGGGGTTTCTGGAGCCGCTATTTGTGGTTGCTTGTGCTGCCGAGTCACCTCTGATTCATAGCGACAATTGGACAAACACTGCCCGCCTGTGTGAGGTTGGAGCCCATGGTGACAGCCACTGTGCCCATATGTCCCTTCCATAGAGCGGATGCCATCCTTGCCTCATGATGGGCCTGATGACGAGCGGGTGTTGAGATCTCACACAGCCTTCTTCCAGGAAGTCTGTCGTGAAGCAGACAGGACTTCCCCCAAACCCAAAGCCAGGATCACCAAAAGGCCAAACCCAAACTTCCTGCGATAAACCTGTTCCGCTGTCCATCTTGTTTCCCTAGGGATGGGGATTAAGTTGTGCGAATCCCTGGCAAACACAACAAAACTCTACCCCGCCTTTGTGCCATGACAAGGGAGAAGCCTGGCAGGTTGGCTGTGAAGGAGCCATGCGGTGAGCCCTGGGGTGGAGACTGTCGCCCCAGGAAAAGATCAAAAGTTCAAGAACTGAGACTATGGCATTTCCCAAAGAGGTTCCGAACACGGCTTTCCTGCCCCCCACCCCCCAACCTGGTCCCAGCACTGTGGCTCCTATAGGGTGAGGAGAAGACCGTCCTTCCAGCAGCGAAGTGGCCCGAGTGTGCGCCATTGATTCACAAGCATGCCCGTGGCTTGGACTTGAGACCTGAGTGGGGGTTTCAGGATGGAACCAATGAAAAAGAATCCACCCATGAACCGATCATGAAACTACCAGCCAATTACCACCAAGTTGACTCCAACCTTGTGTGACCCCACGTGCGTCAGAGCAGAACTGTGCCCCATGGGGTTTTCAATGACTGACCTTTCTTCTGAAGCTTTGGGTGACCTTGACCCTCCAAGTTTTGGGTTGCAGGCGTGGTGTTAGCTACTGAATCGTTTTGAGCCTCTCTGAAGAAGTGAGAAGACGCATTGAAGTGGGACCCCTTGAAGTCTTCCAATTAAAAGTTATTTTTAAAGTTCTGGGGAAGGTAAAGGAGCACTTCTTGAGCACCAACTGTATGGCTGGCCTGGGTGGGTGCTGGGGACCCACAGGTTGGTCCATGGACTGGGCAGAGGCTTGGTCTTGTTCACTACTCAAGCCCCATCAGTCCCCAGGCACATAGTAGGAACATCTTAACATTTCATGGGTGAGTTCAAGGCATGGCTCTTGGCTCCAGAGCTTACGTTCTGGTTAGGCAGACAGAGGTGCTGAGTTACAATGGGTCCCCCCCAAAGCTGGCAGTAGGACAGGTTTATTCAGGGACAGCCTTCTCCACTGGGAGAGTTCTACTTCCACCTGATGAAGCCCAAGGCTGCCTCCTGCTGTCACTAGCAGGGAACCCTAGGCATCTCTGCGTGCTGCTGTGAAGGCCTGGCCACCAATGTCTTGGGTGGGGGGTGCCCCCTCTCTTTGAGCTTTGAGCCACAAATACCCAAGAGTAGCTTCATCAGGTCTCTGAAGTCAACTAGACTCAACCTTGAGATGGGTGAGTCCCGCAGTCCCTGTGCTTGTCAGTTTCAGCCACTGACCCAGGTGGCTCCTCTACTCTTCATAGTCTCACATGCGCCCATTCTGAGGATACAGATGGGGCTTTCCACTCCCATAAAGAGTTTTAGCCTCAGAAACTCACCTGGGGCCGTTTCACCCTGTCCTACCTGTGGGCTCACTGTGTGCCGGCATGGACTCGATGACAGTGCACTTGTGGTATTTTCTTCCACTGAGATGGGGTTGTTATCTTGAGTGGTTTCTGACTCATAATCACCACATGGGACACAGTAGAACTGTCCTATAGCACTTTTAAGGCTGTCATCTTACAAAAAAAATTAATGCCAGTAATCATTGATTTTCCACATTAAAATAATATACACATAATGTATTGTTAGTTTGGTTTCTTCAAATTTTATGCCCATTTACTTCCTATTAAAGAGAAAAGGAAACATGGTGTTAAAAAAAGATGATACATTTATGAAGGAAGCACAAGAGGAACAAAATGGATGCTTTCCCTCTACAACGTTTAAAATTATTTATTAAATTTGGTTTTTCCCCCTATACAAAGTTAAGACAGCATCAAGCCCAGAACAGGGAGTTTGTCAAAAATAAAACAAAAAAGACAGAGAACCCCTTCTCTACCACTGCCATTTAACAGCTATGAACTTATTGATCACAACAAACACACCTGAACAGCTAAAGACAGTGAGAAAGGCTTTTTATATAATCAAGGTAAGGCATACAGCAGACAGCCTTGCCAAAAAGGGAGGGAGACACAGATAAAAACCCCGAAGTCCAGCATCAGTGGTCCGTGTACATCCTATATTGTGATAGCGATCAAGTGAGTCAAGGGGGCAGGGGTGGTGGGGAATCTAGGTTTACTGGAGAGGAGACATTTGTAATGCCATTTGCCTTTGGTAACCTGATTGCCTCTAGTTTAACAGTTTAATCTAGTATTAAACTGTTGTATGTCTTTTTTTCTCCAACAGTCGTGTTTTTTTCTTTTTAAATTAAACCCAGTAAGATATGCAGAAGACAATGAGACAGTTTAAAAAAATGCTGCTTCTGACAGACATAGGTGAAAGGTCTAAGGAGGAGCCAAGGCCAAGAAGTCACCAGCAGCCACAGTCTTTCTCTCTGTGACTGGGGCTCACTGTGGGGTGGCAGGTTCATGTTGTACACCAGACTCTCCAGTATTCAAATCCTGGCTTCCAGCCTGAATATCTATCTATCTATCTATCTATCTATCTATCTATCTATCTATCTATCTATCTATCCAGCCAGCCAGCCTGAATACACACACACATACATAATTTTATTAGGGAGCAAATCTTATGACAGTCCATGCATCAATTGTATTAAGCACACTTGAACATTTGTTGGCATCATCATTTTCAAAACATTTTCTTTCTACTTGAGCCCTTGGTGTCAGCTTCTCTTTTCTCACCTCCCACCTTTGTGAATCCTTGATCAGTGATATATTGTTGTTATTTCGTGTCTCACATTGTTGTCCTTCACCCACATTTCAGCCTGAATATTCTGATAGATTTGACAGCCTCAAGGCACACAGCTTCTATGTTTTACCCTGTTTGTTTTTGTGGGGTTTTTTGCACTTACTTCAAGGGACAATATGCCATTTTCTTCAGCAAACCGTTGGGCTTCTTAATAGGTAACATCTCTCTGTGCCTCCAAAGTGGCTTTCTTCCCCATCACATTCTTACAGTGTTTGGATTGGCCCGATTCCTTGCACCTACACCGCAGCTCAGCGGCTTCCCCAGCACCTCTGGAGCTGCTCCGTGCCACTGCCCTTGTATCCATCCAAACCTGGGGTTGGCTTTTTTGGGCCACTAACTTCAATTAATCTTGCGCCAAATTCAGTATCAAGTGTGTGAGGACAATCAGCCATCTATCTGTCAATCTATCTGTCAGTCTATCTGTCCATCCATCCATCCATCCATCCATCCATCCATCCATCCATCTATCATCTATCTATCTATCTATCTATCTATCTATCTATCTATCTATCCATCCATCTATCATCTATCTACCTATCTATCAATCATCTATCTATCTATCTATCTATCTATCTATCTATCTATCTATCATCTATCTATTTTCCTGTAAACGGATGAAACAAACAAGAGTTCCCCACCCTACTTTTGACCGGACCGCAGTTAGGGTTTGGAGTACCTGTGGTTGCCATGGCGACATGGGGGTTGCTGGGAGCACGGGATGGGGGTGGGGGAGGAGGAAGAGTTTGGATGCAGAGAGAGGAGGCTGGGACCCTGGCAGGCAGGTGGGGTGGCCAAAGCAGCAGGGACTGCCCCTGTGACTCCCTCAGGCTCTTCCTGGGCTGGTCTTAGATGCCTGTGTTCCGCACAGGGCTTCCCTGGTTGTCATCTTTGTGGGAAGAGTCCCCACCCTGCACCTCCTCGACAAAACAAAACAAACATGTAAAGTGGCTCTGATTATCTTCATTTCATAGACAAGAAAACAGAGGCTCTGAGAGAGTAAATAATTCGTTCAAAGTCACCCAGCTCAAAGGTTTGCAGAGGCTCACTGCTTGACATCACACTGCCAACGGGACAACACAGACATGTAGCCAGTCTGGTGTTGAGCTAATGATGGGAGCAAATAGCATAAGACTCGTACAGATATCAACTATGAATTCTGTTTACTAAAAGGAAAAAGGCCTATAATATGATGCCTTTGAAAAGGATATGTGCGGGAGAGGAAGAGAGAGTGGAGCACATCCTGGCCCACCAAGCCCTGAGGATGATAGTCCCTCTCAGAGCAGCCAAAGCACAGAGAGGACATAGGGTGGCCCCACTACTAGACATGACGTCCCTCACTGACCCATAGCGCTATGGGGGACAACACTGGAGACACAGTGTGGAGAAGCCACATGGACCTACCCCGATGCAGCCCTGAGTGCTGGAGCAGCCATGTGGAGACCCCTGCCAGCACTGAGATGTTTACATGTTCACTGACTTGGCTTTCCTCCTACAGTCTGCATCCTAGTGTGTGGTTTGTGAGATGGAGGAGGACTTTGTGGATTGGTGTTGGACATATGGGTTAATGTTGGACTTGTGGGCTTGCAGCCCTGGGTTGGGATGTTTTCTTGATGTGCACTTACCCTTTATATAAAACTTTCTCATATACATGAGTTTCTGTGGATTTGTTTCTCTAAAGTACAGACTAACACAGTATAGCAGACTTCTTTGAGTTGGAATCTACTTGAGGGCCCCTACCAATCATTGGGCAGCTATCTGTCTCTGTGTGCTTTCAGGGTATCCTAGTCCCAGGAAGGGAGTCTGCTTAGAAAGCAAATGGGAGTCAATTAGCTGGATGCAGCAGATTTATGGCAAAGTGAATGGTTATGCCAGCTGTTTCTCCTTCTCAGTGCCCTGGTCCATAGTCTGATAACCTTTCCCCTCTCCCTGGTAACAGTCCCCTCAGCAGGCTTGGTCGGATCCTGCTACCCAGACTCTCAGGATACACAATTCACGTGGACACCCTCCAGGCCCCAGAGGGGGATGATCTCAGACAGCCTAAAGGCTAGCAACCCTTCTGTCTGTAATCATGCCGGCACCGCTTGGATCCACAGTCAATGTCTATGGAAGCAGCAGTTAAATCAAGTGCTGTATTGGGTAAATGCAGTTTGTTTCTTTTCTTCCACTTGGCTGGACGTGAGATGACGGGAGCATGATCTTACAGAGCCGAGGATGCAGCCTGCCAGAGGGGGCATATCCAGGGCTGGAGTGGGGTCATTGTAGGACAGATGTCAGTAGGTAGAGGCATTTTCTCTGGGACCTTTGCATTTCTTCAGAGAAGACTCTCCCATCTCCTGCCCTAGGAGCACATGCCTGGCAGCTAGGGTTCTGGGAGCAGAGCTCGGGCAGGACCCTCTCATGGTCCTGTGAGCATGTGCTCATCTTCTTCAGCTGTCCACCTGACACTCCTGTTCTCTGCTGTGCCATCTTTCCTGGGTGTAGAGTCTCTCTGATGCCCTTCAGGGTGAAATCCATTTCCTTCTGTGGAGTAAGGAGTGGCGGTGCCTGGCTGCAGTGGGTGAAGGAGGAGACCAGAAATCTCACTAGAGTCAGGACAGTCATAGCAGTTATCAACACATGGACATTCTTCCATATCAGGGCTTCCTCATCACCCCCAGTTCCTTCGCTCCCTTCTCAAAGGTCCCCTGGGCCTTGTCCATATCTAGCAACTCAGGGCTCAGTGGTCACCATAGCAAGGGGGTGGTGGGATGTGGGGGCGGCATCGTGACTGGTCAGGGCACAAGCTGCTTCAGCTGTTAAACGTTTATAAGATTGTCCTTGGATCTGTCTACTGTGCATAACTGCTGCTGTTGCCAACTCCACTCCATAGGCCCATGACTGCAGTACAGTGGATCCCCGGACCTGAACACTAATCCGTTCTATGAGGAGTGTCCAGATGCAATGCAGTCGAGTTCTGAATCAATTTTTTCCATGAGAGATAACTGAAAGCGGATTAATCCATTATTGACCATGAACCTTACCTTTTACCCGGACCTTACCTTTTTATACAAAACATTACACAGAAATTTCAAAGTAACTAAGTTCAGAGTTAAATAATGTAATTTAAATAAGAAATACAACATTAAAAAAGTTATTGAACAATGACAGTATGACCCATACCTTGAGATTGAGGAGGATCCGGATCTGTGGACACGGATGTGGAGAGAGAGTCATTGTTGGGAAGGGGAATCTCCTTCCATCAAACCAACTGGTAGCTGCTTTTCAGGAGTTTTTCCCCCTTGTTGGCCTTTTTCACTAGGACCTGGCTGGCTTTCTCTAAAAAAAAAAATCAAAAAAAAAAATCTGTCTAATGTGGTCTGCTGTCACTTTCCTGCACTGTTTTCTAAAAGGGTTTCCTCAATGATCATCCTCAATATTAACAACACGGTTACCCAGTTCCTGATCATGATGATTCCTTTCAACAAGCTCTGTCTTAGGACCCATGTTTTTTTATGCCCAAACAGTGCAAAAATCCACAAAAACTAAGAAAAGTCTAGCAAAATGCTTGGAATACAGCCGCAAAAATGTTTAAACAATGCATACTGACAATGCCAACTAACGCTGAGTGATCGAAACACAACTGCTTTTGTTTACAAAAAGCACGTGCGTCGGGTCAGATTCCGATGTTTTGTTCGAGGTCTGCTGCAAACATTTCTCAGCATTTCATGTGGAAATCCGACTGCGTCAGCACCGGGGATTCTGCTGGACCGCTCCCTTCCTGGAAGAGCCTCTTCAGGGTTCTGCAAGGCACCTTGGCTCTTCCTCAGCGGCCCCTCCTTTCGCAGGTCCCTGGCTTTCAGCTGGCTCAAAGCTGACCGAACTGGGGAGCACTCCACCAGCTGTTCTCTCAAACCCTGTGGGATAATTTTGCCTGCTGTTGCTTTTCTCCAGTTCTCTCGGTCCTTATGAGCTAATGTTTACTTCCTTTACCGTCATTTTAAAAATTAAGACTCTGCCCAGGACGGATGAGCCCTATAGGACCAGTGGTGTGAGTGGCAAAACAGGGAGGGTAAAGGGAGAATGGGTAGGAAAGAGGGAACCG